>NC_068913.1:33898863-34201893 GCF_023091745.1 Budorcas taxicolor | reverse complement strand
TTCATAGCAACTTCCTGGAAGAGTTTATTTCCAAACACCATTTAGTTATTTCCGAAGGCAGAAAAAGCAGCAGCCTATAAAGAGAGAATAAACTACATAAATATGTCAATCCTCCAACCCCCAACTTCTGACTGCCTTTCTCCTCCAACTGTGTCTTTGCCTGGAAGCTAAAAGAAGGGCATTTTTAGCTAAAATGTACTGTTACAGTTCACAACAAACATTCTTTACATTCATTCTACTTTTAAATACGAGTTCAGGGAAGGCCAGAGAACCCTTTTATTTATACAGGATGAGTATTAATGAATATGCTAAAAAGAGGAATTCTATGAAAAATTTTCCTCACTTCTCCATGGAGAGATCAATTCCAGGCTGGTAATCAGTGCAAGGACCATGTACAGTGAGCAGAAATCATCCAGAGACAGAAAACAGGTGAACTCAGAGCTTTTGCAATTTAAAGTACTCTCAATAGCTTCCTACATGGCTCAGTGGTAAAGAATCCACCTGCCAATGCAGGAGGATGCGGTTCAATCTCTGGGTCAAGAAGATCCCCTGGAGAATAAAACGGCAACCCACTCCAGTATTCTTGCCTGGGAAATCCAGGCAAATTCTTCTGTGGAGCCTGGCAGGCTACAGTGCTTGAGGTCGCAGAGTCGGACACGACCGAGCATGCCCACACATACACTAGATACTGATAGAGAACTGCCCTAAATTCCATGCTGGACACTCAAAAAATGGCCCTAACAGGAAGACTGAACAGATTCTATTCAGCCTAGAGAATATGCACCAAGTTGATTCCTCCCTTCTCTTTAGCCCAAGATGTGATGTAACAGCTGCTATTGTGACAGGCTTGTTCATAAGCTCCCAAACACTATGGCGTGTGTTCATCTCCCAGTATCCACAAATCCAGCTATTCTGGGCCATCAGCCTTGGTTGGGGCTACCACCAATGCCTGGGAGCCCAGTACCTACTGTGTGACGCCTCTTCAGACTCGATGTGCTTTGTTGACCCAGGCGTCTGGGGACAAAGTGAGGAGATCTCTCCTGGATCACAACAGAAAAGTCCATAGGTCCAGGGGACAAGATAAGGAGAGGAAGGGAGAATGCTTGAGCTTACTTAAGCCAAGATTTGCAGAACACCTGATAAGGCACAGTGACCAAGAGCACAGATCCTATAAACCAACCCTTCTAGGTTTCAATCTCTGCTGAACAGCATAAGAGATCTGTGACCAGAGCCCTCATATCCAGCTTCTCCATACCTTAGTCCATTACCTACAAAACAGGGATTAACAAAACCTATCTCACAAAGCTGTTTTGAAGATTAAAACAGGACATTATACATGATGGCATAGTGCAGGGCTCAGCCCTTAGTAGATGCTCAGTAAATGTTACTGTAATGATATCATCACATGAGGGATATTATTAAAAATAAATTATCCAAATCCTTCCTGCTCTAACTCCTTCCACCCAGAACACACTGTGGTTTTGAATAGTTCTAATACACAAGGTGTAGAGCCTCTTTCAGGAGGCAGAGGCCAGTGGCCCTTCTTACCTGGCAGAGACCCCCTTTCTGGGCTTTCCTGCTTCAATTATCCACTCAACGCTTCTGGTCTGAGACTCCCAATTCCAATCTAAAGAAAACACTCAAAAGGGAATGTTTTTTCCTCCTTTCAAACTTATGAAGATGAAAAACCAAACAAAAAGCACATTTATCTTAAAATTGAACATAATCTGTTATGGGTAAATTTTCAAACACCAAATGTTTCCTCTCCTCAAACTTTGCTATTATACGTCACATCACCTTCCCGTTTAAAAAGAATCCTCAGAACCAAAGTTTACTTCTTTGTCTGAAAAAAAAATCAGTATTAACTATTAATGTCTAATTGATATCAGATAGTAAAGAAAGAGTGGGTGGATGACTGAATTAAACACTCTGAGAAAACTAAATGAAAAATGATTTATTTAAATGAATGATAATGCTAATCAACACTCAAAAAGAAGCAACATGAAGTAACATTTGACCTAATAAAGACTTACTGGAAGCCCTAATCTCATTCTGGAAAGATGTCTGAAAGATACACTAATAAAAAAATACATATATATATATATATATGAATGTATATACACACGTGGGATAGCTCCTCTAGGCCCTCCTGCGCCTGCACAGTCACCGCTTCTTGGACGTAGGGCTGCTCCTCCCCGGCCGCCGCCCCTGGCCTCGGATGCCAGGTGGCTCCTCCAGGCCGCCCCTGGCCTCGGACGCGAGGTAGCTCCTCTCAGCCGCTGCCCCTGGCCTCGAACGCGGGGTAGCTCCTCTCGGCCGTTCCTGCGCCATTGCAGCCTGGCACTCTCGGCCGCTGCCCCTGACCTCGGAAGTGGGATAACTCCTCTTGGCCGCTGCCCTTCGGGCATGGGGTCCTCCCAGCTTCTGTCCCTGACCTCGGATTTGAGCTATTTCAAATCCTGAAAGATGATGCTGTCAAAGTGCTGCACTCGATATGCCAGCAAATGTGGAAAACTCAGCAGTGGCCACAGGACTGGAAAAGGTCAGTTTTCATTCCAATCCCAAAGAAAGGCAATACCAAAGAATGCTCAAACTACTGCACAATTGCACTCATCTCACATGCTAGTAAAGTAATGCTCAAAATTCTCGAAGCCAGGCTTCAGCAATATGTGAACCGTGAACTTCCAGATGTTCAAGCTGGTTTTAGAAAAGGCAGAGGAACCAGAGATCAAATTGCCAACATCCGCTGGATCATGGAAAAAGCAAGAAAGTTCCAGAAAAACATCTATTTCTGCTTTATTGACTATGCCAAAGTCTTTGACTGTGTGGATCACAATAAACTGTGGAAAATTCTGAAAGAGATGGGAATATCAGGCCACCTGACCTGCCTCTTGAGAAATCTGTATGCAGGTCAGGAAGCAACAGTTAGAACTAGACATGGAACAACAGACTGGTTCCAAATAGGAAAAGGAGTACGTCAAGGCTGTATATTGTCACCCTGCTTATTTAACTTATAGGCAAAGTACATCATGAGAAATGCTGGACTGGAAGAAGCACAAGCTGGAATCAAGACTGCCAGGAGAAATTTCAATAACCTCAGATATGCAGATGATACTACCCTTATGGCAGAAAGTGAAGAGGAACTAAAAAGCCTCTTGATGAAAGGGAAAGAGGAGTAAAAAAATTGGCTTAAAGCTCAACATTCAGAAAACAAAGATCATGGCATCCGGTCCCATCACTTCTTGGCAAATAGATGGTGAAACAGTGGAAACAGTGTCAGACTTTATTTTCGGGGGCTCCAAAATCACTGCAGATGGTGACTGCAGCCATGAAATTAAAAGACACTTACTCCTTGGAAGAAAAGTTATGACCAACCTAGATAGCATATTGAAAGCAGAGACATTACTTTGTCAAAAAAGATCCGTCTAGTCAAGGCTCTGGTTTTTGCTGTGGTCATGTATGGATGTGAGAGTTGGACTGTGAAGAAGGCTGAGCACTGAAGAATTGATGCTTTTGAACTGTGGTGTTGGAGAAGACTCTTGAGAGTCCCTTGGACTGCAAGGAGATCCAACCAGTCCATTCTGAAGGAGATAGCCCTGGGATTTCTTTGGAAGGAATGATGCTAAAGCTGAAACTCCAGTGCTTTGGCTACCTCATGCAAAGAGTTGACTCACTGGAAAAGACTGTGATGCTGGGAGGGATTGGGGGCAGGAGGAGAAGGGGACGACAGAGGATGAGATGGCTGGATGGCATCACTGACTCGATGGACATGAGTCTGAATGAACTCCGGGAGTTGGTGATGGACAGGGAGGCCTGGCATGCTGCAATTCATGGGGTCGCAAAGAGTTGGACATGACTGAGTGACTGAAGTGAACTGAACACACACACGCACGCGAGCGTGCGCGCGCGCACACACACACACACACACACGTGCACTGGAATATTACTCAGACATTAAAAAGAAAGACATAATGCCATTTGCATTATGGCAACATGGATGGACCTGAAGATTATCATACAAACTGAAGTAAGTCAGACAAAGGCAAAGATCGTATGATATTGCTTATATACAGAATCTAAAAAAATGATACAAATGAACTTATTTACAAAACAGAAATATACTCACAGACTTACAGCATAAGCTTATGGTTAACAGGAGGGAGGGGTAGAGGGGGAGGAATATATTGGGAGTTTGGGATTGACATGTACACACTGCTATGTTTAAAATAGATAATCAACAAGGACCTACTGTACAACACAGGGAACTCTGCTCGGTATTCTGTAATAACATAATGAAGAAAGAATTTTAAAAAGAACAGACACATATATAACTGAAACCATTTGCTGGATACCTGAAACTAACACAACACTGTTAATCAACTATGCTCCAGTATAAAATTAAAATTAAAAAAAAGACTCAACAGTAAACTTCAACTTGAGGGAACAAATCTAGGAACCACTTCCAATCACAAACCTCAGAATTCATTCCCATCAATCCCCAACTTCAGACTCTTCTAATCTGAACGAGGCAATCTTTCATTTTTCTCTTTTGAATTGATGGAACAAAACCCAAAATTATCTAAAATTCCTTTTAATCACTTACCATTTATTAAAAGAACAATCACCATTAAAGAAAAAAACTTATAACACTTAAAAGTACAAATAATACATTTTATTTCATCCCTGTAAACAAAAACAAAAAATGTACACATCTAATGGGAGACTGAACAACTATTCCAAACTTCACCTGGAAATGGTATGTAAATACTTTCTTCACATAAGGCAGGGTACAGGGAAGAGTTTGCAAAGATACCTTCAAGAAGTATTTTCTCATACTTACTTTAATAAACCAGTATAATTATTGCTACCACGTCTGGTAGCACATTGTAATAATGAACAATACAATTTCCAAAACTAAATGCAATACTGTCTAAATCTAGAAGCTAGCTCCACTTAGAGAATAAATACTATGAAACATAGGGCACCATATGGCAATTAAATTTGCAACAAGGAAAATTTAAATAAAGGTGTACTTTGCTCTATACTAGAATTTACCCAAGATTGAGCTCTCTTGTGCTATATATAGAATAGCTGTTTTCCTGAAACGATAGTCCATCTTCATAATTTAAATTACATTTTAAATGCTCTTATTTTTAAGTGGTCACTATATAAAATGAATATCTACTGTGTATCATACAAATCCAACATTTCATAAAGAGTATATATTCTATATACTATAATGTTAACATTTTCCAAACAATTTAATGCAACACAAATACTTTTATTATATACATCTTGCTAAAGTCCTTAAGAGTTCCAGTCTCACAAATATCTCAGTATCCCCCTCCCTTGTCAATACAATAAAAGCAAAAATTACCCAAATATGGAAATAATGTGCTTTCTTGACAGCATAATCACTCGAAGTGTTATATTTTTAAATTAACGTTCATCTATATGAAAAATCATGAATATTTAATCTCATCATAAAAATATCTTTTATTCTTCAGAATACAAGTATATAAGAAAATGTTACATATGAGATTGGAGATTACTATTTTAATGTTATTTAATTGCCCCAATGTTTAGAATAGTTTACAAACAGTGGCTACTACCCATTTCAAGATTATACTCTTACAAATGTAATTTTTTTTAATATACGATAACCTTCAGTTATTCTGAAGGGATAGTGCAAATGAAGACATTCTTTGGGTCATCATTTCAAAACACTATTTTCAACATTATACTTCCTTTCTCTCTGTTCATAATCTGAATAACAAAATATAGTAAGTACTGGAAGTAACCACATTTTCTAATAGTATTAGTCCAACAGTTACATCTATCCATAACAAATGACAAAACGACTCAATAACAATATTCCTCATTTGTCTAAAAAATATGTTATATATTTAAATAAATATTTTGTAGAAATGAATCCGTCTTTCAGTGTTTTTGTTTCAACTTGGTCTCAAACACAAAGGTTTATACAAAGATCACCTACCTGCTTACTACATCAACCATGTAACCAAATTCCCTTTAAGGCTATAGTACAGCATTGAAGAGATGTGCCTGAAAGCAAACTAATAACTTTTTAAATTATATACAGAATTAAAGTTCCATGAATCCAGCATATTCCTTGAAAATGCGTAGAGCTTTTATTGTAAAGTATTACTCTATGCTAGCCAGTGATTTTCTGCCATAGGATATAATCCATGGTGAATGTAGCAGCACCAGGTGATCTTCAACTGCTATCTAATGCTGCCTGATGCTTTTATCCTTTTATTTGTGGTCAGTGGCACTGGATTCCCACTAGTACCACTGGTAGTGCTAGCTGCTGAGCCATTCACAACAATGTAGTCGACTTTGCTCTCCAGCTTTACCAAACGTTGTAAAATGTCATCCAAAAGGACAGCAATTGTTCTTCTTAGATCCGCTAGGGGGAAGAAAAATGAGAATAAATCATAATAAACAGTGATAGAGCACTTAATATTTGTGCTTTCATAGTTTGACGGGAAACGTGAACAATTATTGAATCATCTGAAATATACTAGAGAGAAAGCACTCAAACTGCAAACAGGAAAAGCCCCAGTATTTTAATCTATAGTATCACATACAGAGTTTCTTATAGGAATAATGTCAGTTATAAATGTGGGGAAACTCACTTTTCTAATGCAATAAAACAGATTTAAGTGCTGGTTTAAAATGTTAGTCCCTCTGAAAGAAATTCATTTACTTTGAGACTCTTAAGCAGACTGTAAAGATGACTGTGGGCTAGGCAGGTAAGGTTAAAAAGCTACCTAAGTAAGAAACTCAATGAAATGCAGAAACAAAAAAACCTAGAACCTCCACAGGCTGAAATGTGGGGGGAACCCAGGAACCACAGCAGAGCCAGGAACCTGGTTAGTGCAGTACAGACAGTAGTTTTGACTAGCAAATGATAGGGGGAACTATCTTCTAATCTCTCTGGGAGGTTACATGATGTCAGCAGAATTTAACTGGCAAGAATGAAATTATGCGAAGTAAATCAGAAAGAAAAACACCAATACAGTATATTAACGCATATATATGGAATTTAGAAAGATGGTAATGATGACCCTATACGTGAGACAGCAAAAGAGACACAGATGTAAAGAACAGTCTTTTGGACTCTGTTGGCGAAGGCGAGGCTGGGATGATTTAAGAGAATAGCATTGAAACATGTATATTACCATATGTAAAATAGATTGTCAGTCCAGGCTCGATGCATGAGACAGGGTGCTCAGGGCTGGTGCACTGGGATGACCCTGAGAGATGGGATGGGGAGGGAGGTGGGAGGGAGGGTATACCCATGGCAGATTCATGTCAATGTATGGCAAAACCACCACAATACTGTAAAGTAATTAGCCTCCAATTAAAAGAAAAAGAAAAAAAATGAAATTATGACCCTCTGCTTCATTTTAAGTCTCTCTACTCAGGATTTCCAATGGCACCTAGCACATATTAGGTATTCAGTCAGTGACAACTAATACAGTTATTTTTTGTTGATCCTGGACCCACCTCAACCCCAATCTGTGATCAGAGAAAAAAATCATTTTAACAACAGCTAATAAAATTGTTAATGGTTCTGCTACAAAGTCATCAGAAAAAAAAAAAAAGAAGAAAAAAAATAAAACAGGTAAATTGGACTTTATCAAATTTAAAACTTTTGGATACCAAAAGATACTATCCAGAAAGGGAGATGACAATCTACAAAATGGAAGAAAATATTTGCAAATCATGTATCTGACAAGGGCTTAATATCAATAGCATATAAAGAACTCCTAAACCCAACAATAAAAAGATAAACCACTCAATTTTTAAAATCAGCAAAGGACTTGAAAAAACATTTCTCCAAAGACGATATGCAACTGATCAACAAGCATGTGAAACAATACCAAACATCACATGATACATCACTTTACACCTGCTAGGATGACTATAATCAAAGAAAGAGAAAATAATAAACACTGGCAAGAACATGAGGAAGTTAGAATCCGCATATACTGCTAGTGGGACTATAAAATGGCACAGCCATCATGCAAAACAGCCAAGCAGTTTCTAAAAAAGCTACACATACCATGAAAAAAGTGAAAGTGAAAGCCACTCAGTCGTGCCTGACTCTTTGCGACCCCATGGACTATATAGTCCATGGAATTCTCTAGGCCAGAATACTGGAGTGGCTAGTCTTTCCCTTCTCCAGGGGATCTTCCCAACCCAGGGATCAAACCATACGACCCAGAAATTCCACTCCTAGGTATATACCTTTAAAAAGTGAAAGAAGAGACTCATAGAGGTACCTGTACACCAATGTTTATTTCAGAATTATTCACAATAGCCAAAGGTGGAAATAACTAAGTGTCCGTCAGCAGGTGACAAGATCAACAAAATGTGGTATTCGCATACAAGAGAATATTATTTAGCCATAAAAAGGAACAGTGATCTCTAATACATGATACAAAATGGATGAACCTTAAAGATATTACACAAAGTAAAATAAACTTCCATACCTATATGTCTCTATCTTGATTTATCTCTTACTTATATCTCAATAGGTTTTACTATTTGTATAAATGTGAAGAGAGGCAGATACAAGTAAAATTAACCATGTGTACACAAAAAAGAAAGACAATTATAGTAAAACGCAAAAATGACTAATGAAAATAAAATATATTAAGTGTTTAAAGTGTAAGTCAAAAACTTTTCCTTATTAATATTTTTCAAATTCAAATGAATATTTTACTACCACTAACATCTGCTTAATTGTACAAGGGAGAAAAGTTAGAAGTCACTTCTTGATCAAAACAAATTACTCACTGTAAAGTTTTATTGTGAAGCCAGCAACAAAACAAGAATGCTTCCTCAGAACTAAAAGCTAATTTAAGTATCAGAGCAAATAGCTAGGTAAAAATCATTTCAAAAGCCTCATAAACTCTGTAATTAAGTGGACATTAAGTGTTCAGTCTTTTACATTTTTAATACAGCTACCCTCTCCCATTGAGTGCTGAATAAATTATATCACTCAACAAATATTTTATTACTTCCCTACTTAAGAGTGCAAGGCACACTGTTTAGATCTCATGAGTAGATCAAGAGATGTTCCCATCAACTTCCCATGCAAATTCAATGCCTAGGTACATTAAAAAAGCCTAGTTCTTAAGCAAGAAAAGCTACATAATGATCTGACTAAGTGCAAGAAGTAACAAATACAAGTTTTCAGTACCCTTTACCCAGTTTCCCCCAATAGTGACATCTTGCAAAATCACATAAAACATCACTACTAGAGTACTGAGTCTGGTACAGTCAAGATGCAGAGTATTTCCTTCACCACAAGGATTCCTGGGTTGCTCTCTTACAGTAACACTTTCTTTTCATTAACCTTCTAGTATGATGGATTAAGCTGATTGCTTTTTGAAAATTAAAACAGACTTGCATCCCTGGAATAAATTCCACTTGGTAACAGTAATTAATTCTCTGTATATGTTGTTGAATTCCACTTGCTAAGTTTTTCCTAAGGACCTGCACATCTATACTCATGAGGGATACTGGTCTTTAGTTTTTATTACCAATACAGTCTTTGGTTTTGATGTAAAGTTAATACTAGCCTTATAACTGAACTGGGAAGTGTTCTCTCCTCTTCTATTTTCTGGAAATGACTGTGTAAGATTGATACTCAGTTCAGTTCAGTCGCTCAGTCATGTCCAACTCTTTGAGACCCCATGAATCGCAGCATGCCAGGCCTTCCTGTCCATCACCAACTCCTGGAGTTCACTCAGACTCATGTTCATCATGTCCGTGATGCCATCCAGCCATCTCATCCTTGGTCGTCCCCTTCTCCTCCTGCCCCCAATCCCTCCCAACATCAGAGTTTTTTCCAATGAGTCAACTCTTCACATGAGGTGGCCAAAGTACTGGAGTTTCAGCTTTAGCATCATTCCCTCCGAAGAAATCCCAGGGTTGATCTCCTTCAGAATGGACTGGTTGGATCTCCTTGCAGTCCAAGGGACTCTCAAGAGTCTCCAACACCACAGTTCAAAAGCATCAATTCTTCAGTGCTCAGCCTTCTTCACAGTTCAACTCTCACATCCATACATGACCACAGCAAAAACCATAGCCTTGACTAGACGGACCTTAGTCGGCAAAGTAATGTCTCTGCTTTTGAATATGCTATCTAGGTTGGTCATAACTTGTCTTCCAAGGAGTAAGCGTCTTCTAATTTCATGGCTGCAATCACCATCTGCAGTGATTCTGGAGCCCAAAAAAATAAAGTCTGACACTGTTTCCCATCTATTTCCCATGAAGTGATGGGACTGGATGCCATGATCTTCGTTTTCTGAATGTTGAGCTTAAGGCCAACTTTTTCACTCTCCTCTTTCACTTTCATCAAGAGGCTTTTTAGTTCCTCTTCACTTTCTGCCATAAGGGTGGTGTCATCTGCATATCTGAGGTTATTGATATTTCTCCTGGCAATCTTGATGCCAGCTTGTGTTTCTTCCAGTCCAGCGTTTCTCATGATGTACTCTGCATATAAGTTAAATAAGCAGGGTGACAATATACAGTCTTGACGTACTTCTTTTCCTATTTGGAACCAGTCTGTTGTTCCATGTCCAGTTCTAACTGTTGCTTCCTGACCTGCATAAAGATTTCTCAAGAGGCAGGTCGGGTGGTCTGGTATTCCCATCTCTTTCAGAATTTTCCACAGTTTATTGTGATCCACACAGTCAAAGGCTTTGGCATAGTCAATAAAGCAGAAATAGATGTTTTTCTGGAACTTTCTTGCTTTTTCCATGATCCAGCGGATGTTGACAATTTGATCTCTGGTTCCTCTGCCTTTTCTTCTTCTTTTTTTTTTTGCTTTGGATGAAGGAAGCATAGGATCCCACATCAGACAAGGAGAGACAAATACTCCTGAAAAAAGACCTAAAGACTCAGGTCAGGAGAACTAGAACCCCACGAGAGAACCCTCTGCAGGGTCATAGTTCAAGGCAATTGCACACGAAAGGCCTGGGCTCTCCGCTCGCCCGCCTTCGGGTGGCTCCTGCGGTGTCGGGCCCATCCCGTCGGTGCAGGGGGCAGACTGGCAGAAGCAGCCGATCCTGGGGTGGCCAGGTCACTTGCTAGAGCTCTTCAAAGAAGGCCACTCGGGACTTGGCGCTCTGCAGGGTGAGCTTTTTGATGGTGTTGTGCTTGCTGCCGCCGCCACCCCGGTCAGAGTTCTCGTTGTGCAGCATGTCCAAGGCCGTCTCCCGCTCTTTGAGTCTCAAGGCCTCGATCTCGGTCTTGAGCTCGTTGAGCTGCTCCTGCAGGTGCTTGCTCTTCTCCATGTACTCCACTTTCTCTTTCTGAATCTCCATGGAAAGCCGCTTCATGTCGGTGTCCTTGAAGTCGAAAGACAGGCTGTCGCCGATGAGGTCGAAGCTTGCCATGTCGGGAGGCAGTGGTGCTGGGAGTGGGTTCATGGGCGGGTACGTGGGCTTGGTGGTAATTTCCAGCAGCTTCTTGGCTCTTCGCTCTGCCTCACGGGCTTCCTGCAGGTCCTGCTTCAGCTGATCGGCCTGCTTGGCCCTCCTCTCTGACTCCTCGGCCATCTTCAGCACCAGCACCTTGGCCTCCAGCACCTTCTGCTCCATCAGGCGCTTCTCCTCCTCCGTCCGGATAGCCGTGGCCTTGATGCGCTGCATCTCCTGCTTGGCCTCTGCCGCCTTCTGGGCCAGGAGCTTTGCCTCCTCCTCTGTGATCTGGGCCTTTTCGGCCAACAGGTCAGCTGTCTCCTCGGACCGCATCAGGGCTTCATTGGCCATCGTTGCCTCTTCCTTCATCTGCAGCAGCCGCCTCTCCAGCTCCTCCCGCATGCGCTCAGCCTCCTCTCGCATCTGCTTCTCCCGAGCGAGGCACTGCCGTTCCATCTGCTTTCTAGCCTTCTCCTCCCTGGCCTGGGCTTTCATCTGCTGGTCTTCCAAAGAATCGGCCTTCCTTCTCCTCATAAACAGGTCGTGATTCCCAATACACAGCTGGAGAATCAGCTTATTGACACGAAGCTTTGAGGAGTTAAACTTGAAGACATCGATTTTCTTATCCAAAGGCTTAGTGGTAAACTTGTCGCTATAGGAGATGTTCCGGATTTCGTTCCACGGGAAGATCTTGGGGATCAGCCTGTTCTCAGGGTCATAAATGTGAAGCCCCAAAGCATCCACTCCGAGCAGCAGCTCTGTGCCCTTTTTATTCCTGATTGTGAAGCAGTTCACACCATACATCTCCAGGTCCTGAGCTATCTTTAAATACTCCATCTCCGCTTCGTCCCTGGCTCGGCCTCGGTGCTCCGCGCACCAGGCTGTGATCCTCTCCTCCCACATTTCCGGAGTCATCTGATACAGATTTATTACCCTTTTTGGAAGCAATTCCTCTTGGGCCAGAAACCCCCGCTTGTGAACAGAGGGGTCGTAGTCGCCGTACTTGGCCTGGACGGCGTAAGAAGCCAGGAGCACAGACGCCTCGGGAGGGCAGTAGATTTTTTCATCCAAGATCTGCTTCTTCACCTGCAGGAAGAATTAAGTGTTGCGTGATCTCCTGAACCAGCTCTTCCTCGGCATTCTCGGGATAACATTTGGCCAGGAAGTGAAAGGTGACTGGCTCTTCCTTTGAGACATCGTGATCCAGCACCTTCTTGTCCATCTTGAGCCAGGCCACGGTGTCCTTGATCGTGTACTGCAGGCCGAAGAACCAGGTTTCGCGAAGCCCCAGGGTCCGTCACACCAAGTCAAACAGGTCCTTCCCCTTCCACTTCACCTCGCAATTGAACTCCATCTCCGCATCCACGGTGACGATCTGCACGGTGAATGTCTTAGGCTGCTTCCTCTTGAGCGAGCTGAAGCTCATTCGGGAAGCGATGGCCCCGGCCATGGCGCGGGGCTCAGGCACATGAACCTCGCGCCCCGAGGCCTGCGCTCGGGACCTTTTAGCCTCCCTGGAGGAGGCGCACAGGCTTCAGGGCCACCATGGTGGCCGGCTGGCCGGCCCGAGAGCTGTCTGAGCGGCGCGGGCCCCCAGCGGCCAGCATGGGCCGCAAGGACCCTGCCCAGGAACGGAAAGGGGAGTCCCAGGGGCGGACCCTGACGGCCCTGGGCAAGGATCGCGATCGGGGACCGACGGGGAGGGCACGGCCCCGCTCTCCGGGACTCGGGCCGGGGACGCTGGGAACGCCCGCGGACGGGGCCCTTAGACGGCGGCTGCCCAGAGGCCACGGGCCTCTCAGCGGCCGACGGAGTCTCAGGGCCGCGCTGCAGCCGGGCGCGCACATGCGCGCATGGCTGTCACCGTCCTCGCTCCGCGCCCGCGGGAAGCGTCCCCTCCCCGCAGTCTGCTCCCCTCTGCCTTTTCTAAAACCAGGTTGAACGTCAGGGAGTTCACGGTTCACATATTGCTGAAGCCTGGCTTCGAGAATTTTGAGCATTACTTTACTAGTGTGTGAGATGAGAGCAACTGTGCGGTAGTTTGAGCATTCTTTGGCATTGCCTTTCTTTGGAATTGAAATGAAAACTGACCTTTTCCAGTCCTGTGGCCACTGCTGAGTTTTCCAAATTTGCTGGCATATTGAGTGCAGCACTTTCACAGCATCATCTTTCAGGATTTGAAACAGCTCAATTGGAATTCCATCACCTCCACTAGCTTTGTTCCTAGTGATGCTTTCTAAGGCCCACTTGACTTCACATTCCAAGATGTCTGGTTCTAGATTGCTATTGAAATTTCTGATAGAATTCTCCAGTGCAACCACCTGGGCCTGAAGATTTCTTTTTGGAAGTTCTTAAACTATAATCAATTTCCCTAACAGTTAAAAAAATTATCTCACTTTGTAAATACTGTGATTTTTTTTTATATACAAAATTTTTTTTATACAAATTGACAGGTTGTGGCAACCCTGTGCCAAGGAAGTGTATCGGTGCCATTTTTCCAACAGCACTTGCTCTCTTCATGTCTCTGTGTCACATTTTGGTAATTATCGCAATATTTCAAACTTTTTCATTATGGTATTTGTTATGGTGATCTGTGATCAGATGTGCAGATATGTGAAAACAGTATGGGGACTGGAATTCGAAGTGAAGCCTGATGACTGTCACTGAGTTGATGCAATCTCATGACAGAAAAAAAAATTAGCAAACAAAAAAAACCCTTTAACAAATGAGAAGTTGCCTCTTTAAGGAATGAGTAATGTAACTGGTTTACTGAGATGGACTCTACTCCTAGTGAAGTTGCTATGAAGACTTGAAATGACAAAAAAAGAAAAAAAAGACATTAAGAATATTACATAAACTTAGTTTGCAAAGCAGCAGCAGAGTTTGAGGACTTATTTCTATTCTGAAAGTTCTACTGTGGGTAAAACACTATCAAACAGCATGGCGTACTATAGAGAAATCATTTGTGAATCAGTCAACTGATGTGGCAAACTTCACTGTTGTTTTATGTGAAGGTATTGTCAGCCCGCCAACCCTCAGCAACACCACCCTGACCAGTCATCAGCCATTGACATCAAGGCAAGACCAGTTAAAAAAAAAAAGATTATGACTTGCTGAAGGCTCAGATAATGGTTAGCACTTTTTAGCAATAAAGTATTTTTAATTATGGTATGTACATTTATTTGGTTTCTTAGATAATGCTATTACTATTGTACACCTAATAAACTACAGTGTAAATGTAACTTTTACATGCACTATGAAACCAAAAACTTGGAATGACTTGCTTTATTGCAGTGGTCTAGAACCAAGTATCTCTGAGCTATGCCTATACAGAGCCATTCAAATTACTTATTCCATACTGGAATCCCATACTGGGCTAGTTCATGGTTTTAGAGGTACTGCTGATGCTGCTGCTATGTCGCTTCAGTCGTGTCCGACTCTGTGCGACCCCACAGACGGCAGCCCACCAGGCTCCCCCGTCTCTGGGATTCTTCAGACAAGAACACTGGAGTGGGTTGCCATTTCCTTCTCCAATGCATCAAAGTGAAAAGTGAAAGTGAAGTTGCTCAGTCGTACCCGACTCTTAGCGACCCCATGGATTGCAGCCCACCAGGCTCCTCCATCCATGGGATTTTCCAGGCAAGAGTACTGGAGTGGGGTGCCACTGCCTTCTCCATTAGAGGTACTAATCCCTTTCATATAAGTTACTATGTTTATGTGTAGAGCTGTTCATAGTAGTCTCTTATTATGCTTTTGATGTTTGCAGGGTCTATAGTGACACTGCAATTTTTCTGTCAGTCTTATTAGAAGTTTGCCAGTTTATTCCCCACTCTTTCAAAGGAAAAGCTCTTTGGTGCAATGATTTTCTCTACTGATTTTCTTTCATTTATTTCTGTTCCTACTTTAATCATTTCCTTCTTTCTGCTCTGCTCTGGGTTTCTTTAGCTCTTTTTTTTCTAGGTTCTTGAGGTAGGAGCTCAGATTACCCATTTAAGACTTCTCTTTTCTAAAGTATGTACTTTTCTAAAGTAAACTTCTCTCTCAGCATGGCTGTAGCTGTGTCCCACAATTTTTTATGTTGCACTTTCATTTGGGGATTGTCCTATTACCACGCTTTTATTTCTAATTTGAGCTCACTGCAGTCACAGAATACACTTTACGATCTCAATTCTTATAAATTTGTTGAGGTTTGTTTTATGTCTTAGGATAACTATTTTGGTAAATGTTCTATGGACTGTTAAAACCCATGTATATCCCCTGTGTTGACTTCAATTTTGGAGTGTAGTAGCTATGTTAAAGATTAACTATTTGGTCTCATTGAAGCCAACACAATGCTCCTGTGTTTCTTCTTCAATGATAAGTAAAATGCTTACAGAATTTGAAAAAAAAAAAATGTATATCTTGCTGTTATTGATGGAGCTTCCATATATGTAGGAGTCCACTGCTTAGACTAGGTTCCTCAGGTCTTTTATATCTTTGTAGATTTTCTGCCTAGTTCTATCAGTTTCTGAGAGAGCAGTGTTTAAATTCTCAACAATAATTGTGGATTTATCCATTTTTACTTTCAGTTCTATCATTTTTGTAGATACATTTAGAACTGTTATTTTTTCTGGGTGGATTGACCCCTTTATGATTATATAATGTCCTTCTCTAACACTGGTAGTTTTCTTGCCTCTGAAGTCTACTTGATCTGTTATTAATGTAGACATTCCTGCTTTCCTTTGACAAATACTTGCATGAAATATCTTTTCCAATCCTTCTACTTACAGCCAGCCAGTATCATTAAGTTTGAAGTGAGTTTCTTGTAGACAGCACATACTTTGTCATGTTTTTTAACCCAACCTGCCAGTGTCCTCCAACTAGTGCATTTATAACACTAATAATTAATGCAATTCTGGTACATTAGGACTTAAGTCTGAAATTTCATCTTTTGTTTGTTCTGTTTTTTCACTTCCCTGTTTCCCTTTTCCTACCTTCCTATGGGGTACTTGAGCATTTTTTAGAATTTTTTTTCATATTTCTGAAGGGTTTTTAAATGTATCTCTCTGCAAGTTTTAGTTGTTCTGGATATTACATCATATACATAGTGTACGATAGTCGTTTTACCAATCACAGTGATATACAGAAGCTTTACCTCTCTTAACCATCTGTGATCCAGCAGGTCCAGCAGGTCCAGCAAAGGGACTGAGAATCCCGAGGGAATTTGACTTTGAAGGTCAGTGGGATTTGATTACAGAATTTCCACAGGACTGGGGAAACAGACTTTTGGAGGGCACAACAAAACCTTGTATGCACCAGGAAGCAGCAGAAAGGAGCAGTGACCCCACAAGAGACTGAGCCAGATTTGCCTGTGAGTGTCCTGGAGCCTCCAGCACAGGTGTGGGTTGGCAGCGGCCTACTATGGAAGCAGGAGCACTGACTACAACAGTCATGGGAGCCACAGCATCCTGGCTTAAGTCCTTTTGCAAGAGGTCACCATTACCCCTAACACAGTTTGGCCTAAGGCCAAGATACAGGGAGGGAACACAGCCTCACCCATCAGCAGAAAACTGGATTAAAGATTAACTGAGCATGCCTCCCCAACCAGAGCAAGACCCAGTTTCCCCACAGCCAGTCCCTCCCATCAGGAAGCTTCCACAAGCCTCTTATCTTTATCAGAGGGAAGACAGAATGAAAACCACAATCACAGAAAACTAACCAAACTTATCACATGGACCACAGCCTTGTCTAACTCAATGATACTATAAGCCATGCTGTGTAGGGCCACCCAAGATGGATGGGTCATGGTGGAGAGTTCTGACAAAACGTGGTCCACTGCAGAAGGGAATGGTAAACCACTTCAGTATTCTTGCCTTGAGAACCCTATGAACAGTATGAAAAATGCAAAAAGATACGACACTGAAAGATGAACTCCCCAGGTTGGTAGGTGCTCAAAAGACTCCTGGAGTAGAGCGGAGATATAGCTCCAAAGGAATGAAGAGCCGGAGCCAAAGCATAAAGAACCCAAAGCTGTGGATATGTCTGGTGGTGGAAGTAAAGTCTGATGCTGTAAAGAACAATACTGTATAGGAACATGAAATGTTAGGTCCATGAATCAAGCTAAACTGAAAGTGGTCAAACAGGAGATGGCAAGAGTGTACATCAACATTTTAGGAATCAGTGAACTAAATGGACCGGAATGGGTGAATTTAATTCAGATGACCATTATATCTATTACTGTGGGCAAAAATCCCTTAGAAGAAATGGAGTAGCCCCCATAATCAGCAAGAGTCCAAAATGCAGTACTTGGATGCAATCTCAAAAACTACAAATGATCTCTGTTCATTTCCAATGCAAGCCATTCAATATCACAGTAATCCAAGTCAATGCCCCAACCACTAACGTGGAAGAAGCTGAAGTTGAACGGTTCTATAAAGACCTATAAGAGGTTCTAGAACGAACAGCAAAAAAAAAAAAAAATGTCCTTTTCATCACAGGGGACTGGAATGCAAAAGTAGGAAGTCAAGAGATACCTGGAGTAACAGGCAAATTTGGCCTTGGAGTATAAAATGAAGCAGTGCAAAGGCTAACAGAGTTAAGCCAAGAGAATCCACTGGTCATAACACTGTCTTCTAACAAAACAAGAGACGACTCTACACATGGACATCACCAGATGGTCAATACCGAAAACAGACTAATTATATCCTTTGCAGCGAAAGATGAAGAAGTCCTCACAGTCAACAAAAGAATCCAAAATGCAGTACCTGGGTGCAATCTCAAAAATGACAGAATGATCTTGGTTAGTTTCCAAGGCAAATCATTCAGTATCACAGAATCCAAGTCTATGCTCCAACCACTAATGCAAAAGAAGCTGAAGTTGAACGGTTCTATGAAGGCCTACAAGACCTTCTAGAACTAACACCCAAAATAGATGTCCTTTTCATCTATTTTGATGAAGAAGGAAGAAGTCAAGAGATACCTGGAGTAACAGGCAAGTGTGGCACTGGAGTACAAAATAAAGCAAAGCAAAAGCGAACAGAGTTTTGCCAAGAGAATGCACTGGTCATAGCAAACAGCCTTTTCCAACAACCCAATATACATATACACACTACTAAATATAAAGTAGATAATAAGGACCTATTGCATAGCACAGGGAACTCTATTCAGTAATCTCTAATGACCCATATGGGAAAAGAATATAAAAAAGAGTGGATATATGTATCACTGATTCACTTTCCTATGCACCTGAAATACAATATTATAAATCAACTATACTCCAATAAAAATTTTTTAAAAGATTAAAAAAAAAAAACATCCCAAAGAAAAAGAAATGCAAAAAGACAAAATGGTGTCTGAGGAGGTCTTACAAATAGCTGAGAAAAGAAGAGAAGCGAAAGGCAAAGGAGAAAAGGAAAGATATATCCATCTGAATGCAGAGTTCCAAAGAATAGCAAGGAGAGATAACAGAGCCATTCTAAATGAACAAAGCAAAGAAACAGAGGAAAACAACAAAACAGGAAAGCCTAGAGATCTCTTCAAGAAAATGAGTGATGCCAAAGAGGCATTCCATGCACAGATGGGCACAATAAAAGAGAGAAAGAGTATGGACCTAACAGAAGCAGAAAAGATTACAAACCGGTGGCAAGAGTACACAGAAGAAATATACAAAAAAAGATCTTAATGACCCAGATAACCATGATGGTGTGATCACTCACCTAGAACCAGATATCTTGGAGTCCTAAGTTAAGTGGGCCTTAGGAAGCATCACTATCAACAAAGCTAGTGGAGGTGATGGAATTCCAGTTGAGCTGTTTCTAATCCTAAAAGATGATGCTGTGAAAGTACTGCACTCAATATGCCAGCAAATTTGGAAAACTCAGCAGTGGCCACAGGACTGGAAAAGGTCAGTTTTCATTCCAATCCCAAAGAAAGGCAATGCCAAAGAATGTTCAAACTACCATACAATTGCACTCATTTAACATGCTAACAAAGTAATGCTCAAAATTCTCCAAGTGAGGCTTTAACAGTACATGAACCAAGAAGTTACAGATGTTTAAGCTGGATTCAGAAAAGGCAGAGGAACCAGAGATCAAATTGCCAACATCCGCTGGATCATAGAAAAAGCAAGAGAATTCCAGAAAAACATCTACTTCTGCTTCACTGACTACACTAAAGCCTTTGACTATGTGGATCACAACAAACTGGAAAATTCTTCAAGAGATGGCAATATCAGACCACCTTACCCGCCTCTTAAGAAACCTGTATGCAAGTCAAGAAGCAACAACAGTTAGAACCAGACAGAATAACAGACTGATCCAAAATTGGGAAAGGACTACATCAAGGCTGTATACTGTCATCCTGCTTATTTAACTTATATACAGAGTACATCATGTGAATGCCTGGCTAGATAAAGCAAAAGCTGGAATCAAGATTGCAGGGAAAAATATCAATAACCTCAGATATGTAGATGATACCACCTTTACAGCAGAAAGTGAAGAGGAACTAAAAAGTCTCTTGATTACGGTGAAAGAGGAGAGAGAAAAAGTTGGCTTCAAAGTCAACATTCAAAAAACTAAGATCATGACATCTGGTCCCATCATTTCATGGCAAATAGATATGGAAACAATGGAAACAGTGACAAATTTTATTTTCTTGGGCTACAAAATCACTGCAAATGGTGACTGCAGCCATGAAATTAAAAGATGCTTACTCCTTGAAAGGAAAGCTATTACCAACCTAGACAGCATATTAAAAAGCAGACACATTACTTTGCTAACAAAGGTCCATAGAGTCCAACATACCGTTTTTCCAGTAGTCATGTATGGATGTTAGAGCTGGACCACAAAGAAGGCTGAGCGCTGAAGAATTGATGCTTTCAAACTATGGTATTGGAGAAGACTCTCGAGAGTTCTTTGGACTACAAGAAGATCAAACCAGTCAATCCTAAAGGAAATCAATCCTGAATATTCACTGGAAGGACTGATGCTGAAGCTGGAACTCCAATACTTTGGCCACCTGATGGGAAGAGCTGACTCATTGGAAAAGATCCTGATGCTGGAAAAGATTGAAGGCAGAAGGAGAAGGAAGCAATAAAGGATGAGATAGTTGGATGGCATCACCAACTCAATGGACATGAGTTTGAGCAAGCTCCAGGAGATGGTGAACAACAGGCAAGCCTGGCGTACTGCAGTCCATGGGGTTGCAAAGAGTAGGACATGACTGAGCGACAGAACAACCACCATCATCTGTGACGGTTCATCCTGTGTCAATTTGGCTAGGCCAAGGTATGGAGACAAATCTACCTGTCTGGATATTGCTGCAAAAGTACTTTTTAGATGGGATTAGCAAGGCCCAGTGGTATAGAATCCACCTGCAATGCAGAAGCCACAGGATACTCAGGTTTGATCCCTGGGTCAGGAAGATCCCCTGGAGGAGGGCATGGCAACCCACTCTAGTATTATTTCCTGAGAATCCCATGGACAAAGGAGACTGGCAAGCTACAGTCCATAGGGTTGCAAAGAGTCAGACATGACTGAAGCAACTTAACACAGCATTTAAACCAGTAGACTTTCAGTAATGTAATTACTCACCATAATGTGGGTATACTTCATCTAGTAAGCTAAAGATCTTAAGAAAAGACTAAGGTTTCTGGAACAGGAAGAATTTTGTCCCCAGACTGACTGCCTTCAGACTCAGGACCTAAACATCAGTTTTTGCCAGAATTTTCAGCCTGCCCTGAAGATTTTGGACTTTCCAGGCTCCACAACTGCATGAGCAGCGAATTTCTTAAACTCCATCTCTCCCTCCCCTTGATTTGTTTTATACAGATTTAAAAATCTGAATATGCCATCCTTTTACCAACTACTTCATTTATAAGATACTGCCTTAAATATTTCCTCTACATAAATTTAGAATCACATCAGCAGTGTTCTAATTTTTCCTTCAACAATTTTTGCTTCAGTTTAGAAAAATCAAGAAGAAAAACAATCTGGTGACCTACCTTTATTTTTATGCATTGTGTTTTTCTTTCCTTCCTGATTGCTCCAAGTTTCCTCTATTTTTATCATTTTTTTTCCATTGAAAGAACTTCTTTAGCTGTTTCTTAGTGTAGGTCTGCTAGTAACAAACTCTTTTCCTTCATCTAAGAAATAACTTTGATTTCCCTTAATTTCTAAAGGATATTTTCACTGGGTACAGAATTCTGGATTAAGAGTTCTTTTCTTTAAGCATTTAAAACAAAATATGCCAGAAACCAACACAACATTGTAAAGCAATTATCCTCCAATTAAATATATATATACACACACACACACACACACACACACATATGCCACTTATTTCTAGTCTTGATGGTTTCTGATGAGAAATCCACTATCATTTGAATTGTCTTCTCACTGTTAAGTGTTGTTTTTCTCTAGGTGCTTTTGAAAAGATTTTTTTTTTTTGCCATATCACACAGTTTGTGGGATCGTCCTTGACCAGGCATTGAAGCCAGGCCACCACAGTGACAGCCCAGAACCCTAAGGTCACCAGGTAAGTCCAAGTGGTTTTTTTCCTAAGTTGCTCTTTTAAGTTTTCAGAAGCTTACTTATGATGTATCAGGGCATGGACTTTTTTCACTAATCATACTTGGGGTTCACTCAGCTTCCTGAATCTGAGGTCTGTGTCTCTTGAAAATTTTAGAAAGTTTTTGGTCATAATTTTTTTGAACTACTTTTCCAGCTCTGCCCTCATTCTCTTCCACAGAAGTTATATCTTTTGTTATAATCCTACAGGTCCCTAATGCACTAGAATTTTTTTTTAAGTCTATTTTCTCTCTGTTGTTCAGGTTGGGTAATTACATCATTCTATAGTTCAGTTCACTGATTCTATCCTCTGTTCTCTTTCTACTTTTGAGTCAATCTGCTAACTCATACTTTTCATTTCAGTCATTGTATCTTTCAGTCCAAAAATTTCCATTTAGTTTTTCTTTATATGCTCTATTTATCTCCTAAGACTTTCTGTTTCCCTGTTGAGCCTTTCTGTTCTTTCATTCTGTTCTTTGTGCTCATTAATTCCTCACTGAAGCATTTAATTCCGACTGCTTTAAAATCTTTTTCAGATAATTCTAACATCAGTCATTGGTTATCTTTCTTCATTCAGTTTAAGATTTCCCTGGTTCTTGGTATGACAACTGATTTATATTTGTAACCAGGACATTTACGTATTTTATTATGAAAGTCTGGATCTTATTTAAACCTCCTATGTTAAATAGTATTCTCTGATACCACTGTGGCAGGGCAGAGGGGTGTCACTTTGTTACTGCCAGGTGGAGGCAAAAATCTAGGTTCCTGCTTAGCTTCCACTGCCACCTGAAGGTGGTGAGCTCTTTGTCACTGCTGGATGGAGGGAGGAGTTCCAGGCTCCCCTTCCCCACATACTCTTCACTGACATTGTGATGGGGACTGCTGCGTACCACTGGGCAATGGTGGAAGTCCTCACTCTCCACTCCTCTGACATCACCCCTGAGGGAGGGAGCTGAGCACCTCATTACTGTGTAAGGGTAGAAGTCCTGGCTCCCCATGTGGTCTCCACGTGGTATAGGGGGAGTCTGGATGCTCTGTTATAGCCTCACAAGGGTGGGAGTCTGTGCTCCTCACTTGGCCTTTGATAACGTGGGTGGTATAATGGTAACTTTCTTCTGTGTTGTCTGGCTAGAGGAGAATGGTTTATGTCTAAAAGTTTTTATCTTGCTAGGCTGCCCCTCTTTGGCTACAGAGAACAGGCTTCTGTTGGAGTTTTGCTTGTTTTGTCTCTGGCTGTGCCTGGTTGACAGTTCTTAATTCTCAGAATAGCATTTAAATATTAACACTAAACTGTTCTCCAATTCTCTGAAAATATTTGGTGGAGTCCAGTTTTCAGCAACAACAACAGATGGTAAAACCAAAACTCTTAAAAGAAAGTAAGGTCAGACTTTGGGTAGAAAAGCCTGAGGTGAAAAAAGATGTGTTGCTGTACATTCAGGTGTAGGAAACCACAGGTCAACTGCAAATGTTCTCTAACAGTCACTGGGCATCAGAACAATAACCCCAAATTCACTGCTCTGCACAAATCACAGAATCCAAAAAATGTTACATGGGAAGAAACATTTTTTTCCTTAGAGAAAACTAAGAATGTTAAGCAATATTCTTAGATACCTTTTTAAGATATCTTAAAAAGAAATGATGGTATCTTAAAAAGAAAGTACAAGTTACTCCTCAAAATTTACAGACAGTAATCTTAAAGCTGAACTGATCTGTCCATGGCTCTTGCAATAGTAACAATTCACTGTAGACCAACATTTAAAAAAATATATTAGCTTGTGTTTTGTTTGCCAACTGGGAAAATCACATTATATAGCTCAAGGGAAAACCATTCAATAAATATTATTTTGACTGACTAGCCTTTTTATATGGTAACAACTAGAGGCTAAATGGTTTCTATCAATGGCTGAAAGTTCAAGTTCACCAGAACTCACGAAATTCTCAACTTACTGTAATTTATATTGCCATTCCAGATTACTGGCACAAGGATAGAATTCAAATAATGAAACTGAAATAACTGGCTACCTAGTCTGCAAAAAAGAACCAGCATCTATTATTGTTTGCACCAGAAATCTCAACTGTATTACAGACATGCTTGGTTGCTCAGTTTTGTCTGACTCTTTGTGACCTCATAGACTGTAGCCTGCCAGGCTCTTCTGTCCATGAATTTTCCAGGCAAAAATACTGGAGTGGGTTGCCATTTCCTCTTCCAGGAGATCTTGACCCTTGACTGAACCTGAGTCTCCTACATCTCCCACTCTGGCAGGCAGATTCTTTACCACTAGCACAACCTGGGAAGACCATATTACAGACAACAATGTTAAAAAAAAAACAAAACTGCAATATATTACAATGTGTTTTAGAAAAAAACTTTTAAGCATGTAACTAAACCATAAAAGATGACAGACATGTTTTACCATACAAATTTTTTAAAACAATATACCAAGTTATTAGACAACTGATGAATGAGAGCAAAACCATATGCTACATATACTGACAGCATGAATGTCTTTATTAAAAAATCAGTCAAAAAGTAATTTCCCTGCAGAAAAACTGACAAAGGATACAAAATATTCCCTCTTGTATGTATAAGAAATACAAAGCCAACAAACTAGAAAATCTTTCAACCTCTCCTGTAAACAAAGAAATGCAAAAGCAAACAATTAGCTGCCATTTAAAAGTAGACAGAACTGGTATAGTGTGGAGAAACTGGTGCTTCCACAGTGGTGGGAGAATGGAAATAGGAGTGCACACTGGCAGCACAACCCTGGAGGGCAACTTGACACGTGTCTATTAAATTTAACATGCATACCCTTAGCCAAATATTTCATTTTGAGGAAATCCATCCTGCTGAAACAGTAATACAAACATAAAATACCCACACATGTATTATTCACACGTATATTTCATACACACACACATATCACAGCACTAAATCCAACATACAAGGTTAGCAACAAATTATCCATTATTACAGAATAACCAGGGGAAAAAGGAACCTTTTAAAATGAAACAATATTAAGTCACTAAAAAGAATGAAACAGACTATAACAACATGGAAAGGCATCTATAATCAAGTGAAAACAAGAAAGTTGCAAACTAGCATATACATAGTACAATCCCATTTTTGTTCAAAATGTGCTGGATGATATGTCTGCAAACTAGAGCTGGTTGGTTATCTGTATTTGTAAAAAAGTTTTACTGGAACATAGCCATGCTCCCTGGTGGATCCCTGGTGGCTCAGACAGTAAAGCATCTGCCTGCAATGCAGGAGACCCGGGTTCAATTCCTGGGTAGGGAAGATCCCCTGGAGAAGGAAATGGCAATCCACTCCAGCACTCTTGCCTGGAAAATCCCATGGACGGAGAAGCCATTCTCCGTCGCAAAGAGTCGGACACGACTGAGTGACTTTACAAGCAAGCAAGCAAGCCATGCTCATTTACTGAAAAAAAGACCAAATGACCCACAAAGCTGAAAATACTTACCATTTAGCCCTATATGAAAAAGTCTACAACTCCCAATATATACCAAATTAAATGACATCCTCTCTCTCTGCTCTTTTACTTATCTATGGTGCATATTTCTGTAATATTTGAATGCTTTTATTTTTTTATAACCAGAAATAAGTAAAAAAAATTTCAGATCACTGGTTAAATACCATGTGGCCATTAAATGATGCAGGTATATATTCACTGACATTGAACTAGCTCCACCATATATTTTAAATATAGTTTAAAAGATACCATGTGTATATGAGTCTCATTTTGCTCTTATAACTGAATTGTTATATACAGCTACCCAGCATAGCACAGAACAGCTACCTTTAAAAATATCAGTTATTCTCCTCAAGCAGAGAAATTTTTTTCTTTTTCCAAAAGAATTGCTTCTTCACATTTCTATCAGTGTCCTTGGACTAAACAGAATGCAAAACAATGTAACATTTAATCTGCATCTGCCACTAATACCGCCATCTCAGTTTATACCAACTCCATCTCTGCTGCTGCTGCTAAGTCGCTTCAGTCGTGTCCGACTCTGTGTGACCCCACAGACGGCAGCCCACCAGGCTCCCCATTCCTGGGATTCTCCAGGCAAGAACACTGGAGTGGGTTGCCATTTCCTTCTCCAATGCATGAAAGGGAAAAGTGAAAGTGAAGTCTCTCAGTCGTGTCCGACTCTTCACGACCCCATGGACTGCAGCCTACCAGGCTCCTCCATCCATGGGAGTTTCCAGGCAAGAGTACTGGAGTGGGGTGCCGTTGCCTTCTCTGAACTCCATGTCTAGTCAACAATATTTGGTTCTCAAGAGCCACTGCAGACTAACCCTCATCACTTCATAAAAATCATCATAAAGACAATAAAAAAGTGTCCAGGGCATTCCCAGATAAAAATAGTTAACTCAATAAAGGCACTTAAACCTTTGCTGACTCGAGATACTCCATCAAAACAGTAAAGGTGATTCTTTTTCACGCTCTCTTTTTTTCATGCATACATGGATGAGGCCAAAGATAACAAGAAAGGAGACAACAGCAACAAAATTCCAGAAGCTGGAAAGCAGATGGATGAGACCTGGGGCTTCCCCGGTGGCATCAGTGGTAAAGAATCTGCCTGCCAATGCAGGAGACACAAGAGATGCAGGTTCGATCCCTGGGTCACGAAGATCCCCTTGAGGAGGGCATGGCAAACCACTCCAGTATTCTTGCCTGGAGAATTTCATGGACAGAGGAGCCTGGTGGGCTACGGTCCATGGAGTCACAAAAAGTTGGACACAACAGAGCACGCACCCACAGGAGAGGAATGGCTACTTTGTGTCCTAGATAACTGATTTAGCATACCTGGAAAAGTTGGATCTTGAAACAGAAACCAAAAAAAATTGAAAAAAATAAGAGAAAACAAAGAGCAATTCATTTTTCTCCAAAGAAACACAGCCCAAATGGCCCAGAAACTGCTGTATCAGATACTAATGAAAATAGGAGTAAAAAAAGAACCAAAAACCAAAGGACTGGATAAAAACTGATTTATAAAGAAATCTGATTGCTAAATTTTCTCTGCTACTCCAAACTGGGCAATGGCCCCTCCACCACTGCAGAACATCTGAGAGGCATTTTTGGAAGCCAGTAAAACAGCTGAAGGCCTGGGCACCACACTGAAAACTGGAGGAGGAAGTGAGAGTTCACATGGTGAGTACTGAGGCCACTCCTCCCGCCGCACCCTTTTCCCTGGCTCAGAGAAAAAGTGTTCGCTCCCAGAACACTTGGAGGCATAGATGTCCTGCAAGTGTTGGAAGAGATTGGAAGCCCTTCTCTAAGGAGTCTGACCAGCTTAAGAGAAAAGACCTAAACATACTGATATTCAGTTCACTTCAGTCGCTCAGTCGTGTCCAACTCTTTGCAACCCCATGGACTGCAGCATGCCAGGATTCCCTGTCCATCACCAACTCCTGGAGCTTGCTCAAACTCATGTCCGTAGAGTTAGTGGTGCCATCCAACCATCTCATCCTCGGTCATCCCCTTTTCCTCCCACCTTCAGTCTTTCCCAACATCAGGGTCTTTTTAAATGAGTCAGTTCTTCAAATCAGGTGGCCAGAGTATTGGAGTTTCAGCTTCAGCATCAGTCCTTCCAATGAATATTCAGGATTGATTTCCTTTAGGATGGACTAGTTTGATCTCCTTGCTGTCCAAAGTACTCTCAAGAGTCTTCTCCAACACCACACTTCAAAAGCATCAATTCTTCGGCACTCAGCTTTCTTTATAGTCCAACTCTCACATTCACACATGACTACTAGAAAAACCATGCTGCTGCTGCTGCTAAGTCGCTTCAGTCGTGTCCAACTCTGTGCGACCCTATAGACGGCAGCCCACCAGGCTCCTCTGTCCCTGGGATTCTCCAGGCAAGAATACTGGAGCGGGCTGCCATTTCCTTCTCCAATGCATGAAAGTGAAAAGTGAAAGTGAAGTCACTCAATCGTGTCCAACTCTTCGTGACCCCATGGACTGCAGCCTACCAGGCTCCTCCATCCATGGGATTTTCCAGGCAAGAGTACTGGAGTGGGTTGCCATCTCCTTCTCCAAGAAAAACCATAGCTTTGACTAGATGGACCTTTGTTGGCAAAGCAATGTCTCTTTTCAATATGTTTTCTAGGTTGGTCATAGCTTTTCTTCCAAGGAGCAAGCGTCTTTTAATTTCATGGCTGCGGTCACCATCTGCAGTGATCTTGGAGCCCCCCAAAATAAAGTCTCTCACTGTTTCCATTGTTTCCCCATCTATTTGCCATGAACAGACACTGATACTATAATTTAAAAACTGGGGCACTTCCCAGGTGGTCCAGTAGTTAGGAGCCCACCTCCCAGCACAGGGGATACAGGTTCTATTCCTGGTCCAGGAGAATTCCACATGCAGCAGCAAGGCAGTTAAGCCTGTGCACCAGAACTACTAAGCCCACGTGACGCAACCACTGAAGCCCACGCACAGCAACAAAAGACCCAGCACAGCCAAAAATCAATTCGTTAATTTTTTTTTTTAAAGGGAAAGAAAAGTTTAGCTGGCCTTTGTCCCAGGATCCTGGGAGGCAGACTCTGAATGCCAGGAAGTTCCTGACTGACTGTCTTTGTTACTCATGGTGGGCCCAAGGAATTGCACTTGATATTAACATATTATTGACCAGAGATTAGCACCAGAGGCATTAGTTTCTGCAAAAACCACCCCGGGTCAATAATGTGTTAAACTGGGACTCTTGGTGCGCCCCTAGATAGTGTGTACGGAGGTGACTCAGAATGGGGGCAAGCCATACAGAGAGACCCATCTTGTGATTAGAGGGTTAGGGCTTTCCAGTAGGGGAGAGGTGAGGGAGACTGGGAAATTGAGCTCAACCACGTGGCTAATGACTCAATCAATCATACCTCCAAATGAAACATCAATAAAAACTCTAGACACCGATGTTTCGGTGGGCTCACCTCACTGGCAATGCTCTTAATACTGACACACACTGACATGCCAGGAGGGCAATGTGTTCTGATTTCATAGGGAGAAAACAACAGAAACTTCGCACCTAGAATCCTCACAGACCTGCCTTGTTTGTCTCTCCCTTTGACTGATTCTGATTTCCATTTGGTAGTAATAAAACTGTAAGAGTTAGTATAGTACTTTCAGTGAGTTCCATGAGCTGATCTCATGCATTATAAATCTGAGAGGATAGTGTGAACCCTGGAACTTGTAGAGAGCTGGAAAAAAAGTGGAGATGACCTGGGGACACCCAAACTTACGGCTGGTGTCTGAAGTAAAGGCAGTATTGTGAAGGATTATGCCCTTAACCTGTGAAATTTGGCTGAATTACAGGTAGTTAGTAATCAGAAGTCACTGTAAATATTAAGGATATGCCCAAACAAATGACCCAGTCAGATCATCTGAGTGAACACCACTCAGCAACTCAGCATTTCCCATCAAGGTTTTAGTGTCTCACTCTTTAAGAACACTTCAGAAAAGTCATCACTAATTAACCTTAGGGAAATAACAAAAACGGAGCTCTTAGCAGTTAAAAATGAAAGAGACAAAATTCCGTAAAATTCCATATAGAACTGAAAATACAGCTAAGGAAAAACTTTAACGAATAAAGCAAAAAGACTAAAGGGTGGAAACCAGGAAAGCAAATAAAGAGGAGTTAGTGGAAAATTCTGAAAAAGATGGGAATAGCAGGCCACCTGACCTGCCTCTTGAGAAACCTGTATGCAGGTCAGGAAGCAACAGTTAGACTGGACAGGGAACAACAGACTGGTTCCAAATAGGAAAAGGAGTACGTCCAAGTTGTATATTGTCACCCTGCTTATTTAACTTAGATGCAGAGTACATCATGGGAAACGCTGGGCTGGAGGAAGTACAAGCTGGAATCAAGATTGCCGGGAGAAATATCTAACCTCAGATATGCAGATGATACCACCTTTAAGGCAGAAAGTGAAGAGGAACTAAAGAGCCTTTTGACAAAAGTGAAAGAGGAGAGTGAAAAAGTTGGCTTAAAGCTCAACATTCAGAAAAGTAAGATCATGGCATCCAGTCCCATCACTTCATGGCAAATAGATGGGAAAAAATGGAAACAGTGGCTGACTTTATTTTTCTAGGCTCCAAAATCACTGCAGATGGTGACTGTAGCCATGAAATTATAAGACGTTTACTCCTTGGAAGGAAAGTTATGACCAACCTAGACAGCATATTAAAAAGCAGAGACATTACTTTGTCAACAAAGGTCTGTCTAGTCAAGGCTATGCTTTTCCAGTGGTCATGTATGGATGTGAGAGTTGGACTATAAAGAAAGCTAAGCACCAAAGATTTGATGCTTTTGAACTGTGGTGTTGGAGAAGACTGTTGAGAGTCCCTTGGACCGCAAGGAGATCCAACCAGTACTTCCTAAAGGAGATCAGTCCTGGGTGTTCATTGGAAGCACTGATGTTGAAGCTGAAACTCCAATACTTTGGCCACCTGATGGGAAGAGCTGACTCATTTGAAAAGACCCTGATGTTGGGAAAGATTGAGGGCAGGAGGAGAAGGGGACAACAGAGAATGAGATGGTTGGATGGCATCACCAACTCAGTGGATATGGGTTTGGGTGGACTCTGGGAGTTGGTGATGGACAGGGAGGCCTGGCGTGCTATGGTTCATGGGTCACAGAGTCGGACCCGACTGAGCAACTGAACTGAACTGAGAGGACTAGTTCAGAGGGCCCAAATGCTGAATAACAATTCTAAAAAGAAAGAATGAAAACAATGTGCAGGAAAAAATCAAATAAACAATTTTGGAAAAATATTCCAGAATAAATGACATAAGTTTCAGGATTTAAAGTGCCCACTGAGGTTCCAGCACATGAATCCATACCCAGGCACATCATCAAGAAATCTCAAGACAACAAGGTTCTACTGCATAGCACAGGGAACTATATTCAACATCTGATGATAAATCATAATGGCAAAAAAATGAAAAAGAACATGTACATATATGTATATAGTTATAACAGAATCACTTTATAGAAGAAATTATCACAACATTGTAAATCAACTATACTTCAATAAATTTTTTAAAAGAAATTTCAGAACAACAAAAATCGTATAAGCATCCAAAAATAAGTCACATATAAAGATTGAAGAACCAGAACAGCATTAGATTCCCAAAAGGACAATGGAAGCTAAGAAGGAAAAAAAAGAACACAGCCTTTAAAATCAGATGAAAACTATTTCCAAACTAGTACCAAAACTGTCAGTTAAGCATGAAGATAGAGGGTAGCAATTAAAAAAAAAAGCTTTCCAGATATTCAGATATGCAAGGACTTTCTCCTTTTCTACCTTTCTGAGAAAATTCCCAGTGGGTCTGTTCCCCCAATAAAGGGGAAGTCCCAGGATTCTAGGATACAGGAGATCCAACATGACAGAGGGAAAGGGCAGCCACGGGATGGTGGTGGAGTGGGATCCTAGAACAATTCAGTACTGAAGCCTAGAGAGGACACAGACCAGTCCAGAGCAAATCCAAAGGCTCTGGGAAAGATTTTACTCAAGAAAAAAGTGGTGAAATACCTAATGTGTCTGAATATACAGAAGGAGATTTATATGGCTGTGGGGATAGAAAACTAGGCAAAGAAATAAGAATTGATCCTTATAGATTTTATTTCCAGGGGAAAATATAGTTGTACAGAAAAGGAAAAGTAACCATTATGTATTATATGGCTCAGTAATATTAACAAATGCCACCAATACAGTCATAATAATAAAATACTAATTACTGTTCCAACCAAAATTATGATGGGCCAGGAAGCACGTGTGTGTGTGTGTGTGTGTGTGTGTGTGTGTGTGTGTGTGTGTGAAAGTAGCCTAGGGTGGCTGGGATTTGGAGTAAGACATTTGGAGTAAGAAAGAAAGCTGAACTCTCACCTTGTAGTGAGAGGTAAACAGATAATTCCTGTAAGTGAAAAAGTCAAGAAGTAGCTCATAGAACATGCTATTTAGAGTCACGGATGTAATCACCAAATCCAGCAGATTAAATAATTTTAAATGGCTGACTCTAAGGCATGGGAAATTTGAGGGCTGTTGGAGGTAGTAAAAACTGCCCCTTTACAATCATAACATGTTTGCTTGTTTAAATACATACATGTATAATTTTAATTCAAAAGATATTGAAATAGTCCCCACATTCATATACACGCACCATGATCTAGCTCTTCTCTTTAAGTCTTAAAAGCAAGAGAGAACACAACACATAAGGAACTTCAAACACAGCAGCAAGTGGGATGTGAAAAGGAGAATGGCGACAAGCAACAGTGGAGACGCTGGCAAATGCTGCTTCTCAGGAATTCACAGATGTTATGCGATTGATGCTCTACAGTAATGTGAAACCCCTGGAGTAGGGCATGGCAACCCACTCCAATGCTCTTGCCTGGAGAATCCCATGGACAGAGGAGCCTGGCGGGCTACAGTCCATGGGGTTTGCACAGAGCTGGACACAACTGAAGTGACAAAGCAGCAGCAGTAAAGCGACAATCAGGAAAAACACAAATATGAACTAGGGATGACAACAGTACTGATTATGCAGGAAAAGTCATTCTATTAGGGACACATACAGAATTATCTAGCAGTAAAATGCCACATTTTTTATAATCTAAATATTCTCCAAAAATTGAACAAAGCAAGTATTGCAATATGTTAGAATTGTTAAGACCTCAGTGATGGATTATTTGGGTATTTATCAGGTTTCTATTTTTCAGTACATTTGAAATTTTTCATAATAAAAAGTCAAGACAAAATTACTTTGTGAACACCTGTGCATGAAGTAGTGAGTTGGATCTCCATGATTATCATTAAATGGGGACAAGATGAAGAGGAGAAAACCAGGAATATTCTATGGTTATCTTACCATATCCTGCCATAGAAGCACCGTTCTCGACATCCATTGTGTTCTTATTTTCCTCTGCTAGGGCTTTAACATATTTTTTGCTTAAATCTAGTATCTGCTCACGTAACTTCACACTGCTTTGATGTCTTGGTCGTTGAAAAATATAGTGCAGTAACATCAATCCCCAAAGGAGTCCAAATACAAGCAAGAGTAAACTCAATTTCTGGGACATGGATTTTCTTGAGATTGTAAAAACCATTTCTGAGGAACCAAACAGCCTCAACTGAAAAATGGTACCTAGAGGCAAGTCACCAAGCAATCAAGACGTGAAAGAAAAATATCTCCTCCTCTAATGTATATTCTTCATGTTCACCAAGGTTGACGCCAACTCACAATAACTCTGTAAAATTGAGAAGAAAAAAGGCGATTAGTCTTAACTGTATCAGTAATAGAATAGACAATGATAGATTAAAGAAGAGATTCTACAGTTTTCATTTGGAATTGTACTGTCTTCTTTTTGATAATTTTCTCTATCACTAAATAAGCCTCCAGGTCTTTTATCAGCTCTGTTTACACAGCTCTTCAAAAATTTAAACTAGAAATAAATGTCAGTTCATTAGAACTACCTGAAAGAAACACCACCATGGTCATGAAACTGAATAACTTCTCATCGTCTGTAACTAAAACGATGAATATATAAGATTTATAGAGATATCAGACTCTTCCAATACAAGTCACCAACCTAAATGTGTGAAAGCAATTCCTCCTTCTCCTTTAAAAAAAAAAAAAAAATTGATTCCAAAATGAAAGTCAGAAATGGGAAAGGTGAAACAGATGGGAAGATCAAAACGGCTGACTGAAGAACAAAACCAAGCCCACAATAAGTATGCCAACGTCACTAGAAAATACTACTAATGACAGTGGATAATCTTAAAAAATAACCAACCTAAGATGAAAAATAAGTCATAATTTCTAAGTTTATACTCTTAAGTTTATGCCAGACATGACAAGCACTTTCTTTTTTTTACATTTCCAAATTTATAATTCTAAACAGGTATGTATTTTTATAATTTGAGGAAAAACTGAAAAGTTATACTTCAGTTTTTTAAAAGAGATAAAGTAGTAACAATCAAGGAATCATAAACATCTTAACAGTAATAATGTGCCCAAATCACCAAAGGGTCCAGTGAAGAAAACTCTTCAATTATGTCTAATAGGATAAAATTCTTCAGGGAGAAATATACCTAGAGTCCAAAAAATGCATTGCACAGCTTAATGAAAATAATCACTAAGAACTTTTTAACTTCCTAAAGTAGTATGGGCAAATAAAACACACTAATTCCAACCTACTTAACTGAAGTAATAAAATCTAGTTTGAGGATACTATGACTAGAAATGAATATAGTATCAATAAAGGTAAAGCATTCAATCACTCTCAACACATATTTATAAGCCAGCATATATGATAAGCAGCAAGAAAATCCTGTTTTGCCCTAGGAATTTGATTTCTAGCATAGGTGCTTTCAAGCCTTTTTGAAAATAAATTAAGAAAGTATTTACTCAATGATCTTATGCAAAATATCAAAATACAAAACACATATAATCAAAGTTTTTTAGCAAACGCATGTGTGTTGAGGTATGCTTAAGGGGGAGATCTACTGCCCTGCCAATTTTGGTTCAGAAAATTCCCATTCTTACTTTACTCCACCCTGCCACCCAGTCCCTGACACACATCCAATAAATTCTGGAGCTTCAAGGTTTGAAGCTCTACCCATCTACTCTAACTGAAGTATATTTATGTTTCCAAACCTCACTACAACCAAGACTACACCACCAACTAGGTATGTTAATTACTATGTAAAGCAATTAAAAATTAAGGAATTAACTCATTTTCTAATTTTCTTCTGCTTTTTTCTTCAGTTACCGTGCACCCAACAAACTCCTTCAGAGTTCACTGAAACAGTATCATTAATATCAATATTGGATTACTAAATTTTGTTTAACAAAGTAAGGTAAACATCACCTAATATTTTTTTCTACAAGTATTTTTACATTTAAGTTCAGAAAAAATAGAAATTATGGGCTCCCAAGCAAAATTTAAAAACATTCTTTCACATGTATAAACCTTCCTTCACACATCTTTACAGGTGCTTATGTCTTTTCAAGTTTGACCTGAGTGCTAGATTATCCAACCCAGTACCCAGTGGAAAAATCAACTGGGAATCTGTCCTGAAGCAGTCACAGCAGGGTTCTAAAGGTGGCATGCCCACAAAGCCAGAAAAGTGACATCACCAGAGAATTGAGAACACAGACAGGTATTTTGGCAGATGAAGGTTAAAATGAGGGCCTAAAAAGCTCTAGGCTACTGTTACCTGTCCAAGGCCACAAAGGAAGAGACTCAAAACCAGAAGCAAGAGGATACTTCAGTTAAATAACAGCAACAATCATCACTACACTTACTTACTTCATACCAGATTCTACTCTAATCTCCTTACATAAATTAGCTTATTTAATCTTCACAATATCCCATACTAATAATATTCTAACTTAAACAGTTGAAAAAAACTGAAGCAAACAGACATTAAATAAGTTGCCCAGTTCAAGAGGGTGGGGACATATGTATACTTATGGCTGATTCATGTTGATGTATGGCAGAAACCAACACAATATTATAAAGCAATTATCCTTTAATTAAAAATAAATATTTTTTTTTAAAAATAGAGATATATATATCCTACATTAAAAAAAAAAAGTTACCCAAGATCAAACAACTAGATAGTGGGAGAGAGAGGATTCAAAGCTCAGGCTCTTAACCACTGCCCTCTTTTACAGCAACGGCATTAAAAGAGCAGCAGCAGCAACCACTGCGGTGAAAGTACTGAATCCTTATCACCCGTCCAGACTGAAATAAACACTTCACAAAGGTTATTTCATTCACTATTTACATAACCTCAAAAAAAAATGTTGTTGTTCCCACTCCAAAGATGACTAAAGTAAGGCTTTACGAGGTTAGCCTGCTTAAGATTTTTTAATACGCAGGACCACTCACTTCACTTGCCTGAACTTTGACAAGGATCACCAAGTCCACAAATTCAGAATCTATATCTCCATTCAGGGTCTCTTCTTTCCTTTAAAAGGGTCCTTGCTGCTGCTGCTGCTGCTAAATCGCTTCAGTCGTGTTCGACTCTGTGCGACCCCAGAGACGCCAGCCCACCAGGCTCCCCCATCCCTGGGATTCTCCAGGCAAGAACACTGGAGTGGGTTGCCATTTCCTTCTCCAAAAGGGTCCTTAAACCCAGCCATATTAGAACTCCTAGGTCTTATGAAACTCCACAAAAGTGGCAAAACTTCACAAAAGTGACAAATCCCCAAAGTGTAAATGGCTTTAGGAAGAGAACAGGAGGTTCATGGGTAAGGAAGCCAGAATGCCTAGTGAAAGAGAATAGTTAAACCCAGGAAGCCTAACCCATAAGAGGTAAAATCCCTCCAAGGAGGTACAAGCTTAAGGATGAGAGGCTGGGGAGTTCTCTGGTGGCCTAGTGGTTAGGATTCTTGGGTTTTCATTGCCATGGCCCAGGTTCAATCCCTGGTCAGCGAACTGAGATCCCACAAGATGCATAGTGCAGTCAAATTAATTAATTAATTTTTACAAAAAGGAACGACAGACTGCTCACCATCATGAACACAAACTCTGCTTAAAGGCAGTACCAACACCAGACACAGAGAGAAAACCCTGGGAGGAGACAAGGCACAAGCACGGCTGAGGAGGGCATATCCCCGGAGTAACAAATCCCAGGGAACATGGAAGCCGAGTTTCTCAGTTTGAGGGACCCAAATAAGCTGCAAACAGTAAATAAAGAACCTCCCTTTTGGTTATATACTGTGTATGACCCAACTGTACCACAGATTCAGAAAAGGGGCTTTCATGAAAGATCTCTGTAGCCTTGATTCTACATGGAATGTGTCTACTCACCATTGCCTACAACAAAATTAAAGCAGACCATCTCAGAAGGAAGTCCAGGAAATTTCAAAGGGACTCTGCAGTGTGAAATTTATACCCTGTGTAACTTGCTTGTGTTTCTTACATGGTTTTCTATAGAGATAAGAAGTTTTACTATTAAAAGGGTTTGTCTCTGGGAATAGCAAAGAGGTCAGAAGTTGGGAGCAGTTAATCCCTCAAGATATGAGGGAACTACAAAAGGACACCAAGGAATAAATGAGTGCGGAAGACACCCTAGAGCCTTCTCTAAGCTGAAATGATGGCCCAGAGCCAGCTTCTGCCTGACAAAAAGCTGAACAACTCAACAGTCCATGAGGATTCTCCACAGTGACCCAAGAAGACCTGAGAACTGTTATCTCAGGGTTCATCTCCACAAGCTACTCCAGGCAAGCCCAGCAGAGGTGACTAAAATACCAAAAAGGATACACTTCTGCTTTTGGCCTCTTCTGAGGGAATACTTCACATTAAAACCACCTGGAAAATTTTCTTTTTTTTTAATCCCAGTGCTGACGAGCCTGGAGGAAAACCAGAATCAGCAATGGCTAGAGGCCAGAAGCTATTTCTTCCTGGAACTTTGCTCCCAGTAAAAAATACATTTATCACAGAGGCAGAAACTATAAATGCAGGTACTACAGACATAGCACAACAAGCGGGAGAGCACACAGAGAAGCAGTTTGTTAAGATAGAAGCAAGGCAGAGACGTACACCCGGAGCGAAAAGGGTACAGGCACCCCCCTAGTGAGGAGGAGCCCCACAAGGAGGCGGTCAAGTCATTTATATACCTCAGTTCTTACCAATCTTTGTCCTCCTTCAGGCCAATTATTTGGTTTTTTTCTCCACACTTGACCTACCCTGGGACCCTCCCCTTGGTGCCCACACACCCCCCAGCCAATATGGATCTCAAAGTGAAGGCTTCTGGGAGGAGCAATACTCTTTATCCCCTGACTTTTGACCCACCCACAAGGAGCCTTTCTGCGAACGTGTAGCATCTCCCTTGTCCCAAAAGAGGGGGGAGTAGAGATCCCTTAATCCTTTACGCAAATAGGGCTTTGCCCCTCTTTGTCCTTGCCATGACTATTACCTTAAGGTGTTTACAAGAGACAAAGACTGGCTATTTACCTTGTTTCTGCTGTTACTTCCATTTTGGAGAGCAAACAGGAGGCTGACTGTAAATTCCTCAACTGCAGCCCATCTAACTCTTGTCTCAGGAAATGCTAACAGTTCTAAGTATCAGGCCTGAAACCCACTTTTTCGTGCCCCATGAAATGCAAACAGGAGGACAGTTGTAAATGTCTAACCTGGAGCCCTTCTATCCCCTGACTCATTTCTGTGCAACGTTCTGTTGCAAATGGCAGAGAACTTGAACGCTGAACTCCCCAATTTTTCTTTGTCCTTCAAGTACCAGTTCAGCTCCTGAAAGGCCACCTAGATCAAGATAGAGACAATAATAAGAAACCTGAAAGGCCTACACTGTCACTGGGGACTTATGGCTACAATCCAGCGTAGCAGTCGTCCTCCGCCCAAACAGTCTAAAATATAAAAACTTTTCAATCTTAACTTCTAGGCCCCCATATTAATTTCTTACTAATTACTTTAAAAAATAAAACTTCAAATATGTCCCAAGTAACAGCTGGAGTTTTTAAAGGCAAAAGTAAAATCATTATTGAAACCGAGCAGGACCCAGTGGGAACCTCCTGGATACAAGTCCTTTCGGTGTCCCCTGTTTCTTGTTCTTAGGAAACAGACTTCATTCAGCCTCCTAGACGTTTCCTGAGTTCCAAAGGATAGAGTCAAATAATTGCTAATCAGCAAAGTAAGGGAATGCAGAAACAAAAGAGGAAGAGTCAAGAAACAACAGTGCAGTGACAGGGACACTTCCCCAGTGGCCCAAGGGGCTGAGACACCCCGCCTCTGCAGGTGGCATGGGCTCAGTCCCTGGTCAGGGAGCTAAGATTCCCACACGCCACATGGGGCGGCCAAAAAGAAAAACACAATAGTGCAGTGATGAGGCACGGTCCTGGTTCCTCCACAAAGAATATACATAACACACCTCTGAGTTCTTCTGCAGGGAAAGTCCCCACACAGGTAGGAGATGGTAACTTCACGCTGAGCACAAGCTGTTACCTCACCACCAACCAGTCAGAAGAAAGTCACACACCATACAGCCCTCACCTCAAATTTTGTCTATAAAAACTTCCTCCAGAAAAGGGACTTTTTGAGCATTATCTGTCCCAGACAACTGATTCCGTTCAGGGCCCCACAGGCCTCTGTGTCCCCCATTTCTTTGATTATAAGAAACCACCTTCATTCAGCCTCCATGCCCTTCCCTGAGTTCCAATGGGGCAGATACAAGCAGATGTTAATTAGGGAAGGGCAAGCATGTGAGACCAGGGAGAAACAGTCAGGACCAGCTTTGGGGCAAGGTCCTGTTTCCCACCTAAGGATACACACAACAATGTCTTTAAGCTAAGGTATGATTCCCACAAGTAAGCAGACCCAAGACCAGTTGGACCTAAAGTTTGATGATGGTGACTCCAACCTACCTCACCACCAACCCTTCAGAAGAATAGCCGCAGAATGACCATACCCTCCTTAAACATTTACTATAAAACCTATTATCTTCCCCAAGTGAGGATACATTGTTTCGAGGGCAGGAGCCTACTGTCTCCCTGCCTCTGCCTGGCAAAGCACTAAAGCTATCCTTTTCTACTTCACCGAAAACTCTGTCTCTGAGATTTGATTTGGCACCAGTGTACAAAGAAGCTGAGCTATCAGCATCACAACTTGTATGGCACCTTACAATAAACTCTGTACTTTCCTTCCCAACAACCCAGTGTCAGCAGATTAGGTTGGCTTTACTGCAGGTGGGAGGATCACAGTTTTGGTTCAGTAACATATTAGCTTCATCATCATTATTTTGACCTAAGACAGACTTCTGAATATTTTTAGGATTCCCAGGGGAAAGTTCTCACACAACTGCAGAAATTACAAAAGGAATTACACACCATATGGCCCAAAAATAGAAAAATTAAGGAGAGGAGACACGCTTAAAATGAACCTGAAGACGGGCAACAGAGTACCATCCAGAGTATGCTCCAAGTGCCATCATCTCCAACTAAATTACTGCCCCTACTTCTCAAGTGATTTCCTAGATTCCTCTCCAACCCCACTTCAAGCCATTGTCCTCAGAGCAAAACAAGCCATGATCTGAAGAGTCACAATTTTAATTTCTTCCTCCAAAGGAAATATGCAAACTGTCAATAAGCACATGAAAAGGTACTCAAACTACTAGTCTTTAGGGAAAAGCAAATTCAAACCACAATGAAATACCACATGACACCATCAGGATGGCTATGAAGGGCATCAGAACATGTCACCCCAAAATATCCACTTTGGTATTTTGAGCCGAAGATAACTGAGAAACAGCAGATGCAGTAAGGCCTCCCTGACCTCCCCCTTTCTACCTGAAAGCAAAACATGAATTACTTATGAGAAAGGTGAGAACACTCTTCATCACAGGAGACAGGGCACTGATGCTGAAACAAATCTGTACCAACACATCTTAGTAAAACAAATCTTATCTTTCATTAGTTTCCCCCATTTATTTACCTTCCCACAATTTACTGACTCCAGAAGCTCAAACTCCTTTTCCTTTGTCTTATCACACTTCCATAATTTATGGCTCTTTGTTTAAATGGTATACACACTCTCAGTACTAACTGCTTCTTTTATTTTTTAAGTTCATTTCTGTGATGTGAACCATTTGTAAATGAAACAACCTTTCTCTCCTGTTAATTGATCTTTTGTCAGTTTAGTTTGCAGAGTCCTGGGCACTGAACCTAAGAAGGTAGATGAAAACGTTTTTTTCTTCTACAGCAATTATTAAAAACAAAAACAAAACTGTTGGTACAGTTGCAAAGAAATTGAAACCCAATACAAAATGGTGCAGGTGCCATGCAAAGCAGTATTGGCAGTTCCTAAAAAAATTAAACAATTTGACCCAACTATTCCACTTCTGGGTGTAATTACAAAAGAACTGAAAGTGTTATGAAACACAAGTTCATGTGACTGATGCATAGTAAGGCCAAACCAAAACGTGGGAGTTTGGAGCAGAGAAAGGTTTATTACAAGGCCAACCAAGGAGAACAGGTGGCTCATGCTCAAAAACCTTGAAGTCCTTGATGGTTTTCAGGGAGAAAGTTTCATCAGCAAAATCTGGAATGAGGGCTGTATGGTATGTTTCTCCCTTCTGATTGGTTGGTGATAAGGTTAACAGGGCGGTATTCCAGGAATCTTGTGCTCAGCTGAAGTTAACCATCCTTATCTGTATGGGAATCTTAGTTCCTTCAGAAAAACTGAAAGATATTTTATATATATTCCTTGAGGAGGAACCAGAATACTACTTTAATTGCTGCAATATAGTTTCTTGATGTCTCTCCTTTGTTTCTGCATACCCTTACTTGCCTGATTAGCAACTATTTGAATCTGCCTTTTGAAATTCAGGGAGGTCTAGGAGGCTGAAGCCTTCATTCTGCAAGAAAGAAATGGGGGTGGGGGCGGCTGGGAAGGGCTTCTGTTCCCAGGTGGTCCCCGCTGGGTCCTGCTTGGTTTCAAAAGCAGGGACTCAAAGAGGAACTTGTACAGCCATGTTCACTGCAGCACTGTGAGGTGGGAACAACAGGTGAACAGCTGAACATTTTGTTTAATGTGGTATACACATACAATGAAATATTATTCAGTAATAAAGGAGAATAACATTCTGATACATGCTACAATATGGATGAACCTTAAAGGCATTATGCTAAGTTAAAGAAGCTAACACAAAGAGACACATAGTATATGATGTCACTTGTACAGGTACCTAGACGAGTTAGTCAGAGATAGAATGTAGAATGGTAGTTACCAGAGGCTAGTGGGAGGAGAGAATGGAGAGTTATGGTTTAGAGTACAGAGTTTTATAAATACTCTGGGATGAAGAAAAACTGGAGATGTAAGGCAGTGATAGTAAGGAAGGAGGTAGATGGACTCCTGGGCTAACACAGAGCTAACATATGATCCTGCAATCCCACTCTGGGGCATATATCCAGAGAAAACTATAATTCAAAAAGATACATGCACCCAAATGTACACTGCCACAGTATTTACAACAGCCAGGACATGGAAGCAACCTAAATGTCCACTGATGGATGAATGGATAAAGAACATATGGTACATACATAGAATGGAATATTACTGCTGCTGCTGCTGCTAAGTCACTTCAGTCGTATCCAACTCTGTGCAACCCCATAGACGACAGCCCACCAGGCTCCCCCGTCCCTGGGATTCTCCAGGCAAGAACACTGGAGTGGGTTGCCATGTCCTTCTCCAATGCATGAAAGTGAAAAGTGAAAGTGAAGTCGCTCAGTCGTGTCCGACTCTTAGCGACCCCATGGACTGCAGCCTACCAGACTCCTCCATCCATGGGAGTTTTCAGGCAAGAATACTGGAGTGGGTTGCCATATATTACTCAGCCACAAAAAAAGAATGAAATAAAGTCATTTGCAGCGACATGGATGGACCCAGAGATTGTCATACTGAGTGAAGCCAGACAAAGACAAATTATCATGTGACATCACTTACATGCTTCATCTTAAAAAATGGTACAAATGAACTTATTTACAACACAAGAAAGAGTCACAGATGTAGGAAACAAACTTACAGTTACCAAAAAAAAAAAACCTCTTCAATGGTTTCCCACTGTACTTGAAATAAAATTAAAACTATTTACTGAAACCAAGTAGGACCCAGTGGAGCCCTCCTAGGTACAAATGCTTTTCTGTGCCCCCTATTTCTTGTTTGTAAAGAAAAGGCTTCACCAGGTTCAAACAGATACTGATCACAGAAGGGAGAGAATGCAGAAACAAAGGAGAAGCCGTCAAGATACAACAGTGATGAGCACACGATTCCTGGAGTTCAAGGTTTCTGAGCACAAGCTGCCCATTCTCCTTTCATGCTTGTTGCAATAAACCTTTCCTTGCTCCAAACTCCCATTTTGGCCTCTTTGGCCTCACTGTGCATGAGGCACACAAACTTATGTTTGGCAACATGGCCACAGTCGAAAAGGTTCTGCATTGCTGACTTCACCTGACTTCACCATTATCTCTGTCTGTCCTAATCTCACACCACTTTCCCCTTGCTCACTGTACTACAGGTCAAGCTAGGCAAAACACACCAAATTCCTTCTGAACTCAGGGTCAATACAACTGCTATTCCCTTGCTTGAAATGCTCTTCCCATGGCTTATTCCTTTTCCTCCTTTAGTATTCCTCCTTAACTCAAATGTCACCTCTTCAAAAAGTAGCACTCCCACTCCTACCCCGCCTCCAGCCTCAAGGTACTCTCTATCAATCTCCATATGAAATTACATACAGTATGATCCTGCCTCAGTATCTGCAGGGGTTGGTTCCAGGGCCCTCAGTGGATACCAAAATCCACAGATGCTCAAGTCCTTCATAAAAAGTGGTATATTATTTGCATATTACCTATGCACATCCTCCTGTATACTTTAAATCATTTCTAGATTACTAATAATATCTAATACTATTTACTAAGGTAAATGCTATATGTTAGTCACGTCTGATTCTTTGTGACCCCATGGACTGCAGCCTGCCAGGCTCCTCTGTCCATGGAATTCTCCAGGCAAGAATACTGGAGTGGGTTGCCATGCCCTCCTCCAGAGGATCTTCCCAACCCAGGGATCAAAACTGGGCCCCTTCCATTGCAGGCAGATTCTTTACAGTCTGAGCCACCAGGAAGTAAATGTGATATAAACAGTAGCAAATTCAAGTTTTACTTTTTGGAACTTTCTGGAATTTTTTTTCAGTATTTTCAATCCACAGTTGATTCCACAGATGCAGAATTCACAGATACAAAGGGCTGACTATATTCTATCTTTAAAACCTTAACCAAGTTATTTTATCTTCCTAAACCCTAAAGTCTCACATCATGGAGACAACAGTACCTACCTAACACTGGTGAGGATAAAGACACCTTATACTACTAACGTCAATAAATATTAACATTTATTAGTACGTTTATCAGGTACTTACACACCGATATCAGTTAGCAATTTGAGTAACTTGAGTTAATACAGGGGATGTTTTCCTAGACGACTTCCCAGGTGACACTAGTGGTAAAGAAACTTCCTGCCAATGCAGGGCACATAACAGATGCGGGTTCGACCGCTGGGTCAAGAATATCCGCTAGAGGAGGAAATGGCAACCCACTCCAGTGTTCTTGCCTGGAAAATCTATGAACAGGGAAGTCTGGCGGGCTACAGTCCATGGGGTCGCAGAAGAGTTGGACACGACTGAGTGATAAAACAATGATTAAGACGACTTAACAGCATGTCATGGATGAGAACAGTTCCTCTTCCATATGGCCTAAAATGAGACTAGAGTAGCTGTTTAAATGCTACCTGTATGAGAAAGGTCTTAAAACCTCATAACCTTATTCTAGTCGACTTTCAACTCCTCTCACATTTCAAAGCACATTACTTTATACCAACTGAGCCTTGTCTCTTTAAGTCCCACGTCCATTAAGGGCAAGAGTAACGTGCCCTACACCGCAGCCATAACTTCCACAGAGCCTGGAGAACAATCAGCAGAAATGCTATTTACTTTAAGCACACCCTCAGCCTACCCCACCAACTCCCCTGAGCACCAATGTAACCTCCCTGCAATGTTTCTGAGGGGCAAAGGTGCAGAGGAGAAGAGAATTTCAAGATAAAATTACAGTCAGTTGAGTTCTACATCCACAGATCCAACCAACTGCAGATAGAAAATATTTAATGAAAAGGAAAAATATATATATATATTTAATGAAAAGAAATTCCAGAAAGTTCCAAAAAGCAAAGCCTGAATTTGCCATGCACTGGCAACAATTTACACAGCATTTGCATTGTATTAGGTATTATAAACAATTGAGAGATGGTTTAAAGTATACAGGACAATGCGCATAGGTTATCTGCATATAACATGCCATCTAAGGGATTTAAGCATCCCAAAGATTTTGGCATCCATGGTCACAGGGCAGTAAAGGTACAGTGGACCTGGAATCAATGCCCTGCAGATACTGAGGGACGACTGTATTTTCAATTACCTGAGCAGAAATCTGATTTAATCTTCTCACATTTCAGATGTAGGAACTAAAGCTGAGAGGTGTTAAGTGTCTTGCCTAAAATGGAGGCAACCAGTTAGTAGCAGAAACTGTACTGGCCCTGAACACAGGTCCTGACTCACTATTCAGGTTTTTGTCTGTACCACACTACCTCCCCTACCTCCAGGAGAAAAGACTGTAAGTACTGAACGAACTATAATATCAAGTGAATCTTGTTCTTTTTTGTTTTAAAGGAATGTAATAAGAAAACAGTAATGGCAGTTTAGGTCAATGATACTAAAAATTCTGAAGATATATAGTTTGGACTATTCTTTAAACTATCAGGTTGGTATATTAAAGTTTCAAATATGTTGATTCACAGAAATCAAAGTATTACAAAGTTGCTATAGGAAGAACTTAAGAAATCGTAGATCTTTATTTTTTTAACATAAGCAAAAGAACTAGAAAAAATATACAAGGTCTTCTGGATATAGGTATCTTCACCATGATCAGCAAATACAATAAGAACACATTTCCAGAAAAAATAAAGGGAGGGCAGGGGGAGGGATGACACAGAAAGAACAGTATTCAAACACAACCTTTACTACATACAGTTTCATTTAAGCCTGAAAGACCTTGGTTTATTCATTCATTTGCTCACTTATTCATTCACAATATTTATTAAAGCACCTACTATGTGCCAGGAACAGGAGATGTGAATGGAAACAAGCCAGGATTCCTGCTCTTCTAAAGATTATGCTTTAGTAGAAGTCAGATGGTAACAAGCAAACACAGAAAGAAGCTAATTTCAGCTGGCAATAAATTGCTACAAAGAAAATAAACAGAGATTGAGAAAAAATGAAAATTTGGAGGAGCCAAATGAGCTATGAGGTCAAGGAAGGAGGTCTGACCTGAGGAAAGAAACGGAAGTATGAAGTCTGGCTCCAATTTCCTTCTAACCAAAACCTTGAGAATTCTAACCAGAATCTTGGGAGCAGACAGTAAATTTCTTATTTCTATTCTCCTCAGTACAAACATATGAGAATGAAAGGAATCCCAGTCCCCACATGGAATGGCCTGGTTTGGAGAAACTGTCCAAAATGAACAAAAGGAAACCCACAAGCAAAGAAAGCTCTGTATTCCCTTTTCTTATGAGAATGGCAGTTTCGCTGTTTGGTAACATATGAGCAGTAATGATCTGACGTGGTGGTCTTTACACAGGAAAACATTCTTTTTGACCTTTTCTAATATGAAAAGGGCAGTGGTAAGAAGGAGGAGAAATAAAGTCTATCTGGCAATGTGATGGCATATTAATTTGTAATTGCTGTTAAGCATTTTAAATACAATTTTTCAAACTCCAAAATATTGCTCGTTACAAAACACTAAAGTAGAAAAACAAAGAACAAGGGGAAATTTTTTCTAAATTTATATATTTACTGTATTACAGACCTTAATGTATTCACTCCAATTCACAAGATTTACACATGAACAAAGATTTTTCAAAGCTCTTGCCAAACAGCAAACATTCAAGTAACTACATAGCTAAGCTATTTTTCAGTGGTTTCTCCCTAGCCAAAGACCTAAGGACGAATACATTGCTCCAACATTATTACTAGGGAAAAGTAAAGATAGAGGATCAGTGAATATTTAAACTAGAAGATCCTCATTTTAAAGACAAGGAGGGACTTCCCTGGTGGTCCAGTGGCTAACACTCTGTGCTCCCCATGCAGGGAACCTGGGTTCGATCCCTGGTCAGGGAACTAGAGCCCACAAGCTGCAATTAAGAGACTACATGCTGCAACTAAAGATCCCATGTGCCACAGCTAAGAGATGGTGCACGCAAATAAAGAAAGAAATATCTTTTAATAAATAAAGAGAAGGAAAGGGAAGCATCAGGAGGATTAATGACCACCCAGTGTCAAACAAATGGGGAAATTAAGCATCTAAACTCAGCCCAGGACTCCAGCGTTTTTTCAAAAGCAAGGAACAAGAATCTACTTTTCAACTAGCCCTTTTTAAACAAGATGAAACACAGAACACTTCCCTGGTGGTCCAGTGGCTAAGAATCTGCCAATCAATGCAGGGGACATGAGTTCGATCCCTAGTCCAGAAAGATCCCACAAGCCAAGGAGCAACTAATGCCATGAGCCACAACTACTGAAGCCCAGCGCCCCCTAGAGCCTGCTCTCCACAAGAGGAGCCAGCGCACCACAGCTAGAGAGAAGCCCCTCCCACAACTAGAGGAAGCCCGTACACAACCAAGATCTAACATAGCCAAAAATACAGAAATGAAAGAGAAATTATCAGAGTAGACTGTACAGAATATAGGTTTTATTTTGTAAAACTTTTTTCAGCTTTATATATACATGTAGTTTTTTCATACACACGCACAGAGAGTTATATATCCATAGAGTCTGTCGGTTAAAAGGCCCCTTTCTATGGGCTGCAGTCAAAAATGTTATAAACACTGCATTTCACTCTGCCGATCTTTAAATACTTCCTTGTATTTTTATGCAAACGTTGCAATAGCAAGACTAAAAACTTCAATGGATGACCAATCCTACCTTGGAACTCTCTCCTTCAAGTCCCATTTTTGCATTCATTCAGGGCTCTACTTTTGTGCCGTTATGAATATATAACTAAAGTAACTATTAGCAGCAACTAGCAAGCACAGAAGCTCTCTTTCAGCCAAAGGTGCTACAAGAATCACTGCCTGTTGGTCTCCTACGGAATTTACAGCTGGAAAAGCAGATCTTTATTACAAAAAGACACAGTATGTTCTCACTAGAGCTCAGAGGTTCAGATAGTTCTCTCCAAAAAAAGAAATAAGTATGCCACAGACTTGCCTTTGAATGTAATTTCAGGAGAAAAGCTCATTCCTAAAATATTTTCTAGTTTCTCTACATAAATTGCCTGAGGCTAACAACTAGGGAAAAAATTTAACATAGGACACAGCCATCCACTACTAATTAGGTCTAAGACTTAAAATGTGAACTGCCTTGGAAGAAGCTACACTGTAATTCCAGCTAAGACACAGAAATATCACATCTCAAGATCTAAGATCATTTTTAGATGGAATATTGGGGAGAGGCAAAAGACAACGAAAGCACTGCAGAGGACAAAGACAGACAAAAGACAACGGATAAAATAAGTGAGGGTGACGAGGAGAATGTTAGAGCAAAAGGGAAACTACTCAAGCACTACACACAGTAAAAGTGTAATCCAAAATACATCACGCCCTACTAGATATTTCAGCCACTGACTCAGCCAACCATGGTTTGTGCCACATGACCCCACCTCCCTTTCCACAGCTGACCAGACCAGGACTGGGCACCTTGGCCTGAGACTTCGCACAAAAAAAAGCCTCTAAAAAAAAACAAGCTGTTGGGAGTAAAAATAATAAATAAATAAATAATACCTATAAATAATAAATAAATAAATATCACAAAAAGAAACAATGAGGTTGAATTAGGGGGACTAACAAACCCAAGTTATACTGTTATTTAGTTGCTAAATCCTGTCCCCACTCTTTTGGGCCTCCATAGACTGTAGCTTGCCAGGCTACTCTGTCCATGGGATCCCAAGTTATATAAAAGCAGGGATAACAGATAAAGAGACTGTGACTAAAGAAAAGAGATGCAGAGTACGGAGGAAGAAAACTAACCATGTCAAAAATGCAGAGAAAACATGTGCAGCTCCTGAAAGAGGGATGAAAAAAGATTCTTGTTCATGGCAGCTTTCTACTCTTTCATGTGCACCCGTTCCCCAAGGTGGGGGAAAAATACCCTAAGACACAAATAAATTATTAAAAGGGTTTACATCATTTTTTCCCCACACTGGAAAAGAACTTATCACTGAAAAGTCTGAGTTAGAAGAATCCCTGGAATCAGACCAATTCTCTGAAAGATGAGGAAGTTGACAACCACAAAGGAAACTAAGGTCATACAGAGTGACAGACCCAGGACAAGAATCAAGGTCTCCTATCTCCACAGTCATTATTCTGTCCTATACACAGCACTAAATGACAACACCAACAGAGAAATATTTTTTCCTAAAAACGAGTATTTCTGCCACACATTTCTAAATGAATAAGAAATCTTTATGTGCACTATGCCATCTCCCACAGTTTAAATACGTTTTTCACGTATTTACTCTCTGGTTCTCTGATATCCTGATGAAATACATTCAGCAGATTTCTCCTTAAGTAATTTTTTTTCATGCATGTGTCTCTCAAGACATTACACAAAATTCACCTTGCTCCACTGGCTTTTCCCCCACCACAACCATACATTCAAAAATAGCTTAATGTAGAGAACTTATTTCAGACTGCACAGCATTTGAACTCAAAGTAGTACTGAACACACATTTTAAATGAAAACAATTTCAACAAAGGATCATAAAGATTTCCATGAGGAAAAACTCAACACCTATGTCGGTAAAATTCAGGAGAAAACAGTGCAAGAACAATCATAACTAAAGAAGGACTAATGTGAAATGCTTCCAATCATTTCTTATAAAATGTATTGCTAACATTGAATTTATCCTGAGAACAAACACTACAACTTGGAAACAAAAAGCCCAAAAGTGAAAATTACTAAACAGTAGAAAAGTACGGGCGGGGGGGGGGGGGGGGGGGGGGGGGGGGGCTGGCATAAAGTAAAGATGGTGAAGCCCCAGGTTAAGGACTGCAGAACACCTAGATGCTTATTCTGCCAAAACACTTAAGCTCCTCCAAGAATCCCCTACAGAACACAGGGGGGGATGGGGGTAAGTCCTCATATCTAAAGCGAACCCACAAAAACCAGAGTCATCAATTTTCCAAGAATGTTCTCAGCCATCTTAAAACGGCGGAAATTGAAAACACAGCACATTTTAAAGAATCCTTTACTTAGGTTTAAGGTGAACAAGATACATAAAGTGAAGAATATACAACCCAGAGTGCCAGTGATTAAACAAGGAGAACACAAAATTCACCAATCTAGGGGCCACTTCAGAATAGCTAATGTAATTATCACACTCAAAGAATTTTTCCAAGTGAAGAATTTGTGGCGTTGTAAGCGTATTATTTCTTATTCTAGCAACTTAGAGATGTGTACTGTTACGGCCATTTGATTGGTGAGAAAATGCAGGCTTAGAGCCTTAATTAACCAAGGTCACTAAAGCCAGGCAGTGAGTCGATCAGTCTTGGAAGCCAGGCTGTTTTAATAGGGCTTGCGAGATTATAAGCCACAGTCGACATAGCCGTTTAAATTCATCCTTACCAGTCACCCAGCAGCTGAGTTTTGGAGACGGAATTTAAAAAGGGCATCTGACTTTCTCTCTCAAAGTAGAACAGAACTGAGCTGTCAGAAACAGAAAAAGAAGTGAGTGCGGCTGCCGCGCGGGCGCTCCAACCCCGCAGCTCAGGTCCGTCGCTCCCCGGCGCCAGCGGCCACGGGACCCAGCCCGCCCCACTCGGATCACGCAGCCCGAGCCACGCTCGGTTCTCTGCCCGGGGCCCTGGGGCCGCGGTTGTCAGACCTGGAGCGGCAGGGACAAAGACCCTCCTCGGCCGTGGCCGGGAGCTGCGGGTCAGCGCTGGAGCGGGGTCTTCGCGGACGCCCCGCGGCAGCGGCCCCGATGGGGCGGGGGACGGGGCACGGCGGAGGAGAGGCGGCCCCCGGCCCGAGGGGCTCCGGCAGAGACGCGAGCCAGATGGACAGAGACGCCTCCAACCGCGGCTTCCCTCTCGCCCCCTCCTCATTACCTTGCCTTGTGGGCTTCACGTCTCTGTCGCCGACGCCGACTGGCTTCCGAGCTGGGGCGGTGCAAAGAAAGCCGATTAGCGGGCGTCAGCTGCGTCCTGCGCTCACGAAGCAGCCTCCAGGTGGGGATGAAGAAAGGCCTGAGCTGGGAATCAGCAACAAGGTTGGCTCCCGGCTTGTGGGGATTTTACTCCTCTTGTCTCTCACACTCCGCTTCCGCTCCGCCTCCTTGCCCGGCCCTTCCCCTGCTTGGAGACCTGCGGCCCGTAGCGCGACGCATTGTGGGGGATGTAGTCCAGGAATGCGGAAGAGGCGGCACGTGCCTCGAAACGGCTCGCACCTACTCCGGGTCAGGAGACGCCGTTGCGTGGCAACCAGAGGGGGCTGCCAGCTCCTTCTTGAGAATTGGAAGGCGAGCTTAGGGGAGGCTTACTCTCTGGTTTAATTCGCTGCGAGCGCTGAAGAGAGAGCGTGGGCGTCTCACTCACACTCTCCAGCTGGGAACCAACAATTACAAGCCGTTGGCTTGAGGCAGAGGGCTTAGTAGTGATTAAAAGTGTACTACTGGCAAGAATGCCCGTTATTGCCCCGAATGTCCTTAGCCAATGGAGTAAGGGGAAAAAAAGACTAAGAACAGGAACAAACAAAGTCGTTATTTTTCATAGATATGTATGTGGCAAATCCAAAAGAATCTGCAGATAAATTATTACAATGAATTTTAACAAGATTAATAGAAAGAAAAATAGTATCTTTCAAAAATAATACTTTTTTCTATAATCTAGGGGAAAAGGCTAAGGAGATCAATCAAATCAGCCAATCCTAAGGAAATCAGTCCTGAATATTCATTGGAAGGACTGATGTTGAAGCTGAAACTCAAATACTTTGGCCACCTGATGAGAAGAACTGACTCATTTGAAAAGTCCCTGATGCTGGGAAAGATTGAAGGCAGGAGGAGAAGGGGACAGAGGATGAGATGGTTGGATGGCATCACCGACTTGATGGACATGAGTTTGAGCAAGCTCCGGGAGTTGGTGATGGACAGGGAGGCCTGGCATGCTGCGATTCATGGGGTCGCAAAGAGTCAGACACGACTGAGCGACTGAACTGAACTGAGGGGAAAAGTTAGAAATTTTAAGTTAGAGTATTTGAAGCTTACAGTACCTTCAAATAAATATCAAATATCTAGAAATAAATCAAAAAGTGCAAGACCTATATGAAGAAAATATTTTTAAAACACTGAAGATGACCTAAACCAATAAGAGATAATAGTGTTCACAGACTGCAAGATTCAGTATTGGAAGATGTCAAATCTCCCCATATTTATCTATGGATCCAGTGGAATTTCAGATAAACTTCAGTAGGTGGGGGGGGGGGGATGTGTGTGAGAGAAACTTAACGAGCTAATCTAAAATTTTATGGTAAAGCAAAGACAAGTATATATGAAATATGAGAAAGAGGAAGAAGTAAAAGAAAGACCAGGAGGAGGAAGACGTGCAACCAGATATCGAGCTTTCTTATAAAGCCATAGTCATTAAGGCAGTGTGATATTGGATCAGGAGTGCACCAATAGACCAATCAAACTGAGTAAAGAGCCCACGGATGCCCTACTGTCCCCACATGAGTCTGAGTCTGCTAGCACCTCCCCTAGGAGACAGTTGCTGTTGGCCAGCCCCTGCTATTAAAAAAATAAAGAGTGCAGAAAGTCTCATCTGTACATGGAAATTTGACTTATGTTGTCATGAGTCAAGGCTATGGTTTTTCCTGTGGTCATGTATGGATGTGAGAGTTGGACTGTGAAGAAAGCTGAGCGCCGAAGAATTGATGCTTTTGAACTGTGGTGTTAGAGAAGACTCTTGAGAGTCCCTTGGACTGCAAGGAGATCCAACTAGTCCATTCTGAAGGAGATCAACCCTGGGATTTCTTTGGAAGGAAAGATGCTAAAGATGAAACTCCAGTACTTTGGCCACCTCATGCGAAGAGTTGACTCACTGGAAAAGACTCTGATGCTGGGAGGGATTGGGAGCAGGAGGAGAAGGGGACGACCGAGGATGAGATGGCTGGATGGCATCACTGACTCGATGGACGTGAGTCTGAGTGAACTCCGGGAGATGGTGATGAACAGGGAGGCCTGGCGTGCTGTGATTCATGGGGTTGCAAAGAGTCGGACACGACTGAGCGACTGAACTGAACTGAACTGAGGTGATGCAGAGCAATGCCTAAAGAATAGTTTCCCATGATTGGCGTTGGGACAAATAGATTTCCATTTGGAAGGGAACAGATGAAATTGGCCTCTTTACACACAAAAATGAGTTTCAGGTAGATACTAGACATAAATTTGAAAGGCAAAACAATAAAGCTTTTAGAAAATAAAGCAAGAAAATATATCCAGGATCACAAGTGTAGGGGACAGACTTTTAAAATTAATCCAAAAGCACTAAATATAATTGAAAAACTAATAAATTAGCTACATTAATATTTAAGACTTGATTTCATCAAATGACACCATTAAAAGAGCTAAAAAGCAAGCCTCAGAGTCAAATAAATTACAGGATTATGCTGTACAGCTTAAATTTATACAGAGCCATATGTCAATTATATTTCAATAAGCAAATCTCAGAGTCAAATAAGAAATGACAATATTGCATTGTATATCTCAACAGTTATCTCTCAATGAAGCTGAAAAGACATTTGCAGCATGTAGAAACAAGAGAAATCTTATACCCGGGACATATAAAGAACTACAATCATAAGAAAAAGATTTGAACAGGCACATTACTAAGGAAGAAATCCAAATAGCCAGTAAACATGTGAAAAGTGTCAATCTCATAAGGGAAAAGGAAATTGGAACCACAGCAAAATAATACTACACCACCCACCAGAATGGCTAAAATGAAAGAGACTGATAATTACAAGTTGACTAGAAGTGGAGAAAGGAATTTTCATTTACTACAGGGAGAGTAAATTAAAAGAGCAGTTTGGAAAAGTTGTTTGACCTTATCAACTGAAGTTGAACACAGGCCCACACGTGACCAAGCATATCACTTCCTGGTATATACCCTGAGAAAGGGTCATCTGCACCAAGATACATGTGCCAGAATGTTAACAGCAGTGCTGCTGTTACAGCTAAAAACTGTCAGCAACCCCATGTCCTCTATCATCATAAAAATGGACAAATTGTCATATGATAATAGAATATGATAGAGAAATGAAAAAACTACATGCAATAATATAGCTGATCTTAAAAATATGTTAAGAAACCGCTCACAAAATAATATATACTATGTTATTCCATTTTTATAAAGTTCGAAAACATGAGTAAAGAATGCATAGGGACTCCTCTGGTAGCACAGTGAATAAGAATCTGCCTGCCAATGCAGGGAACTCAGATTCGATCCCTTGCCAGGTAGATTCCACCTGCTTCGGAGCAACTAAGCCTGTATGCCACAGTTACTGAGCCCTCACTCTAGAACCTGTAAACCACAACTACTAAAGCCCACGCGCCCTAGAACCCCGTGCTCTGCAACAAGAGAAGCCAATGCAGTGAGCAGGCTGCTCGCCACAGCCAAGTGTAGCCCCTGCTCCCTGCAACTGGAGAAAGCCCAAGCAAAGCAACGAAAATAAAGCAGAGCAAAAAAATAAATAAACAAAATGATAAAATTTTAAAGTAAAGACTGTCTAAAAAAAATTTTTAATGAAAGAATGCATACTTAGGTGCTGAAACAGTAAAGAAGAACTAGGCAATAGTTACCATAAAAAAGGAGGTTGGAGATTTCTCTGGTGGTCCAGTAATTAAAGACTGCGTGCCTCCACTGCAGGGGCGTCTAAAAAAAAAAAAAAAAGGAGGTTAATGGCTACCTCTAGGACAGAAGGTACTTTGTGGGGAAGGGGTTAAGACTGGGAATTCTCTTATGGTAGGGGGAAGGGAGAGAAGGTAAATAAACAAAAAGGCACAGCAGAACGTGATACCTGTTATGATGGTTTAGCCACTAAGTCGTGTCTGACTCTTGCAAGCCCATGGACAGTAGCCCACCAGGCTCCTCTGAGCATGAGATTTCCCAGGCAAGAATACTAAAGTGTGTTGCCATTTCCTTCTCCAGGTGATCTTCCCCACCCCGGAATCTAACCGGGGTCTCCTGCATTGCTATCTGTGGAGAAGAAAGCATATTTTGTTTGAGGAAAAAACACTTCCATCTGAGTGCGAAAAGTCTGTTCAGTAACCAGGTACAAATGAGAAGGAGCAATGCAGGTCATGTATACAAAACACAAGATACCTGGATACAGATTATTGTACTGGACAGTACAATAGCCATTAGATCCATTTCCTATATTAGGTTGTGAACACGTTACTATTCACTGTTTCCCAATACTGGTAGAAGGCACTTGGTAAATATATGATGAATAAATAACTCTTCCCACTGGCCTCATAGACAACTCTCTGGACACCTGGATGCCTCATACACAAATCACTGTACATATATATTTAATAACGGCTATTTGGTAGAGGTTTCCCTGGCCAAAAAGATTCATCTACTATTATTTTCAAGATTTCTCATCACCTCCATTGTATCCCACATCTTGGTAGACAAAGAGTAAATTAATTTGGAAGGTTGAAGATAATAATTACTATTATATTTTATAGCCCTTTACAACTTAGAAATAATTTTCTTAGAGGTAGTGGGATGCATTGCCAAATTCTGCCCACTCTTCTGTCAAAGAGAGACCTAGAGTCAAAAGAATGTAATCAGTTGCTCAAATAAATTTGATCAGAATTGAAACCATTCCTTCTTGAAATCAAAGGAAAACCATAGCCAACTAGTTCCTGACCTCAGTTTGGAAAGTGCCTCATTAGCAATATAATAGATGGTGGTATTCAGTAACTAAGTCGACTCTTCATGGACCGTAGCCCACCAGGCTCCTCTGTCCATGGGATTTCCCAGGCAAGAATACTGGAGTGCGCTACCATTTCCTTCTCCAGGGGAATCTTCCCAATCCAGGGACCAAACCCACATCTCCTGCATTGGCAGGCAGGCTCTTTACCTCTGCTGTCACCAGGGAAGCCCATGTAACAGGTAAGAAGGTAGTTTATTCCTAAAATACGTTGCTCGTCATATCATGTTAACAACAAAAGTAGACTTTTCCGAGGTTAATTGTGTTGTCTCTGAGGAAAGGAGCAAGAAACTAAACTAGGAGAAGGAGTTGGAATTGGAGTACCTAATTCCACTCTCATATATGAGGCAGAGCATAACACAGCTTGGGCCTGAAGTATTGCTCAGCTCTGCTGAAACCATGAAAAGGACTCTGGGCTTAACCTGTGGGGAAATGGTGGCTCTCTGCTGAGTTTGAAATGCGGACAGCAAGATGAGGGAGAGAGAGGTCAGAAATGAAGGAAGCCTCCCTGAAGGACACCATTGTTGGGAAGGCCTAAACCTGGAAGCACCTTCCGCTGGGCTTTGAGGGGGTACATTCAAGGTAACAGAATCTTCGTTCCTTCTACGTTGTGGTAAGTTTCTGTGGTGTGCCTAACCGTTTATGGACGATTCTACTTTTCCACACAGTGGTCCAAAGGGTTTGGTCTGGGGGAGTCTGACAGGCTAGGGAAGGGAGCCCTGAAGCTGCCCCTCTTCTTTGGGGTCTGGGAATGCAGGAGGAGCCTGCTAACCACAGGAAGAGCTCCTAATCAAAAATGTAATAAACAGTTTGGGCCAAACAAAGGGGATTTTTTTTAATATACAATATGGTATGTTTTTTATTTAAGAATGTGTCTTTGTATATGTATATATCATTTAACATTGTGTAAAAAATATCAAAATAAAAACAACGTTTTGGCTTTTTAAATTTTATGTGGGAGTACAGTTAATTAACAATGTTGTGTTAGTTTCAGGTGTGCAGTTATACACAGTGATTCAGTTATACATATAATGTGTCTATTCTTTATCAAATTCTTTTCCCATATACGTTGTTACAGAGTATTGAGCAGAGTTCCCTGTATACAGTAGATCCTCATTTGTTATCTATTTTAAAGATATCAGTGTGAACATGCAAGACAGGTATTTTAATTGTCTACCCCTAAGCGACAGAGGATGAGATGGCTGGATGGCATCACTGACTCGATGGATGTGAGTCTGAGTGAACTCCGGGAGTTGCTGCGCTTCATGGGGTCACAAAGAGTCGGATACGACTGAGCGACTAAACTGAACTGAACTGAAGCTACATGGCAAATAGATGGAGAAACAGTGGAAACAGTGACAGACTTTATTTTGGGGGGCTCCAAAATCACTGCAGATGGTGACTGCAGCCATGAAATTAAAAGACACTTAATCCTTGGAAGAAAAGTTATGACCAGTTTGAAAAGTGAACGTGAAGGTGCTCAGTCATGTCCGACTCTTTGCGACCCCGTGGACTGTAGCCTACCAAGATTCTCCATCCATGGGATTTTCCAGGCAAGAATACTGGAGTGGATTGCCATTTCCTTCTCCAGGAGATCTTTCCAACCCAGGGATTGAACTCAGGTCTCCCACGTTGTAGGCAGATACTTTACCATCTGAGCCACCTAGACAGCATATTAAAAAGCTGTCTTACTCTGCCAACAAAGGTCCATCTAGTCAAGTCTATGGTTTTTACAGTAGTCATGTATGGATCTGAGAGTTGGACTATAAAGAAAGCTGAGCACCAAAGAATTGATGCTTTTGAACTGTGGTGTTGGAGAAGACTCTTGAGAGTCCCTTGGACTGCAAGGAGATGCAACCAGTCCATCCTAAAGGAAGTCAGTCCTGAATATTCATTGGAAAGACTGATGTTGAAGCTGAAACTCCAGTCCTTTGGCCACCTGATGCAAACAGCTGACTCATTGGAAAAGACCCTGATGCTGGGAAAGATTGTAGGCGAGAGGAGAAGGGAACAACAGAGGATGAGATGGTTGGATGGCATCACCAACTCAATGGACATGAATTTGAGTAAACTCCGGGAGTTGGTAATGGACAGGGAGGCCTGGCATGCTGCAGTCCGTGGGGTCAAAAAGAGTCGGACACGACTGAGCGACTGAACTGAACTGAAGCTAAAAACCCATCATCTTGCCTAATTCAAATTTAGGCCTTCCTTTATAGAAAGCACATCTTATTTCTTTAAACTCCCATATGTAAACTGCAAAAATGCGAAGATGAACATTCAAAATACCAAGATCATAATGATGATTATATCTCCCAGCAGGTGCTCATACACACTCAGGAAGATGGATTTTAACCTTTCACACCAAAAGGTACAAATATGTATCTTTTTTTTGGGGGGGGGGAGGGTGCTAACTTGCCTAACCACAAAATTACCTATATTTTGTCCATTATTATAAAATTCAAAATAATGACCTCATTAAAGTAAATCAATTGATGAATGCTATTGCATTCAAGGCTCATTAGTATACATTTTTCCACATAAGGAGCTAGATTTAGAAACTGAAGTCTCCAAATATTCTAAATTAGATAAAATGGATTTGATTTTTAATAACTGTGTTTCAATCCCAAGGATTAAGCCACTTTCCTTGGCTATGTCTTAGTTTATCCATTTGTTAAAAAAAAATGTTTAGGTATCTCTCTACTTACACTTACTCAAATAGATTATGAAATCTTGTCAGTCAAGATGTATGACATTGCAAATTTGAAGAAAAGATGTGACATGGTGCAGAGCTGTATTAATATTTTGGTCTAAGCATTATCCAATTTTTTTGTATTTTAATTCTTACAATCCCAAGAGCTTTGTCTGTCATAAGTTACATTTTAACATGTTCTGTAAAATTCACACATTCCAATACATTTCCCACTGTACACTACTCAGATCAATCCTTTAGCAGAACAGATAGATGCAGCCTGGAAACACTAGTCCCTGTCGAATTCATCTACTTCCACCCACATTCTGTCAGCCATCTCTCTCAGATTCCATAAAAAGTGAGAGGGAGGCTTCCCTAGTGGGAACCATTTCAAGACAACACTGCAGGCTTGAGAAAGTAAATAAAGTGTTACTGAGATTATCTGGGCTGTACTGCATGTGACTGAGCCCCGTTAAGTCGTCCTTATAAACTCCTAAGATTCTGGGGAGTGGATGCAGAGGGCCACTGTTTTCAGGTACCCAAGTAAGAAAGTTTGCTTCTTAAAACTGCCACCTACGAATCTGGAGTGATTGGCCCCTATCTTCGGTCTCTCTTTGCCCTCCGTTCAGGAGATCCTGTTTGGGATTTCACGTGGAACTCTCGGAGTTTTGAACCAACAACAGATGTGGTTCCTGGGGGAGGCTGCGGTGACTGGAGTGAGTCATCACCACATGATTCTGCTCCACCTGCCTCTCATTCTGCTGAAACAGAAATCAAGCCCTGAGTCTTTGGCGTGAGAGCACTGACTCCAAGATCTAGACTACCAGAGAACTAACCCTGCTGCTGCTGCTGCTGCTAAGTCACTTCAGTCGTGTCCGACTCTGTGCGACCCTATAGACGGCAGCCCATCAGGCTCCCCAGTCCATGGGATTTTACAGGCAAGAGTACTGGAGTGGGGTGCCATCGCCTTCTCCAGAACTAATCCTAGGAAGTATCAAATACTGAGAATTCACACAAAGGAAACCACTTGAACACAAGACCCCACATCACTCAACCACCAGTAGTAGCCCTCTGTGTAGGATGCCTCATCTAAACAACAAAGAAAACAAAACTACAAACCCAATCATCAGCAAACAGGATTACCACCTCACTCAGCCTTGCCCATCAGAGGAAAAACAAACAAATAAACAAAATTTAAAAAAAAAAAACTCAGCACAAATCTCACCTTATACACAAACCACTGGACCAATCTTAGGAGGGCAGAAACCAAAAAGAAGAGAGAACTCAACCTTGAAGCCTGGGAAAAGGAGACCTCAAACATGATAACTTAAAAAAAAATAAATAATGAAAAGGCAGAGAAATACTGCACAAATGAAGAAACAAATTAGAAACACAGAAGTCCAAATAAATGAAGAAGAAATAGGTAAACTATCTAAAAGAAATTCAGAATAATGATAGTAAAGATGATCGAAAACCCTGAAAACAAAATGGAGAAAATACAAGAATCAATTAACAAAGAGCTAGAAGAATTAAAGAATACAGAGACAAACAACATAATTACTGAAATTAAAAATACTCTGGAAGGAATCAATAGTGGAATATCTGAAGCAGAAGAATGAATCAATGAGCTGCAAGATAAAATGGTGGAAATAACTTCCAAAGAGCAGAATAAAGTAAAAAGAGTGAAAAGAACTGAGGATAGTCTCAGGGACCTCTGGGACAATATCAAACGCACCATCATTCGAATTATAGGGGTCCCAGAAGAAAAAGAGAAAAAGAAAGGGAATGAGAAAATTGTTGAAGAGACTATAGTTGAAAATTTCCCCAACATGAAAAAGGAAATAGTCAATCAAGTCCAAGAGACATAAAGAGTCCCATACAGGATAAACCCCAGGAGATACACGCCAAGACACATACTAATCAAACTAACAAAGACTAAACAGAAAGAAAGAATATTAAAAGCAGCAAGGGAGAAGCAACAAGTAACATGCAAGGGAAAACCCATACGTTTAACAGATGATCTTTCAACAGAAACTCTACAGGCCAGAAGGGAATGGCAGGATATATTTAAAGTACTGAAAGGGAAAAATCTACAACCAAGATTATTGTACCCAGCAAGGATCTCATTCAAAGCTGATGGAGAAATAAGCTTTTCAGACAAGCAAAAGTTAAAAGAATTCAATACCACCAAACCAGCTTTACAACAAATGTTAAAGGGACTTAAATAGTCAAGAAATACAAGGGAAGAAAAAAGAGCTACAAAATCAACCCCAGACAATTAAGAAAATGGCAATAGGAACATATATATCAATAATTACTTTACATGTAAACGGATTAAATGTTCCAAGCAAAAGACACAGACTGGCTGAATGGATACAAAAACAAGACCCATATATATGCTGTTTATGAGAAACACACTTCAGACCTCAAGACACATATAGACTGTAAGTAAGAGGATGGAAAAACATACTCCATGCAAATGGGAAGCAAAAAAAAAGAAAGCTGGAGTAGCAGTCATCATGTCAGACAAAATAGATTAAAGAAGATTACAAGAGATAAGGAAGGATACCACATAATGATCAAGGGGTCAATCAAAGAGAAAGACATAACAACGGTAAATATATATGCACCCAGCATACGACCACCTCAATACATAATACAAACATTAACAGACATAAAAGGAAAGTTGACAGTAACACAATAATAATAAGAGACTTTAACACCCCACTCACACCAATGGGCGGATCATCAAAACAGAAAATTAAGAAGAAAACACAAGTCTTAATGATACATTAGATGAGGTGGATCTCATTGATATCTTCAGGACATTTCATCCAAATACAGAAGAATACACCTTCTTCTCAAGTACACGTGGGTCATTCTCCACATCTTGAGTCACATATCAAACCTCAATAAATTTAAGAAAGTTGAAATCATATCAAGCATCTTCTCTGACCACAACGCTATGAGCTTAGATATCAATTACAAGAAAAAAAAACTGTAAGAAACACAAACATATGGAGATAAAACAATACGTTTCTAAATAACTAACAAGTTACTGAGGAAATCAAAAGGGAAACCAAAAAATTTCTAGAAACAAATGACAATGAAAACATTAGAACTCAAAACCTATGGGACGCCGCAAAAGCAGTTCTAAGAGGGAAATTTATAGCAATACAATCCTAGCTCATAACTGGAAAAAGAAGAACGAAAAACCCAAAAATTTGTAGAAGGAAAGAAATCATAAAGATTCGACCAGAAATAAATAAAAAGAAAGAAACCATAGTAAAGATTAATAAAACTAAAAGCTGGTTTTTTGAGAAGATAAACAAAATTGACAAACCTTTAGCCAGACTCATCAAGAAAAAAAGAATAATCAAATCAACAAAATTAGAAATGAAAAAGGAGAAGTTACAACAGACAGTGCAGAAATACAAAGAATTCTAAGAAACTATGATGAACAACTATATGGCAATAAAATGGATAACCTGGAATAAATGGACGGATTCTTAGAAAAGTTCAATCTTCCAAGACTGAACCAGGAAGAAATATAAATTATGAACAACCCTATTACAAGCACTGAAATTGAAGCTGTGATCAAAAATTTCCCAAAAAACAAAAGCCTAAGACCAGATGACTTCACAGATTTCTATCAAACATTTAGAGAAGAGTTGATGCCTATCCTTCTAAAACTCTTTCAAAAAATTGCAGAGAAGGAACACTTCCAAACTCATTCTACAAGGCCATCATCACCCTGATACCAAAACCAGACAAAGACAACACAAAAAAAGAAAACTACAGGCCAATATCACTGATGAACATAGATGCAAAAATCCTCAACAAAATTTTACCAAACAGAATTCAGCAACACATCAAAAAGCTCATACACCATGATCAAGTTGGCTTTATTCCAGGGATGCAAGGATTCTTCAGTATACACAAATCAATCAATATGATACACCATATTAAAAAACTGAAAGGTAAAAAACATATGATAATCTCAATAGATGCAGACAAAGCCTTTGACAAAATTCAGCACCCATTTATGATTAGAACTCTTCAAAAAATGGGCATAGAAGGAACCTACCTCAACATAGTAAGGCCATATATGATAATCCTACACCAAACATTCTCAATGGTGAAAAACTGAAAGCATTCCCCCTAAGATCAGGAACAAGACAAGGGTCCCCCCTTTCCCATTTTATTCAACAGAGTTCTGGAAGTCCTAGCTCCAGCATCAGAAAAGAAAAAGAAATAAAAGAAAGCCAGATCAGAAAAGAAGAGGTAAAGCTCTCACTGTTTGCAGATGACATGATACTGTACATAGAAAATCTGTTTCTGTTACTGAAAAATTATGAGAGCAATTTATGCAACAGAAAATTATGAGAGCTAGTCAGTGAAATTAGCAAAATTGCTGGATATAAAATCAATACACAGAAATCACTTACATTTCTATATACTAACTGAAAAATCAGAAAGAGAAATTAAGGAATCAATCTCAGTCACCATTGTAACAAAAAGAATTGAATATCTAGGAATAAACTTACTAAAGAGACAAAAGAACTGTACACAGAAAATTATAAGACACTAATGAAAGAAATCAAAGATGATATAAACAGTCCATGTTCCTGGGTAGGAAGAATCAATATTGTGAAAATGACTACACTGCCAAATGCAATCTACAGATTCAATGCAATCCCTATCAAATTACCAGTGACATTTTTCACAGAACTAGAACAAAAACTTTCACAATTCATATGGAATCACAAAAGACCCAGAACAGCCAAAGCAGTCTTGATAAAGAAGAATGGAGATGGAGGAATCAACCTTCCTGATTTCAGATTATTCTACAAAGCTACAGTCATCAAGATAGTATAGTAGTGGCACAAAAACAGAACCATAGACCAATGGAACAAGATAGAAAGGCCGGAAAAAAACCCGTGGACCTATGGGAACCTTATATTTGACAAAGGAGGCAAGAATATTCAGTGGGGCAAAGACAGCCTCTTCAATAATTGGTGCTGGGAAAACTGGACAGCAACATGTAAAAGAATGAAATTAGAACACTTCCTAACACCATACACAAAGAAAAACTCAAAATGGATTAAAGTCCTAAATGTAAGACCAGAAAGTATAAAACTCTTAGAGGAAAAAATAGGCAGAACACTTGATGATATAAATCAAAGTAAGATCCTCTATAACCCACCTCCTAGAGTAATGGAAATAAAAACAAAAGTAAACAAGTGGGTCATGATTAAACTTAAAAGCTTTTGCCTAGCAAAGGAAACTATAAGCAAGGTGAAAAGACAGCCCTCAGAATGGAAGAAAATAATAGCAACTGACAAAGGATTAATTTCCAAAATATACAAGCAACTCAAACAACTCTATACCAGAAGAACAAACAACCCAATCAAAGAGTGGGAAAAAGACCTAAACATACATTTCTCCAAAGAAGGCATAGAGATGGCTAACAAACACATGAAAAGATGCTCAGCATCACTCATTATTAGCAAAAAGCAAATCAAAACTGCAATATCACCTAACCTCACACTGGTCAGAATCCCCATCATCAAAAAGTCTACAAATAATAAATGCTGGAGAGGGTGTGGAGAAAAGGGAATGCTCTTGCACTGTTGGTGGGAATGTAAATTGATATAGCCACTCTGAAAAACGGTATGGAGATTCCTTAAAAAACTAGGAATAGAACCGCCATATGACCCAGCAATCCCACTCCTAGGCATATATCCTGAGGAAACCAAAATTGGAAAAGACACATGTATCCCATTGTTCACTGAAGCACTATTTACAATAGCTAGAACACAGAAGCAACCTAGATGTTCATCAACAGATGTATGGAGAAAGAAGTTGTGGTACAAAATACACAATGGAATATTACTCTGCCATAAAAAGGAATGCCTTTGAGTCAGTTTTAATGAGGTGGATGAACCTAGAAGCTATTATACAGAGTGAAGTAAGTCAGAAAAAGAAAGATAAATATCATATTCTAAGGCATATATACAGAATCTACAAAAGTGGTACCGAAGAATTTACTTACAGGGCAACAATGGAGAAACAGACATAGAGAATAGACTTATGGACATGGGGAGAGGGGAGGAGAGGGTGAGATGTATGGAAAGAGTAACATGGAAACTTACATTACCATATGTAAAATAGATAGCCAACGGGAGTTTGCTGTATGGCTAAGAAACGCAAACAGAGGCTCTGTATCAACCTGGAGGGGTGGGATGGGGAGGGAGACTGGAGGGAGGTACGAAAGGGAGGGGATATATGTATACCTATTGCTGATTCAGGGTGAAGTTTGCCAGAAAACAACAAAATTCTGTAAAGCAATGATCCTTCAACAACAAAAAAAAATTTTTTTAAGTGAGAGGGAGGGAAAGAAGAAAAAGACTTTAATTAATGCAGGCATTAACCACAGTCTCTCCTCTTTTCCTGCCTCCCCACTCCTATGGCTGATGATAACAAACAGGGCATGCACTCTGTTACCATAAAAATAACCTTATTCATTCAATCATTCCATCAACAGGTATTTATGGAGCACTAACTGCCTACTTTATACCCAGTGCCTTGGAGAATACATGGCAAGCACAAAACAGGCCTGCAAATAATGATTTTATGAGGAGGTTGGACAAACAAGTTAACAAGGAAAGCATATCATATTACTAAATGATATGATACCAGGAATAAGTGTTATAAAATTTAGGGTGATATAAAGTCTATAATGTGTTTAACTCAACCAGATGGTAGATGTGTAAAGTTTAATCATAAAAGGACTTAATTAACTTTTGAACTCTATTCTTCTCTTACTGTGAGAGTTGGAAACACATAACCCAGGGTCCGAAGCCAGTGGCGGCCCGGAGGAGACACCCCACGTCCGAGGTCAGGGGCGGCCAGGAGAAGCCACCTCGTGCCCAGGCCAGGGGCGGTGACCCTGAGGAGCCACCCCGAGCACGAGGCCAGGGGCAGCAGCTGGGAGGAGCCACCCACACCCGAGTCCAGGGCCGGTGGCTGGGAGGAGCAACCCGAGGAGCAGTGGCTGAGCAGGCACAGGAGGGCCTAGAGGAGCTATCCCACATTGAAGGTCAGGAACGGCAGCGGTAAGAAGATACCCCTCATCCAAGGTAATGAGCAGCGGCTGTGCTTTGCTGGAGCAGCCATGAAGAGATAACCCACGGCCAACGTAAGAGAAACCCAAGTAAGATGGTAGGTGTTGCAAGAGGGCATCAGAGGGCAGACACACTGAAGTCATACTCACAGAAAACTAGTCAATCTAATCACACTAGGACCATAGCCTTGTCTAACTCAATGAAACCAAGCTATGCCTGCGGGGCAACCCAAGATGGGTGGGTCATGGTGGAGAGGTCTGACAGAATGTGGTCCACTGGAGAAGGGAATGGCAAGCCACTTCAGTATTCTTGCCTTGAGAACCCCATGAATAGTAGGAAAAGGCAAAATGATAGGATACCGAAAGAGGAACTCCCCAGGTCATTAGGTGCCCAATATGCTACTGGAGATCAGAGGAGAAATAACTCCAGAAAGAATGAAGAGATGGAGCCAAAGCAAAAACAATACCCAGCTGTGGATGTGGCTGGTGATAGAAGCAAGATCCGATGCTGTAAAGAGCAATATTACATAGGAACCTGGAATGTCAGGTCCATGAATCAAGGCAAATTGGAAGTGGTCAAACAAGAGATGGCAAGAGTGAACGTCGACATTCTAGGAATCAGTGAACTAAAATGGACTGGAATGGGTGAATTTAACTCAGATGACCATTCTATCTACTACTGTGGGCAGGAATCCCCCAGAGGAAATGGAGTAGCCATCATGGTCAACAAAAGAGTCTGAAATGCAGTACTTGGATGCAATCTCAAAAATGACAGAATGATCTCTGTTCATCTCCAAGGCAAACCATTCAATATCACAGTTATCCAAGTCTGTGCCCCAACCAGTAACGCTGAAGAAACTGAAGTTGAACGGTTTTATGAAGACCTACAAGACCTTTTAGAACTAACACCTAAAAAAGATGTCCTTTTCATTATAGGGGACGGGAATGCAGAAGTAGGAAGTCAAGAAACACCAGGAGTAACAGGCAAATTTGGCCTTGGAATACGGAATGAAGCAGGGCAAAGACTATTATAGAGTTTTACCAAGAAAATGCACTGGTCATAGCAAACACCCTCTTCCAACAACACAAGAGAAGACTCTACACATGGACATCACCAGATGGTCAACACTGAAATCAGATTGATTATATTCTTTGCAGCCAAAGATGGAGAAGCTCTATACAGTCAGCAAAACAAGACCAGGAGCTGACTGTGGCTCAGATCATGAACTCCTTATTACCAAATTCAGACTCAAATTGAAGAAAGTAGGGAAAACCGCTAGACCATTCAGGTATGACCTAAATCAAATCCCTTATGATTATACAGTGGAAGTGAGAAATAGATTTAAGGGCCTAGATCTGATAGATAGAGTGCCTGATGAACTATGGAATGAGGTTCGTGACATTGTACAGGAGACAGGGATCAAGACCATCCCCATGGAAAAGAAATGCAAAAAAGCAAAATGGCTGTCTGGGGAGGCCTTACAAATAGCTGTGAAAAGAAGAGAGGTGAAAAGCAAAGGAGAAAAGGAAAGATAGAAGCATCTGAATGCAGAGTTCCAAAGAATAGCAAGAAGAGATAAGAAAGCCTTCTTCAGCAATCAATGCAAAGAAATAGAGGAAAACAACAGAATGGGAAAGACTAGAGATCTCTTCAAGAAAATTAGAGATACCAAGGGAACATTTCATGCAAAGATGGGCTCAATAAAGGACAGAAATGGCATAGACCTAACAGAAGCAGAAGATATTAAGAAGAGGTGGCAAGAATACATGGAAGAACTGTATAAAAAAGATCTTCATGACCCGGATAATCATGATGATGTGATCACTAATCTAGAGCCAGACATCTTGGAATGTGAAGTCAAGTGGGCCTTAGAAAGCATCACTACGAACAAAGCTAGTGGAGGTGATGGAATTCCAGTTGAGCTATTTCAAATCCTGAAAGATGATGCTGTCAAAGTGCTGCACTCAATATGCCAGCAAATTTGGAAAACTCAGCAGTGGCCACAGGACTGGAAAAGGTCAGTTTTCATTCCAATCCCAAAGAAAGGCAATTCCAAAGAACGCTCAAACTACCTCATAATTGCACTCATCTCACATGCTAGTAAATTAATGCTCAAAATTCTCCAAGCCAGGCTTCAGCAATACGTGAACCGTGAACTCCCTGATGTTCAAGCTGGTTTTAGAAAAGGCAGAGGAACCAGAGATCAAATTGCCAACATCCGCTGGATCATGGAAAAAGCAAGAGAGTTCCAGAAAAACATCTATTTCTGCTTTATTGACTATGCCAAAGCCTTTGACTATGTGGATCACAAAATACTGTGGAACATTCTGAAAGAGATGGGAATACCAGACCACCTAACCTGCCTCTTGAGAAACCTATATGCAGGTCAGGAAGCAACAGTTAGAACTGGACATGGAACAGACTGGTTCCAAATAGGAAAAGGAATATGTCAAGGCTGTATATTGTCACCCTGCTAATTTAACCTATATGCAGAGTACATCATGAGAAACGCTGGACTGGAAGAAACACAAGTTGGAATCAAGATTGCTGGGAGAAATATCAATAACCTCAGATATGCAGATGACACCACCCTTGTGGCAGAAAGTGAAGAGGAGCTAAAAAGCCTCTTGATGAAAGTGAAAGAGGAGAGTGAAAAAGTTGGCTTAAAGCTCAACATTCAGAAAACGAAGATCATGGCATCCAGTCCCATCACTTCATGCGAAATAGATGGGGAAACAGTGGAAACAGCGTCAGACTTTATTTTTTGGGGCTCCAAAATCACTGCAGATGGTGATTGCAGCCATGAAATTAAAAGACGCTTACCTTTTGGAAGAAAAGTTATGACCAACCTAGATAGCATATTCAAAAGCAGAGACATTACTTTGCCAACTAAGGTCCGTCTAGTCAAGGCTATGGTTTTTCCAGTAGTCATGTATGGATGTGAGAGTTGGACTGTGAAGAAGGCTGAGCACTGAAGAATTGATGCTTTTGAACTGTGGTGTTGGAGAAGACTCTTGAGAGTCCCTTGGACTGCAAGGAGATCCAACCAGTCCATTCTGAAGGAGATCAACCCTGGGATTTCTTTGGAAGTAATGATTCTAAAGCTGAAGCTCCAGTACTTTGGCCACCTCATGCGAAGTGTTGACTCACTGGAAAAGACTCTGATGCTGGGAGGGACTGGGGGCAAGAGGAGAAGGGGACGACCGAGAATGAGATGGCTGGATGGCATCACAGACTCGATGGACGTGAGTCTGAATGAACTCCGGGAGTTGGTGATGGACAGGGAGGACTGGCATGCTGCGATTCATGGGGTCGCAAAGAGTCGGACACGACTGAGCGACTGAACTGAACTGAACCAGAATGTTCTAAACAATGTACAGAAAAGTTCCCTTTTTGGGTTTATAGTCCTCTGCTCCCTGCTGGCTATTCCAATCTTTGTAGGTATTCACAATTGACAGCTTTGGGTATATCTTTCTTGATTTGAACTGTGCACTTACAGATATACTTTATCTTAAAAATAAAAATGTATGATCTTAAAAAATGTAGAGGCTCTAGTTCAGTTCAGTCGCTCAGTCGTGTTCAGCTATAAGATCTGTGGAAAAAACAGAGAAGCTGATGTTTGTGTAATTTTCAAGGCATTTTTGCATTCAGTTCAGTTCAGTTCAGTTCAGTCGCTCAGTCGTGTCCGACTCATTGTGACCCCATGAATTGCAGCACGCCAGGCCTCCCTGTCCATCACAAACTCCCGGAGTTCACCCAAACTCATGTCCATCAAGTCGGTGATGCCATCCAGCCATCTCATCATCTGTTGTCCCCTTCTCCTCCTGTCCCCAATCCCTCTCAGCATCAGAGTCTTTTCCAATGAGTCAATTTTTGCATTACTTCTTCTAATTGTAATAACTCTCTGAGAGGTACACAGAGAAGATAATATCTCAGTTTTTTGTTGTGGAAATTAATGCTCAGAGTAGGGACATGAAATGCCCAAGAAGACATACCCTGTAGGTGGCAGAGGAAAGATTAGAAATCAGGTCTTTTGACATCTCAACTAAGACTCTACCCTTACCATAATAGTATCTGTTTTCCAGGTACTTGTAAAATGGAATGAATAAAGAAATAAGGTATCTCACCCCCTTTTCCTGTGTATGGGATTAACCACAAGAAAGTTAGACATCTTTAGTTTTCTTTCCTACAGTCTCTTAGCAACTAGTCCAATGCCTGACTCCTGTTAGGTGGCCTCAGGAAACATTTGTTGAAGATGTCCACTCTACACAACATTTTGGGGAAAGCTTGATTTGTTTAAAGCAGAGGTTCTCAGAAACCCAGCTATACGTTAGTGCTTGGCTAGCTAAATATGCATTTTATTTCTTAAAAAATATTTATTTTTGGCTGCATTGGGTCTTAGTTGCCACACAGAAGATCCTTCGTTGTGGCTCTCGGTTCGGCAGTTGCCTCAAGGCATGTGGGATCTTAGTTCCCTGACAAGGGGTGGAACCATAGTCCTATGCATTACAAGGTGGTTTCTTAATGCTGGACACTAGGAAAGTCCCTAAATGTGCATTTTAAAATTACATATCTAAGAGCCCCATCCGTGGAAATTTTAACACAAGTGGTCTTGAGTGAGACCCAGGAATCAGTGTTTTTAAAATGATCCTGTGATGATTCTAATGAGCCTTTGGATTTAGAAACCTCTGGTTTTTAAAGTATCTTGCTTCTCTTTATTCCTCCCTCCCTCCACCTTAGTCTCTAGAGGGAAGTCAAAAAAGCAGATGGGAAGAGATAAGTAAAGATGAACAAATATGTGGCCCTATAAACTCACCCTTGGGAGAGAAACTGCCCCAGGTCCCAATGGTTTTCCAGTTTTCAATTCTAGTCCCTTATGAGCCTAGGTTCTCTTTCAACCTTTGGATTCACTTATTTAAGTATTCATTTAGAAATGTGCCAGGTGCTGGGGAAATAGCAGCTAGCTGTCAAAGTCGCTGTGTCCAGAGATGACAAATGCTATGAGGAAAAGTAAAGCAAGATAAGAGGATGGAGAGGGGCAAGAGGGATGAAACTATTTTAGCCAGGGAAGGCCTATCTGAAATGAGTTTCAGGAAATACCTCTGGGGCTCCCCTGGTGGCTCAATAATAAAGAACCCGCCTGCCAATGTAGAAGGCATGCGTTCAGTCCCTGATTTCGGAAGATCCCATACGCCGAGAAGCAACTAAGCCCATGTGCCACAACTATTGAGCCTGTGCTCTAGAGCCTGGAATTGCAACTATTGAGCCCATACACCGCAACTACCAAAGCCTTCACGCCCTAGAGCCTGTGCTGTGCAACAAGAGAAGCCACGGCAACAAGAAGCCGACACACTTGCAATGAAGAGTAGCCCCTGCTCGCTGCAACTAGAGAAAAGGCCCACACAGCAACAAAGACCCAGTATAGCCAAAAATAAATAAATAAAATTATTATCTTTTTAAAGCAAATGCAATACCGCTGTACCCCTATAATAAATTTGAGAAGATAGATAGGGACTGAGGCATCATTGGAGTATCCAGTGGCCGGCCCAACAACCGTCTATTAACAGGCTAGCCAGAACTCCTCTACCACTACTATGCGACACTCCTGGCCTCTGCAGGTACATTTAATGAATCTTAATGATCTTTGGCATCTGGTCCCATCACTTCATGGGAAATAGATGGGGAAACAGTGGAAACAGCGTCAGACTTTATTTTGGGGGGCTCCAAAATCAATACAGATGGTGACTGCAGCCATGAAATTAAAAGACGCTTACTCCTTGGAAGAAAAGTTATGACCAACCTAGATAGCATATTCAAAAGCAGGGACATTACTTTGCCAACTAAGGTCCATCTAGTCAAGGCTATGGTTTTTCCTGTGGTCATGTATGGATGTGAGAGTTGGACTGTGAAGAAGGCTGAGCACTGAAGAATTGATGCTTTTGAACTGTGGTGTTGGAGAAGACTCTTGAGAGTCCCTTGGACTGCAAGGAGATCCAACCAGTCCATTCTGAAGGAGATCAACCCTGGGATTTCTTTGGAAGGAATGATGCTAAAGCTGAAGCTCCAGTACTTTGGCCACCTCATGCGAAGAATTGACTCACTGGAAAAGACTCTGATGCTGGGAGGGATTGAGGGTAGGAGGAGAAGGGGACGACCGAGGATGAGATGGCTGGATGGCATCACCGACTCAATGGACATGAGTTTGAGTGAACTCCGAAAGTTGGTGATGGACAGGGAGGCCTGGCATGCTGCAATTCATGGAGTCGCAAGTAGTCGGACACGATTGTGTGACTGAACTGAACTGAACTGAGTGATTTTTGCATTGTTTGCTCCAGATTTAAAGCACCAGGTAGGAATCCCCAGAAGGTCCAGTGGTTAGGACTCCATGCTTCCACTCTTGGGGTCCCTGAGTTCAATCCCTGGTCCAGAAACTAAGATCCCACAAGTCTCATGGCATGGCCAAAAAAAGAAAAAGTAGGACGCACAAGGTGAGTGAAGCTGCAAGGTCAAGTCTAAAGCCACCTGCCAGTACTCCACCTGCAGTGTGCAGGAGACAGAAACTCTCTCTGGGGGCAACCAAGAAGAGGATCCCAGCATGGACTCCCCGAAAGCTGCCATCTCATGAGAGAGTCCCCTGGTAGAAGGCTTTGTATACTGCACTATCAAAAAAAGACACAATATCACTATAGTTTCTCTTTCTTACAACTAAAGGAGTCCTCATATAACCCCCTGAGGAAGGCTATAACCTTAAGATCAACAGAGTGCAAAATTCTATTCTGTCCTGGGACATTTAATAAGCATTAACTAGGCACAGTCAGGATGTTTAAGACCCAAATGTGTAGAGGAAGAAAATAGATTCTTGACTTAATGATCCTTAAAGCCTAGATCATCTTTTAACCTCAGATACGCAGATGATATCTGAGGGCTTCCCTGGTGGCTCAGCTGATGAAGAATGCCTGCAATGTGGGAGACCTGGGTTTGATCCCTGGGTTGGGAAGATTCCCCTGGAGGAGGGGATGGTAACCCACTCCAGTATTCCTGCCTGGAGAATCCCCATGGACAGAGGAGCCTGGTGGGCTGCCATCCACGGGGTAGCAAACAGTATGACATGGCTTAGCTACTGAACAACAATAACAACAACAACAAAGGTCTAGATGGGGAGACAAAACATATATAAAATTTTTCAAAATAAGACAGTATATTTCACTGGCCAAAAAAGTGCTACTGCTAATGTGAAACAGTTGGATATAGTGTGTTAAAACCCTTGCTCTAAAACTAGACTGCCTGAGTTTGAGTTCTGCCTCCATCCATTACTAAGGGCAAAACTCTGTGAATGTTAGTTTCTCTGGGCCTCAATTTTCTCATTTGTAAAAATGTGGATAATAGGGCTTACCTGGTGACTCTGGTAAAGAATCTGCCTGCCAATGCAGGAGACCAGGGTTTGATCCCTGGTCTGGGAAGATCCCACATGCCATGGGGCAACTAAGCCAGAACGCCACAACTACTGAGCTGCGCTCTAGCGTCCCAGAGCCTCCAACTACCGAGCCCGTCTCTGCAACAAGAGAAGTCACTGCAATGAGAAGCCCTTGCACCACAACTAGAGAGTAGCCGCCACTCACTACAACTACAGAAAGCCCACACGCAGCAACGAAAAGACCCACCACAGCCAAACACTAAAATAAATAATTAAATAAATCTTCTTTTAAAATGTGGATAATAAGCATATCTACCTTGCAGAGTTCCAGTGAAGATTGAACTGAGATAATCCATTTAAAACCCTTCACACTATGCCTGGTCAACACACAGTTAGCACCAATACAGGTTAGCTAAATTATATTTAATAGCTTCTGTATTTCATCAGTATAAACTGATAAAATTGTTTGTAAGATCAGTCATTATTTTATAAATTACAATGAAAGAAAAATCCCTTCCAATAACCTCTGATACAATGCTTTCCTATAACTTAGGAGTTTTCTATACAATCTCATCCTCCATGCACCAAGAATGTGGTGCAGCATTAAAAGAGTGCTCCCGAGGACTTCCCTGGTTAAGACTCTGTGCTCCCAGTGCAGGAACCTGTGTGCACGCTAAGCTGCTTCAGTCATGTCTGACTCTTTGCGACCCCATGAACTGTAACCCATCAAGCTCCTCTGTCCATGGGATTCTCCAGGCAAGAATACTGGAGTGGGTTGCCATGCCCTCCTTCAGGGGGTCTGCCCAGACCAGGGATTGAACCCAAGTCTCTTATGTCTCCTGCACTGGCAGGTGGGTTCTTTACCACTAGTGCCACCTGGGAAGCCCTTCAGTGCAGGAGGTTTGGGTTCAGTTCTTGGTCAGGGAGCTAAGATTCCACATGCATCATGAAGTGTGGCCAAAAAAAAACATAAAACAGTGCTCCCAATAGTCTCCAGGATTCTCTACCACATTACTGGCATCCCTTTTATAAATCTCTCTGAACATCAGTTACATTCAACGTATGTGGTACCAACAATGCCTTTAACTCAGCTCAAGTGATGACAATTTTAATATCTATGACCATAATTACTAAAATTACTTCTATGTCCACATGACTGATGATGCATGCAGAAGCATCCTGATTTCAGAGACATTAATGTGTCTTTTTTTAAAAATTGGATTCTTAGAACTTTTTGAAGTATTATGATCTATAAAATTCTAAGGGACTCAAAGCCAGGAGTTTGTTCAGGAGCTCAAATTCTGCAGTCTTATAAACGAAAAGGACAAAAAGCAATAGCTTTGACAGATGTTTGCAATGAATCATCTTTGTTGCTGTAAACTTGTAGAAAACTGTTAAAATTGTTACTATAGTGAACACTAAAAGGAAAGTATTTTCAGGACTACCAGGCCAAACTGATGTGCAGAGAAGTTTCCTCAGAATCTAAGAAGTGTAACAGTGGAAGGGAAACATGTGAGACTTCACTCTATTCCTTCCACGTTACTCTGATCATCTAAAAGTCACCCAGGGAATTCCCTGGTGGTCCAGTAGTTAGGACTCCACACTTCCGCTGTAGGGGGCCTGGGTTCTGTCCCCTGTAGGGGAACTAAGACCCCACAAGATGCATGGCATGGCCAAAAATAAAATAAAGGTCATCCAGCCTTTTTAGAAAATTCCTCCAGTGAGAGTAAACTCAAAACTTGCAAAGGTAGTTTGGGGACTTCCCTGGCCCTCTAGTGGTTAAGACTCTGCTCCCAAGGGACACAGGTTCGATCCCTGTCAGGTAACAACAGCAACAACAAAAAACCAACTTTCAAACAAGTTTGCCTCATTTTAGGGAAATTCTGCTCATAGTTCTTCCATATATTAAAAAACAAAATTCTTACTTCCATGCCATCCACCTCTTGGCCCCAGTCCTATACTTTAGAGCCATGCCCTCAAACATATTCACTTCATTCCACCTCAAGTTCTCCCCTCAACATCCTTCACATCACCTCCCCACCTCTTTAAGCCACATCTTCTCTCTTCCAAGGTCCATCAATTTCGAGGGTCAACAATAAGGGCTGAGATCAGCTGTGCGGTTCTTCTGCTGGGCCTATCTGGAATCACACAGCTGTAACCATCTGGCAGCTGGACTGGGCTGGGTGGTTTAGGATGGCCTCACTCATGTGTCTAGTGGTTGTCCAGGCTGTCAGCTCTGTGTCTCTCCACGTTGTCTGTTGTCCCCGAGGGGTCTGGTCTACTTTACCAACAGCATCATGACTGCAAGAAAGTAAGAACAGAAACTACAAGCCCTCTTAAAACCCAGGCTCAGAACTCACACAGTGACAGCTCTTCCACATTTTCTTTGCCAAAACAAGAACAGTCCAGCTTAGACTAAAGAGGTAGATAAGCAGACTTCACTTCTTGTTAGGAGGAGCAACAAAGTCACAATGCAAAGGGGTGTGCATACCAGCAAGTGCTTAGCATTTTACTTCACTTACTTTCCTCAACAACCTATAGAATAGGCACTGTTATTATGTCATGTTAGATATGAGCAGGACTGATACACTTATAGGGTGGGACTTGAAAGTTATAACTGGAAAAACTATTGTTGTTTCTCCACTTTCCATTCAAACCACTTCTGTAGGGATGAAATCTAAGGCAAGTCCTATGACTTTTGTGGTCACTCTTAGAAAATAACAAGTCTGCTTTTCAGGTTTCTGAGACAGTCTTAGTCCAGTAATTAAAATGCCCAGTCCTACATAATAGGTTGATTTCCAGCTTCTCGCTTTGCAATCATTATAATAACACTAATTGATTCAGACAAGACTCATCAGTGGATGCTAAATATTCTTGGTGAAAATTTGATGAGGAGAAGGAGATTTATAGTGTCTCAAAATACCTCCCTTCAAAATCATTGTTCATTTCAAATGGGAAAATTGTCACTTTATGATGGAGAGATCTGCCAGACACTGCCTTATCCAAGCAATCAAAGTTAACATGAATAATAATGGGACAAACTGACACCAAGTGCCTCTTGATGTGATGTACTAAGAAGAGCACAGCATCAGTTTGGGAACAGTCCTGCTAAGAATGCAAATTTTCAACTTAATCATGAGGAAACATCCAATAAACTCAAATTGGGGAATGTTATGCAAAATAAATGCCCTATATAATCTTAAAAGTGTCAAAGGTCATGAAAGAAAAAAACTGCTGAAGAACTGGCCAGATTAAAGAAGAATAAACACACGGGAGGGCCTCCCAGACCGTGCAGTGGTAAAGAATCTGCCTGCCAGTGCAGGAGACTCAAGAGATGTGGATTCAACCCCTGGGTCAGGAAGATCCCCTGGAGGAGGAAACAGCAACCCACTCCAGTATTGTTGCGTAGAAAATTCCATGGACAGAGGAGCCTGGCGGGCTCTACAGTCCAGAGGGTTGCAAAGAGCGGGACACAACTCTTTGCACACATACACAAACACGCATGTAATCCATGAGACACTAAATGTAACACATGAGAGGGACTCACTTTAGGGGTAAGACCTCACAGGATACTGACAGTGACCACTCTCTTCTAATTCCCAGCCTTCCTTACCCTTGTGATAGGGTGTAGTTAGCAAAAGTTGGGGAATTTGGTTAACCTCCTCCTCTTTAACTCCTGATTTGGTGATCTTATCCATCATTTTGGAATTGGGGATAGTTGGTAACATTTAGGGGGGACTCATTTAAAATGCGGAAAAGAAACTCTATTTTAAAATACCATTATATGAGGGACTTCCCTGGTGGTTCTGTTGCAGGAAGGGAGACCCCTTTCAGGGCCTGAAACTGGGCTCTTGTCTAACACTCGGAAATGAATTGTCCAAGGAGACACATGTGCTGACAAAGTAAGAGACTTTACTGGGAAAGGGCACCCGGGTGGAGAGCAGCAGGGTAAGGGAACCCAGGAGAACTGCTCTGCCACATGGCTTGCAGTCTCAGGTTTTATGGTGATGGGATTAGTTTCCGGGTTGTCCTTAGGCAATCATTCTGACTCAGAGTCCTTCCTGGTGGTGCACACCTTGTTCAGCCAAGATGGATGTCAGAGAGAAGGATTCTGGGAAGTGGTCGGACATGTGGTGTCTCCTTTCAACCTCTCCCGGATTCTTCCGGTTGGTGGTGGCTTATTAGTTCCGTGTTCCTTAGCAGGACCTCCTGTTGTGAAACAACTCACGCAAATGGTTACTATGGTGCCTGGCCAGGGTGGGTGGCTTCAATTAGTATGCTTCCCCTGACAGTTCAGTGGTGAAGAATCTGCTTTCCAATGCAGGGGACGTGGGTTTGATCCCTGGTCAGAGAGCTAGGGTCCCACATGCCACTGAGCAACTAAGCCCATGTAGACAGTCCATGTGCCGCAACAAAAGATCCCACGTGCCACAACTAAAATGTGACACAGTCAAATAAATAAATTTTAAAATAAAATACCATTTTATAAGGAAACTAATACTTTAAAAGTTTAAGTAACTTGGTCTACGCCACAGATAATGAAAAACAGAATTGGGATTCAAAAATCAGTATCAAATTTATGCTTATAAACTTCTACCTTGGTAGATTTGGCCTGTTCTTGGCTGCTGTATCCTTTTAGCTCCTGATTAGGTCATTTAAGGAATTTACTCTGTATCTTAATAACTATTTATCTAGCACTTACTATAATGTGCCTTACATATATTGTCTCACTTTATTTTTTACAACTGTATCATGTAGCTATTATTGTGACTTAGGAGTGACAAAACTCCACTTGTGCCACAATTAGAGAAAGCCCGCATGCCTCAACAAAGACCCAGTGCAGCATTAAAAAAAAAAAGTGTTAAAAAAAAAAGAAAAAGAGAAACAAGATTAAGAGAACATCAATGGCAATATTGAAATTGGCATATCCAGTAGCTGAGATTATGGGCCAATTTTATTTTTCTTTCTGCTAATCTGTGTTTTCCAAAGTGTCCCAGTGCATTACTTTTGCAATGGGAAAGGACAGCTTTGTTGTTGTTGCTGTTATTTTAACAAGGCTCATAACATGAGTGAAAACTCTGGAGCAGGAGTCATGGTGAGAAGACTGAAAGGACACTCAAGGGCCTCTGGCATGAACACTTAAGGACCAAGACTTACACTCCAATATGCAAATTAAGAATGGCTTGTATTTCACTCCAGATGGGTTTTAAAAAATAGCTTTGGATTTTCTCAAAAGGTTTAAAAAAAAAAGGTTTGGCTCAAAGTCCTAGATTTCTGCATCATTAAGCAAAGAATAAATGACCAATTACTTTCTGCCAGGCACTATTCAGAAAGTACTTTGCATGTATTAAATCAACTAATCTTCAAAGTAACCCTAAGACATAAAGACAATTATTATTCCCATTTTACAGGTGAGAAAACTTCTTTGAGTCTTGATCAGTCAAGTAATTTTCCCAGTGTCTTACAGCTAAAAAATGGTAGATCGTCAATTGAATCCAGACCTTTTATTTCTAGAGTCTGCATTCTCAAGTTTTGCTTGAAATATAATGATGGCAGAATTTAAACATATTAGTTATAAAACCATTTAATATTCCTGTACTCTCCTTGAAAGTGAAAGTGAAAGTGAAGTTGCTCAGTCGAGTCCGACTCTTTGCGACCCTGTGGACTATAGCCCAACAGGCTCCTCAGTCCATGGGATTCTCCAGGTAAGAATACTGGAGTGGGTTGCCATTTCCTTCTCCAGGGGATCTTCCCGACCCAGGGATTGAACTCAGGTCTCCTGCATTGCAGGCAGACACTTTAACCTCTGAGCCACCAGGGATATGGCATCCCAATGGACCAGCCCTAAATTTTTTAAGCCAGGAACTGACCGAAATGTTACGCGCCTCAAGGATAAAACCTGGCAGATTTAGAACAGAAAGCAGGATAGCTAATTTATACTGTTGTATTTGTTTTTGGTATATGGCAGGGAGATCCAGTGATATATATACATATATATATTCAGTTATATATGTATATGCTTTCTCATATTCCTCTCCTTTATGAGTAACCATTATTCTTATCTCTATCCTCATATACATTATAATGTTATAACACCATCATGTTAAAAATTGTAATGCAAATGATAAATTATTATAACAAAAATGTAACCAATTTTTCCATTTACCATATAAATAGTTGTCAGTTATACTGCCATTTTCATTACCTATGTTTCAAGAGAATCATAGGCCCCTAAAATAGCCCTTGAGTTTCTCTTCCAAATTGTCCATGCTCAAATATTACAAAGAAAACCAAGACTGGAAGTACGCTAATCAGTTTGTTCAGATCTCTCTTCAATTGAACTATGTCTTAATCTATTATGGACAGAAAGCATGCTCTGTGGAATTTAGTTTGATGGTTATATGTACATGAATCTTATTTATGAAATTTATATAAAACCTTTGTTTCTTTGCTCTAATTTCTTTATATTTTATTCAATGATGTCTTTGTTAATATCTTATGATTTAGAAAGCTGTTTTCTCTAAAATTATAAAACTTACCATTTTCAAAAGTGAAACTTAGCTAAGTAAGGGATTTTTGTAATGCTTTTGCCAACATTAGTAATAATAATGAAGAGTTTATATCAAATCACCCTGGCCAGTGCAACTTCAAAATAAGTTTCATTTTCCCTGCAAAGGCCACAAATCACTCTTTGCTCAAAATCTATTATTTCGTTTAACTTTTATAATGTACCTTGTATCTTGTTTAAATTAAATGCAACTACTTCGACAAAATTTAGGAAGCATTTTCTTCATGTGGTCAGGAGTGATATTGTATATGATTCATCAAGATGTTCAAAGGTTGGACAGATTCGGAATGTTGTATGTAATCTTCTATTTGTTCCAAAGAATATGACTGCTATTGACATGAGTAAGTCTAACAGATGTGAACGAAGTTCAGAAGTGGTTTCACGAATGTTTTGGATTTGGTGCTAAAATAAGGCATGTGCCCTTTATTTTAGCAGGACAGTTATCACAGGCTTCATCATGCATGGAGGGGCTCTGTAATAGACTTCTAGGGCCCCATGGTACACCTATGAACATAGGAGTTACTGATAGATCATACTCAGTGCCCTGAGCTCTCATTGCCCCACAGCACAGGCCTGGCATAGGTGTTCTCAATGCACCTTGGTCAAAGTCCCAAGGACTGGTCTGAGGCAAGGGATTAGGCGGCACAAACTCAACAAACAGAATTCAAGGAGAAAGGATTCTGCCCTGCATGTAATATGTGTTACATATGCATCAACTGGACAAAGAGAGTGCAGGGAAGATCTAGTCTCTCTAAGACCTAAGAATATAACAAGGGATCTTCAGCTCAGGAAGAGTGCTAAGTAGTGTGTGAACCCAAGGCTGAGGTCTCATACTGAGGGCCTTGGAAACACCCTTGAAGAAGCTCTACCTGTAGGTACACTGGCATCTGTGGCAGCCTAATCGTCCCTCTGCAGACAGGCTCAGTTCCTCAGAGTGAGCCCTCTGCTAACCTATCAAAGGAGGGAAAGAAACACGCTTCCAGGACCCTTCAGATTTGGTTCTTAGCAGACTTGCCTTTGGCAATCTTTTGAATCAAAGCTTAAAACTGAAAAATGTTTTATCAATTTTTCACTTAAGCCAAAGGCCTGTGCTTTTTTTACATCAGGTGTGATACTAATGGAATATTTCTTAATTTTTCACTTTGATTTTTTTTCTGGTAGTTCAAATGTGCGTGTGTATAAAATTATTCAACATGCATGAGAAATGCTGGGCTGGATGAAGCACAAGCTGGAATCAAGATTGCCAGGAGAAATATCAATAACCTCAGATATGCAGATGATACTACCCTTATGGCAGAAACTGAAGAACTAAAGAGCTTCTCGATGAAAGTGAAAGAGGAGAGTGAAAAAGTTGGCTTAAAGCTCAACACTCAGAAAACTAAGATCATGGCATCCAGTCCCATCACTTCATGGCAAATAGGTGGGGAAACAGTGGAAACAGTGGCTGACTTTATTTTTCTGGGCTCCAAAATCACTGCAGATGGTGATTGCAGCCATGAAATTATAAGATGCTTACTCCTTGGAAGAAAAGTTATGACCAACCTAGATAGCATATTCAAAAGCAGAAACATTACTCTGCCAACAAAGGTCCGTCTGGTCAAGGCTATGGTTTTTCCAGTAGTCATGTATGGATGTGAGAGTTGGACTATAAAGAAAGCTGAGCACCGAAGAATTGATGCTTTTCCACTGTGGTGTTGGAAAAGACTCTTGAGAGTCCCTTGGACTGCAAGGAGATGCAACCAGTTCATCCTAAAGGAGATCAGTCCTGGGTGTTCACTGGAAGGACTGATGTTGAAGCTGAAACTCCAATCCTTTGGCCACCTGATGCAAAGAGCTGACTCACTGGAAAAGACCCTGATGCTGGGAAAGATTGAGGGCAGGAGGAGAAGGGAACGACAAACGATGAGATAGTTGGATGGCATCATGGACTCAATGGACATGGGTTTGGGTGAACTCCGGGAGTTGGTGATGGACAGGGAGGCCTGGAGGGCTGCGATTCATGGGGTCGCAAAGAGTCAGACACGACTGAGTGACTGAACTGAATTGAACTGAATTGAAGTTAATTATACAAAGATGGGAGTTTCTATTGGCTCAGAGGTTAAAGCGTCTGCCTGGAATGCGGGAGACCCAGGTTCGATCCCTGCGTCGGGAAGATCCCCTGGAGAAGGAAATGGCAACCCACTCCAGTACTCTTGCCTGGAGAATCCCATGGAGGGAGGAGCCTTGTGGGCTACATGGGGTCGCAAAGAGTCGGACACGACTGAGCGAGTTCACTTTCTTTCTTTCACTTTTCTTCTCTCACTTTGTTGTTCAGTTTTCAGTTGTATCTGACTCTTTGTGACCCTATGAAATGCAGCACGCCAGGCTTCGCTGTCCTTCACTATCTCCCAGAGTTTGCTCAGACTCATGACAATTGAGTTGGTGATGTCATCCAACCATCTCATCCTCTCTCATGCCCTTCTCCTGCCCTCACTCTTTCCCAGCATCAGGGTCTTTTGCAGTGAGTTGCCTCTTTGCATCAGGTGGCCAACGGATTGGAGTTCAGCTTCAGCATCAGTCCTTCCAATGAATATTCAGGGTTGATTTCCTTTAGGATTGACTGATTTGATCTCCTTGCAGTCCAAGGGGCTCTCAAGAGTCTTTTCCAGCACCGCAGTTTGAAAGCATCGATTCTTTGGTGCTCAGCCTTCTTTATAGTCCAACTCTCACATCCATACATGACTACTGGAAAAACCATAGCTATGGATATACAGACCTTTGTCAGCAAAGCGATGTCTCTGCTTTTTAATATGCTGTCTTGTTTGGTCATAGCTTTCCTTCCAAGGAGCATTAGTTTTTTGAATGTTGAGTTTTAAGCCAGCTTTTTCACCCTTCTCTTTCACCTTCATCCAGAGGCTCTTTAGTTCTTCTTCACTTTCTGCCATTAGGGTGGTGTTATTTGCATATATGAGATATCAAATTGATCATCTTTTCATCTTTTATTTAATTTTCCATCATAGATGATGATCATTATCTGTCTTAAATGTTTAGCCATTCTTCAAATTTCAAAATCATTTATTTTAAATCTAGAAACGTTCCACTGCTTTCTGTAAATGCTGTGCTGTTACTATTACTTTAAGAGCATTACAATAATGTCCTACATCACTGTTTGCTTATAATGGTGAAGCTATCATTGTTTTCTGTTTATTTGGCCTTTTTTTTTTTTCCAGTTCTAGTAATAGCATGTGTGGTTTTGTAGGTATTGGTGACATTTCTATTCTTTTAATCAAGAACCTAAGTATTTCCTGTATATTGTCACCCTGCTTATTTAGCTTATATGCAGAGTACATCATGAGAAACACTGGGCTAGATGAAGCACAAGCTGGAATCAAGATTGCCAGGAGAAATATCAATAACCTCAGATATGCAGATGATACTACCCTTATGGCAGAAAGTGAAAAAGAACTAAAGAGCCTCTTGATGAAAGTGAAAGAGGAGAGTGAAAAAGTTGGCTTCAAGCTCAACATTCAGAAAATGAAGATCATGGCATCTGGTCCCATCACTTCATGGCAAATAGATGGGGAAACAGTGGAAATAGTGTCAGACTTTATTTTTTGGGGCTCCAAAATCACTGCAGATGGTGACTGCAGCCATGAAATTAAAAGATGCTTACTCCTTGGAAGGAAAGTTATGACCAAACTAGACAGCATATTAAAAGCAGAAACATTTCTTTGTGAACAAAGATCTGTCTAGTCCAGGCTATGGTTTTTCTAGTGGTCATGTATGAATGTGAGAGTTGGACTATAAAGAAAACTGAGCGCCAAAGAATTAATGCTTTTGAACTGTGGTGTTGGAAAAGACTCTTGAGAGTCCCTTGGACTGCAAGGAGATGCAACCAGTCCATCCTAAAGGAGATCAGTCCTGGGTGTTCATTGGAAGGACTGATGTTGAAGCTGAAACTCCAATCCTTTGGCCACCTGATGCAAAGAGCTGACTCATTGGAAAAGACCCTGATGCTGGGAAAGATTGAGAGCAGGAGGAGAATGGGACAACAGAGGATGAGATGGTTGAATGGCATCACCAGCTCAATGGAAATGGAAAATTCATTTGAAACAGAAGAATATGATTATCTAGGATCATCATCCAGGAACATTGCTCAATGAACACTGAAAAGCCTCAGTGTTTTCTTGTTCATCCACCCTGTTGATTTCATGTATAATTCTTAATTTTTTGAATTGCCTTAGCTAGTCATTAAATCTTTATTAACAAAAAATATGAAATTGCACACATTCTATTTGACTTAAGCTGTGAATCTGAAGAATAATTTTCTTCCTAGCTTCACTGCATGGATCAGTTATCAAATCTCCATTAAATAAAAAACTGTTATCTTCTATTCAAGAATTTCATGTGGGTCATTCTCAACAGAAGTCTATTTGCTTTCATTTTTTCCAATTTTAAAAAATTTAAGCAGACTGCCTCTTTCAAGGATATCCTTTTCTTTTAAGCTCTTTTTGCTTTTTGAACTCCATTTCTGTATTGTCTGCATTTATAATGACTTTATATTCTCAGTGATCCAGATTTTAAAATAATCTATAATATATTGACTTTACACAACTTAAAAGCATTTTCATTTTAAAAGTAAACTAGGAGGGCTTCCCTGGTAGTCCAGTGGTTAGGAATTTGCCTGCCAGTAGAGAGGACTCAGGTTCGACCCCTGGTCTGGGTGGATCCCACATGCTGCTGAGCAACTGGGCTCATGCACCACAACTACTGACCCCATGTGCCCGTACTCAGCAACGAAAGAAGCCACCACAGAGGAAAACCCATGTACCACACCTTGAGAGTAACCCCTGCTCACCACAACTAGAAAAAGCTCATGCACAGGAGAGAAGACCCAGTGCAGCCAAAAACTAACTAATTATTTTAAAAATTAATCTAGGAATTCCCTGGTGATCCAGTGATTTAGGGCTTAGTGCTTTTGCAGCTTGGTATGTGAAGCCTGGCGTGCTGCGATTCATGGGGTCGCAAAGAGTCAGACATGACTGAGCGACTGAACTGAACTGAACTGAACTGATGTGAAAAAAAATAAAAACATAAGAAAAAAGTAAACTAAAATACACGTAAAAGTAAAAATTAAAATAAAATTCCATGTACATTTTTCAAAAAAGTCTTTTTCTTCTAAAATATTCAACATTATTACATTAAAAGGTAATATATAATTTACAATTAATAGATAGCAGAGGATATCAAAAATGTTTAAATCTGAATTTTAAATTTAGTTTTTTAAAACTTTATACCTTTTAAAATACCTTTTATAAAAATGAAATTGTTCATAATTCTAGCCTTTGGTGTTCATTTAGTTGCCAATGTAAAGAATCAGTTTTCCATTGTACACATTATGTCTAAACCACACATTTAGTAATAGGAATTGCTCACTATCGCAAATGTTCTTCAGCTACTATATTTATCTGTTACAAATAAAGTACTGATTTATAAGGAACTACCAGTTGGAATATCAAGAGAGAAGCAAAGAAAGGGATGCTCAGCGCTGCTGGGAAAGGACACTGCATTTTGCAAGAATCTATTGCATTGTAGTTTCATTGAGTAGGAGAAGACTCTTGAGAGTCCCTTGGACTGCAAGGAGATCCAACCAGTCCATCCTAAAGGAGATCAGTTCTGGGTTTTCATTGGAAGGACTGATGCTGAGGCTGAAACTCCAATCCTTTGGCCACCTCATGCGAAGAGTTGACTCATTGGAAAAGACCCTGATGCTGGGAGAGATTGGGGGCAGGAGGAGGCGGGGACGACAGAGGATGAGATGGCTGGATGGCATCACCAACTCGATGCACATGAGTTTGGGTGAACTCCAGGAGTTGGTGATGGACAGGGAGGCCTGGCGTGCTGCAATGCATGGGTCGCGGAGAGTCGAGCGACTGAACTGAACTGATTGCATTGTAACATTTGAGAGGAGGAGTCATTGAGTAATTAATTTATTTTCTCCCATGCACATTCAGATGCTCAGTCGTGTCCGACTCTTTGTGATCCCATGGACAGCGGCCCTCCAGGCTCCTCTATCTATAGGATTTTCCAGGCAAGAATATTGGAGTGGGTTGCTATTTCCTCCTTTAGGGGATCTTCCCAACCCAGGGATCGAACCTGAGTTTCCAGTGTCTTCTGCATTGCAGGCAGATTCTTAACCGCTGGGCCACTGGGGAAGCTGGAACACCTTACAAACTTTCACAATAATCTAATCCAGTGCCACTTCTTATTTTATTTTATTGATTTATTGATTTTTGGCCTGGCCTCATGGGTCATGGGATCTTAGTCCACAAGATCTTAGTTTCTCAACCTGGGAATGAATGTGGACCCTCAGCAGTGAAAAAGCAGAGCCCTAACCACTGGAAAAGAGATGAGAATACCAGACCACCTGACCTACCCCTTGAGAAACCTGTATGCAGGTCAGGAAGAAACAGTTAGAACTAGACATGGAACAACAGACTGGTTCCAAATAGGAAAATGAGTACATCAAGGCTGTATATTGTCACCCTGCTTATTTAACTTATAGGCAAAGTACATCATGAGAAACACTGGGCTGGAAGAAGCACAAGCTGGAATCAAGATTGCCGGGAGAAATTTCAATAACCTCAGGTATGCAGATGACACCACCCTTATGGCAGAAAGTGAAGAGGAACTCAAAAGCCTCTTGATGAAAGTGAAAGAGGAGAGTGAAAAAGTTGGCTTAAAGCTCAACATTCAGAAAATGAAGATCATGGCATCTGGTCCCATCACTTCATGGCAAATAGATGGGGAAACAGTGGAAACAGTGTCAGACTTTATTTTTTGGGGCTCCAAAATCACTGCAGATGGTGATTGCAGCCATGAAATTAAAAGACGCTTACTCCTTGGAAGAAAAGTTATGACCAACCTAGATAGCATATTCAAAAGCAGAGACATTAGTTTGCCAACTAAGGTCCGTCTAGTCAAGGCTATGATTTTTCCAGTAGTCATGTATGGATCTGAGAGTTGGACTATAAAGAAAGCTGAGCACTGAAGAATTGATGCTTTTGAACTGTGGTGTTGGAAAAGACTCTTGAGAGTCCCTTGGACTGCAAGGAGATGCAACCAGTCCATCCTAAAGGAGATCAGTCCTGGGTGTTCTTTGGAAGGACTGATGCTGAAGCTGAAACTCCAATCCTTCAGCCACCTGAGGCAAAGAGTTGACTCATTGGAAAAGACCCTGATGCTGGGAGGGATTGGGGGCAGGAGGAGAAGGGGAGGACAGAGGATGAGATGGTTGGATGGCATCACTGACTCAATGGACATGAGTTTGGGTAAGCTGCAAGAGTTGGTGATGGACAAGGAGGCCTGGAGGGCTGCAATTCATGGGGTCGCAAAGAGTCAGACACAACTGAGTGAATGAACTGAACCACTGGACTGCCAGGGAATTTCCTCAGGGACACCTTTTTAAAGAATGTAGGACAGGATTTCCCTCGTGCTCCAGTGGTTAAGAATCTGTCTGTCAACGAAGGGAACACAGGTCTGATCCCTGGCCCGGGAGGATCCCACATGCTATAAGGCAACAAAGCCCGTGCACCACAACTATTGAAGCCAGTGTGTCCTAGAGCCTGTGCTCCGCAACGAGAGAAGCCACTGCAACAAAAGACCCCATGCACTGCAACAAAGACCCAGAGCAGCAAAAAAACTTTAAGTATAAATAAACAAATACAGAAAGAACATGGGACAAAACGTGGATGCATTTCTCTGGAGCCTGAATATCATTAGTCACACAAAAGGATATGTAGGCTACAGGCCCAAGCTCTGCCAGCCCTAAGTACCAAGTCAGTGACCAAGGTGCCCATATGTACTCTAAGAAATGTACTTTTTGTATATTTGTGATAATCAGAGACTTCTAAAGTGCAGAGTCCAGAGCAGAGGCCCCTCTTGCTCAGATCTAAGGTCCTGCCCTATGTTGCTTCCTATTCTTTACTACAAATGAAACCAAGATAAACCTTCTAATTTCTGTCTCCTTAAGGATCTGTAAAGAGTTTCTCAGGAGTCAAACTGGTGGGTTATAAAGTATAGCACATTCTTAATTTCACTGAGTACTGCTCTCTGAAATAGCTATGCTAGTTTACAATCTTGCCTGTAACAGATAAAGATTTTCTCCATTTTTCTATTTAAGTATATAATTTTCCAAAATTGAAATGGTATTGTCCTATACCTATTGCTTCACAACGGAAATTTTCAATAGTCTAATTTGGTATTAAGTCATTGGCTGGATCCTTCAGGCAAGATTGTCTAACGAGTAACCACTGAATTATACAAGCACTGGAGCCATATTCCTGCATCCTTCATTAGGTAAACATATTTGTTTATCCAAAACACAAACTTCGCCAAACTACTAAGACTGCTCCAGGCATTGGGTTGGGGGGGTGGCAGGAGGATGGGATGGGGGGAGGGGCCGGAGGGAGGAGGGGCAGAACCCCAAAATAAATAATAGGCATAATCCCCTACACTCGAAGACCCTGGAGTCTGGAAGATGTTAATGAAACACCTATTCCAAAGCCTTGCAGAATCAAGAGTACTGTCATTTTAATTTCTTCTTTTACAAATGATTTAGTCTTGTCAAAAGAAAGGAAATAGGTTAACCTAAAAATACTTGTCTCTGACAAGCCCTGACTTCTAGGACGTGTTTACTTTGTAAGAGCACCTAAGTAATACCTTAAATAATCCTTTCTTGAATCTTGCCCAGGATCAAATCAGGTATGAGTTCTTCACCCTCTCCTTTTGGAAAATTGTCTCCATTTTTGTCAATTTCTGATCTTGATTTCATTCTCCTTGATTTTCAAAATAACATTTGTTCAACCATTCATTCTGGGCTGTCTGAGCATGCTGGATGGACATAATTCATGTAGTCCATGTAGTATTAGTTGCTCAGTCATGTCCGACTCTTTGCAACCCCATGGACTGTACCCGCCAGGCTCCTCTGTCCATGGAATTCTAGGCAAGAGTGCTGGAGTGGGTTGCCATTCCCTTCTCCAGGGGAACTTCCCGACCCAGGGATCAAACCCTTGTCTCCTGCATCACAGGCAGATTTTTTTACTGGCTGAGCCATCAGGGAAGCCTCATGAAGTCTAGATGATCAAAATTATTTAGACCTCTGCACAACTTAGATACCCACATTTCTCACCCATCTTGGACTCTAGTTTTTTCTAAGCCTCTTTGCTTTAACATTTTTCAGTACGAAGAGCATCCTCCTTGGCATAGAGTTTTGCCTGCTCTGTCACTTGTTCACATTACACAGTTGGCCCCAAGCACCAAACCTAATACTTCATCTTTTTGTTCTAAATATGATTTATGAAGCTCTTTTGTCCTTAGCAGATTTGTAATTCTCAACTCACATTGGGCTTCAGTGTACCTGATGTCAACTTTTACAGATCTAGGACATTCTCTATGCTCATCCTTAATCATATTTCCTTATTTACATCATTTGCACATTTTTGATTAAACTCTCAACTAAACAGAAAATACCTCAGGCTATCAAACTGGCTTATTCACACACCTTCCTCTTCTCCTCTTCATTGCTTGCGTTCAGTTGCTTCAGTCGTGTCTGACTCTTGCAACCATGAACTGTAGACTGCCAGGCTCCTCCGTCCATGCAATTTTCTGAGCAATAATACTGGAGTGGGTTGTCATTTTCCTCCTCCAGGGGACCTTCCTGACCCAGGGGTCGAACCTGCGTCTCCTGCATTGGCAGGTGGATTCTTTACCAATGAGCCACAGGGGAAGCCCCTTTTCCTCTTCATTAGGATCATCTAAAATTATCAGAACTGAATATTTGAGGGCAACTCAATCCTCTTGATCAAGGTGCATCTAGCAGAACACAAGCCAAATAAATGTTTAGTGAATGATAATAAATGAATGAAAATTTCATTCCATAGATTTATGCTTGTCTTTCTTTGAACTTCTTATAATCTAAAATTTTTGTAATTTTCAAGATACAGATAGATAGTCCCATTGTTATAAAAATTTACAGCTTATTAGAGTCTTTTTTCCCTACATTAATGTCCCTTTTACTTCAGTCGATTTCTATTTTTAAAGCACTTGCATATTTCTGAGTTTGTAATTAGTGAAGATGTTAACTCGGTGCTATGGCAGCTGCTCAGAAAAACCCTCTTGGGCCTGACACTCATCACACCTACGTGTAATGATTTTCTTTTTTCTTTTTTGGCTGCACCGCGCAACTTGTGGAACTTTAGTTTAGACCAGCAATCGAACCCAGGCCCACGGCAGTGAGAGTTTGGAGTCCTAACCCCTGGACCACAAGGAATTCCCTGCAATGATTTTTTTTTTTTTTCATAGGCAGCAGGGTGACTAACAGCCAGTGACGACCTGTGCCCTTTCCAAACTGAAGAACTGCTATTCTGTATTGTGAGAGAATCTGAAGCATCTTTAACCTCCTTGCTTATACATCCCCTTGAGTAAGAAATTTTATTTGCTTCCATTCTTGATATCATTGCCTGTAAAAATATATTGACAGAATCTATATTCTGTGTATCCCAAATAAGATGAAGAAAGTTATGTGATTGAATGTTTGCCATGAACTTAACATTCTACCCTTGGGAAAGTTACACAAGGAAGACAAATTCCTCTCCCCACTCCCTTCAACTTTGGCTGTTAATAGCTCATCTGTTCCCATAGGTACCCAGGCTGTGGGCTGTGGGCTGCAGGCAAAACCCATCAGGGACCACTAACAGCCAGTTCCAGGCCCAGAGTCTTGGAAACCAGGGAAGAATTCTGTCTTCAGCAGGAATCGAAGTACTTGGTGGATAATGTCTAGGTATTGGTTTGTTTTTTATTTGCTGGGGAATTAAAGGGATATGGACCCCGCTCATTAGTCTATGCTGCTTTCATCCTTTAGTCTCTGTCTCATGGCAATCAGCTAATACCAGAGAATTTCATGGCAGTCAAGAGACGTGTTCATCCCCAAGAGGGCAGGCAACCCCAATCTGGGTAGTTCTTAACACTCTTGTTACGAAGTATTAAGGCAAGGTAGAGTTACTAATTGTCCCAAAACTGTACTTTTTTTTCATCCTGGATATAGCTTGGATATTTTAGATGGAACATACCCTTATTTTTATTGGAGTATAGTTGATTCACAATGTTGTGTTAGTTTCAGGTGTAGGGCAAAATGAATCAGTTATACATATACATATGCATACACGCTTGCTAAGTCGCTTCAGTTGTGTCCTATTGTGTGTAATGCTATGGACCATAGCCCACCAGGCTCCTCTGTCCATGGGATTCTCCAGGCAAGAATGCTGGGGTGGGTTGCCATGCCCTTCTCCACGGGATCTTCCCAACCCTGGAACTGAATCTGTGTCTCTTACATCTCATGTACCGGCAGGTGGGTTCTTTGCACGAGCGCCAGCTGGGACATCTACATATACGTATATCCAATCTTTTAGATTCTTTTCCCATATCAGTCATTAGAATATTGGAAAGATTTCCCTGTGCTATGTAGTAGGTTAGTTATCTATTTAGAAATTAGTTATCTATTTCATATGTAGTAGTGTGTATATGGAGAAGGCACTGGCAACCCACTCCAGTACTCTTTGCCTGGACAATCCCATGGATGGAGGAGCCTGGGAGGCTGCAGTCCATGGGGTCGCACAGAGTCAGACACGACTGAAGCGACTTAGCAGTAGCAGCAGCAGTGTGTATATGTCAATTTCAATCTCCCAATTTATCCCTCCTCATCCTTTCCCCTCTTTGTAATTATGTTTGTTTTCTATATCTGTGACTCTAGTTCTGTTTTATAAATAAGTTTATTTTAAAAAAGATTACACATATAAGCGATATGGTACTTGTCTTCCTCTGTCTGACTTTCTTCGCTCAGTATGACTATCTCCAGGTCCATCCATGTTGCTGCAAATGACATTATTTCATTCTTTTTTATGGGAACATAGCCTTATTTTGACTTTAGAGATAAATCTTGCCATTAAAAACTTGTGCTGTATATTGAACAATCCCATTTATATGAAATGCCCAAGATAAGTAAATCCATAGAGACAGAGAGTAGGTTAATGGTTGTCAGAGAATGAAGGGAGGGGAGAATGGGAAATGACTACTTAATGGGTGGTAGTTTCTTTCGATACAAATATTTTGGAATTAGCTAGTAATGATGGTTGCATAACTTTGTAAGTATCCTAAAACTCACTGAAACTGTGCACTTTAAAATAGTTTAAATGCTGTCTTTATGTTATGTGAATTTTATCTCAATGAAAAAAATATTTTTTTAATCTGTTTTGTTCTGTTCCAATGTTTCAAAATTAGTATTGTCGAATGTAAGGGAAAATATAAAGCAACAACTTATATAAAGCTTCAGAAGGCTAATGTTAATAAAAGATGAGTTGGCCAAAAGGAAAAAAAAAGGAAATGTGTGTGTTTGGTGCACCCAACTGCATTTATAGACCCCAGTGTCCCAAATCCCTGACCTTGGTTTTCCAACATGCTCATACTGCCACCTGGCGGCTTTGACACTCCAAAGCAGCTCGGGTCCCACGTTCATGACTGCCATCTCTTACCTATTCTTTCCTCTAAGCCTGCCCTCTGCTGGTGGTAAAGGATATGCAAAATGAATTCTTCGCTAAGATTTGAAAATTCAAGTGAGTCGGTAAATGAAGATCTACTAAGCTCTCAAATAGCTGAGCAACATATTAACTCAGAGAGCAGCAGAGGCAGAATTTCAGGCAGACCCCACTCATTCCACCAAATAAATATGTACCAAGCCTGCTTTGTACCAGCCACTGTTTCAGGTTCTAGGAATATAGCAGAGAATAAAACTGATGAAAATCTGTGCCTTTGTGGCTCTCATACCCTTGTGGAGTGGGGCAGAACAATAAAAATTAATGAACTAATGTTACACATATCAACCTGAATGCATCTTGTAAACATAATGTTGTGGAGGGAAACATTTTATCAGAAAACATAGATTGAAGCCAAAAGGAAGAAGGTGGTGGCAGAGGATTAGATGGTTAGACAGCATAATCAACTCAATTGACATGAATCTGAGCAAACTCCGGGAGATAGTGAAGGACAGGGAAGTCTGGCATGCTGCAGTCCACGGGATCACAAAGAGTCAGACACGACTTACTGACTGAACAACAACAGCAAATACTATAAAGGACAAATTTTACAAAAATTATAAATGTGAAAAATAACATTATTTATATTGCTTAAGGTATATTGCATAAGTAGGCAAGGAGTTCATGCTTCCATACCTGGGAAGCAGGAGAAGAAGACCAATTTGTAGCATTTGCTGATTTCCATAATAGGGCCAGCTCACAATATCCCAGAAATGTTAACAACCAGCCCTAGTAAGCCTATGTGAGCAGCCTCCAGTGCCCCACTGCTATCTGAGTTGGCCCTACTTAAAAGTACAGATGATTCCTTCTTAGTAACAGAAGGGAAGAATCATAGCAGGTATGAAGGGTGAGCAGATGGGATAATGGGAGCTTATGAAAAACTCTTTTTCCTAGGACACAGAGAAAGTGAGTTTAAGAAGGAAAAGTTTTGAATTTCAAAAGAGAAGAGGAAGCAGGGGCAAGATGGTGACCCAAGAGGCTCCTGAACTTCGCTCCTCCTGTGGATACACCTGACACACAGCTCTGCACAGAGCAATTCCCTCTGATAGAAATCCAGAAACTAGCTGAGTGACACCTGCACATCAGACCATGAGAAAGTACTCACATCAAAATGGAAAGGAAAAGCTGAGACACACTCTCACCATAAACCCCTACCCCGGCACAGCACCTCACTATTGGGATGGAATCCCCAGTTCCATTTCATTAAGATTGGTTCTCCCTGAGTAGCAAAGACTTTGGATCACACATGTAGTGCCCCAACTTTTAAGGCTTCTACAAAGGGGACAGGCCCCAAGTGACTTAGCTCTGATAGTCAAAGGAACTTGCATTCAAAGTGCCGCAAGACTACAGCAGACATAGAAGCAGTTTTTAAACAGGTGCAGGAGACTCCTCCCTGCGGTCACCACCCCCCTGCCGCTGGATTCAGCGCAGAGGGAACAGGCAAAAGTGCCTGCCTCCCAGTTTCTTCTTGGAAGGGGTTTAACTCTGTCCTTTCACAGCTGCTGCCTGGGGGTCCAGCTGCTAATTAGCCTGCATCCAGGAATTAACTGTGATCCTTCCCTTTGGGACACTGTCAGATCTTGACATACCCTCAACTACTGGTAACCACTAAGAACAAAAATGGCAGCTTGGACAATCACAAAGGTTTGAGAAGCAACCAGGAGCTCAGGACAGGCTGATTGGACACATAGAACGAGAGCGAAGGGATGGGAAAAGGCATTTATTCCATGCAAATGGAAATCAAAAGCAAATAGGGGTAGCCAAAATTTAAAACAGACTTTAAATCAAAAACTAAAAGAAGAGCTGAATAAGACCATTGTACAATAATAGGGGTCGATCCCTCAAAAAGAAACAATTGAAAATATTTATGCATCCAACATCAGAGCACCTAAATATATAAAACAAATATTAACAGACCTGAAGGATGAGACAGACAACACAATAATAGAAGGAGGCTTCCCTACTGGCTCAGACGGTAAAGCATCTGTCTGCAATGCAAGAGACCCGGATTCGATCCCTGGGTTGGGAAGATCCCCTGGAGAAGGAAATGGCAGTCCACTCCAGTATTCTTGCCTGGAGAATCCCATGGACCGCGGAGCCTGGTAGGTTACCATCCATGGTGTCACAAAGAGTCGGACACGACTGAGCGACTTCACTTTCACTTTTCACTTTCAATACTCCCTGGAGAAGGAAATGGGAACCCACTTCAGTATTCTTGCCTGGAAAATCCCATGGATGGAGGAGCCTGGAGGGCTACAGCCCATGGGATCGCCAAGAGTTGGACACGACTGATTTCACTTCACTTCAATACTCCACCTTCCAAAAAACCAAAAAGGAAACATTGGACCTAAACCACAACTCTGTTTCAGCAAAGAAGCAGAAAACAAAGACCTGCAGACGTGGATCCTTCCCAGATAGAATGTCCCACCTGGGAGAGCCAGTCGTCTGGACTGCAGCAAAAGACACTCTCTGCGGTCACTTGTGAGCACAGCTCTACCATCCTGTCCGTGATGCCAATTGTTATGGTTTTCTTAAATCAGCATTTGTTAAGAAGAGCCCTTGTGAGCTGTGGTTCAACAAAAGAAAAACTGAGGCAGAGAAATTTACTACTCACAGGGCCTTGGGAGGCCACATGTCTTCTGCTCCTTCATGCTGCAGCCTACTGCCTAGGTGGAGTGTACCGCTGCTTCCCATCCCGGTGTAAACTCCAAAAGAAGCAGCTAGAGTCTTCCCAAACCTCAGAGCATTACTCACTGGAGCTGCTTTAAAGTGCATCAGATATGTTTTCCTCCTGTTAATGCCCCACAGTGGGTAAATTTCCCCAGTGGGTATTAGATTGGGGATATAATTCCTGACTGTACGCACAAGACACAACTGCTGTCAGGAGAACTGGTTACGATTTTCACAAGGTCGCATTGTATTAATGGCGATTCCAGGTCAAGTGTGAGCTCCTCAAAGTGTGGGGCAGTGACCTTAGCAGGAAGAGGAGGAGACTCACCTTCACAGACCCCCATGTTTGTGGATGGCCCCAGGACTCTGAGTGTTGACCAGTACAACAGGGGCATCACTGCAGGACAAGTCAGGGCTCCTTGCAAAGGCAAGTGCAGCTGGGGCCAAGTCCCTCTGTCTCTGCACACCTCGATGCTCTCACACTTCATCCTCTTCCCCTCTGGGACATCCTGGGGTCACCTCCGGCGCATGGTAGTGCAGGATCTAATGGTCTGCTCTAAATGTTTCTGACCAATAGACAGAGGAGTCTAAACCACAGTAACTCTGGGTAACCCTTCTAAATTTCCCAAGTGAACTTCATACAGTCTACAAGGCACAGCAGGTAAAACTATAAAGAGTACAAATTAAGCTAGATATGTCTATTGGCACCATATTTCTCAAACAGCTGCAGGTGGTTCTCACCCTGGCTCTCTCTTTTCCTATTATAGGTATGGATGTCCTCACTCAGGGATTCACCTGGAGGGTTAAACCCAAATTGCTGGCCTTTGTCACAAAAGTGAAGTGAAGTCACTCAGTCTTGTCCGACTCTTTGCAACCCCCTGGACTGTAGCCCACCAGGCTCCTCCATCCATGGAATTTTCTAGGCAAGTGTACTGGAGTGGGTTGCCATTTCCTTCTCCAGGGGATCTTCCAAACCCAGGGAAGACTTGTCATGGGAGCTGCCAAATGGGGACTAATCTAGCTGTCTCCACCAGTGAAAATTGTTAATACACTACAATACAGGCTGAAGCAAGGTGCAGAGGACCTTTGGCTCATCATTAGAAATATGCTTGACCCTGGGGTCATGGTGCCAGTGGTAAAGAACCCTCCTGCCAATGCAGGAGACGTAAGAGACGTAGGTTCAGTCCCTGAGTTGGGAAGATACCCTGGAGGAGGGCATGGTAACCGACACCAATATTCTTGCCTAGAGAATCCCATAGGCAGAGGAGTCTGGCAGGCTACCGACTATAGCGTCACACAGAGATGGACACAACTGAAGCAGTTTAGCACACATGCATGGGGTCACTAGGTCCACCTTCTCACCTTTTGATAAACAACCAGATCTGGCCAGTGTTAAAACTGGCCACCAATGAAAGGAGATTAACAATTGACTATCAAAACTTAAATGCACAGATTCCTGCCACTAAGGCTCTCATTGCCAATATTACAGTGATGATACGACAGCCAAAGGACTCAGGGTCTCTCCTTTGCTATCTTAGACTTAACCAACATATTTTACCTGGTCCCACAGCCTCAATTTGCTTTCAGTCAGGGCCCCCAATAGACGTTTACTCAGCTGCCCATGGATTATCTGAATAATCTTGCCACCATATGTAGCCTATGCAGACAAGATCTACTTTCGCTCAAAGCGACCCACTGCTGCCCTGACATCCTATAGATCAGAGGTCCCTAAATTCCAGGCTGCAGACCAGTACCTCCTGTCAGACCTGCAGTGGCATTAGATTAGAAATACAGTGCACAATAAACGTAATGTGCCTGAATCATTCTGAAACCATCCCCTCACCCCTGGTCCATGGAAAAACTGTCTTCCACGAAATCCATACTTGATGCCAAAAAGAGTGGGGACCACTGCAGACGATATTCTACTAGAGGGGCCCTCTGAGGATGCCATCTCGGGAGACATACCTAGTAACAACACTTACAGCAGAGAAGATGGGCCCTTGCCCCGCATAAAATCCAAGAACTGACCACTTCAAGTCAAGTTTCTTGACATAATGTGGTCAGCTGAGGGCCAAAATATTCCTCTGACTGTAAAACATCAACTTCTCACAATCAAGCCTCCCACTACTTACAGCAGGCAGAGCGCACACGGGTTCTCTTTACCTTTGGGAGACAACACATTCCACACTTATCCACTCTACTTACTTCATGCTGTTTCGTGAAAACTAGCTTTTTTCAATTGGGGAGAACCTCAACAAACTGCATATTGGCTAGTCTAACACGACATGCAGCAGGCCCTGCCCTCAGTCCCTCCAGGCTCAGACCGCCAAGTCAAACCACTATGAATACCTCACAGGGTCTCCGGACTGAATATAGCTCTATGTAACTGTCCATGGAGTTCAGGACCAAACATCTGCCCCAAACTGCATCTGGTTACATAATCACTCAAGCACAACATTGTGGGAGACTACCGGGCCCTTTTAGAGACAGTAGCATTAATAATCTCACAGCTTTACATACTAGTCCCCACACTGCCTTGGGTTGGAAATTCAACACAAAGGCAGCTCAGCATGGCCACTGAAGCCTCCCTGTTAAAAGGGAATGGAACCTTCAGGGAAGAGTTAAACCTGATGTCCAGGGCATTTCCAAATTACGGGAGGCCGTGGCTTCCTGAATGCTCAGCCCCTTGCCCACTGACATTGAGGTGCAACTAGCGGCAGCCTCACTGCCAGCCTCTCTAACACTCTGGGGAGCCCCTTGGGATAGAACTATCTGACATGGAAAGGGAGTGGGTGATCTTCACTGATGGCAGCGCCACCACCGTATACAACACAGCCCACTCAAAGGTCACAGCCTGGCATCCTGCTAGTGGCACCTCCCTAGTCCAGAAGTGCTCTCCTGGCTCAGCCCGCCTGGTGGAGTTGGTGAGAGTATGCCTGACTCTACAATACATCATGATAATGAGACTCCCAAGGCAGTATTTAACAGGCTCACTGCCTGGTCTGGACAATAGCAAAGGGGTAATTTCTTGATTCAGGGAAAGCCTGTCTGGGTGCCTCCACTCAGAAAGAGATGACCATGCTGAATATGGTCACTCGTGTCTCTGCCTACACAAGCTAGCAAATAAGAAGCAAATTATAACAATACTGCCAACTCTCTATCCAAATTACACACCTGTTCCAAGGCCCTCAATAAGCCATTTCCCAAAATACCAGGCACTGTCCCAGACACAAGAATTGCTCCAAAGATGTCATATCCACTGGCAGAGTGAGTCTGTATTCCATCAGGCCTTAGGGGAGCGACAGCACTCACTGACGGGCATATACAGCTGATCCTTGAACAATACAGGAGCTGGGGTGCTGACCCTCACAGAGTCAAAAATCCACCTATGAATATACAGTCAGCCCTCCACATCTGTGACTTCAAACAACCATGGGTGGTGTAGTACTATATCAACTGAAAAAAATCCATGCATAAGTAGATCACACAATTTAAACCCCTCACCCCAATTCTAGCCAAGTTCAGTTGCTCAGTTGTGTCTGACTCTATGACCCTATGGACTGCAGCATGCCAGGCCTCTCTGTCCATCACCAACTCCCAGAGTTTACTCAAACTCATGTCCACTGAGTGGGTGATGCCATCCAACCATCTCATCCTGTGTCATCCCCTTCTCCTCCCACCCTCAATCTTTCCCAGCATCAGGGTCTTTTCCAATGAGTCAGTTCTTCACATCAGGTGACCAAATTGTTGGAGTTTCAGCTTCAGCATCAGTCCTTCCAATGAATATTCAGGACTGATTTCCTTTAGGATGGATTTGTTGGATCTCCTTGCTGTCCAAGGGACTCTGAAGTGTCTTCTCCAATACCACAGTTCAAAAGCCAAAGTGGTGGTTGATAATAGCATCCTTTTCTCCCAAACAAAACTTTGGAAGGCTCTCAAATGGGGACATGAACCCCTGGATGACAGACCCTACTGACAAAGTCAAATTGATTTTATCAGGTTGCTGCTGTTCTCTGCTGGAATCATGAGTACAGAACCGCCATCACCTATACCTTCATGGACACCTACTGGTAGATTCCTACCATGTAATCTTCTTAACCAGGTATGTGCTCATCCCCGGTGGCCCACCAGACATCCATAAATTCAGATCAAGGTATCCATATCATCTCCCAAGTTGTTTGGACTCTACAACATAGAACCTTGGGGAATTTCCACCTGGTTTACCAGCCCCAGAAGGCTGCACTTACTGCAAGACACATGACCTACTCAAAGACATCATTCTCAAGCTTCATAACAACAAATGGTCCCCAAATGGCTGAAAATTTTACCCCAGGCTCTAATACTGCCTAAGTCCCTGCCCCCAAGTCTCCAACAGCTTGACATCGACTACCAGTCTTCTTCAAAGACTCCCTTCCTAGTACTCATAGGGAACCCCTCTCCTTTGACATCAGAGAGGATACTGTTCACATGTGTTCACCAAATGAATGCTCCCCTTACCATTTTAAAGAATCTGCCTGCAATACAGGAAGCCTGGGTTTGATCCCTGAGTCAGAAAGACCCCCTGGAGAAGGGAATGGTTACCCACTCCAGTATTCTGCCCTGGAAAATTCTATGGACAGAGGAGCCTGGCAGGCTACAGTCCAAGAGGTCACAAAGAGTCGGACATGATTGAGCGACTTTCACTTTCACTTTACCATTTTAATGCTTCTATCATCTCACCATCTTTCACATGCTGGTAACCCAATTGAGGGCAGATTATGGAGTTTTACCCAAGAGGACAAATTCCTACCAAACGGTGTGCAGATCATGATTATACAGATTTTGTTGGCCCAGACAATGGTCCAGTATCAGCCTGGGAGCTAGGGCTATAGTCTTTGTCTCACTATTTGAGTTATAAAGGCTGATTAACTAAACCAAACTCAGCAAAAACTTTGCAGAAGATTGAAACAATAACTACAGGACCCACTAGCAAAACTTCATGGATCTCAGAGACAGGAACAGAGGCCCTCCACCTAGTGGATGCCAGTCACATTTGGAAATGAAATCCAAATGGAAACCCTGGAATCTACTGTGCTGTCAGTTCATTTAGGGCAGGTCCCTATCCCACATTAAAGGAAAAGGTAAACAACTCTTGCTCCAAAACAAGTACAGTCAGCCTTTGATCAGTATCCAGATTGCTCCCCAGAAGCAGGCCCTGCAAGCTAGTCAGATGCAAATGCTCTCCTTTGTTGTGGCTGTCACTCTCAGTGCCCATTGCCTGTGTCACAGTATAGTGACCGAGTACACCCCTCGGCCCTAACGCTCTCTCAGGAGATGCGCTGAGGCAAAACCAGTCAGGTGTACAACTGCATCACAGCATGACTGAGTGCCAGATGCTGGCAGGCCCTGTTAAAAAAGGGCTACAACTTATATGCAGAGTACATCATGCAAAGTGCCAGGTTGGGTGAATCACAAGCTGGAATCAAGGTTGCCAGGAGAAATATCAACAACCTCAGATATGCAGATGACACCACCTTTATGGCAGAAAGCACAGGAACTGAAGAGCCTCTTGATGAAGGTGAAAGAGGAGAGTGAAAAAGCTGGCTTAAAATTCAACATTCAAAAACTAAGATCATGGCATCTGGTCTAATTACTTCATGGCAAATAGATGGGGAAAAAGTGGAAACAGTAACATTTTATTTTCTTGGGCTCCAAAATCACTGTGGATGGTGACCGCAGCCATGAAATTAAAAGACGTTTGCTCCTTGGAAGGAAAGCTATGACAAACCTAGACAGTGTATTAAAAAACAGCGACATCACTTTGTTGACAAAGGTCTATATAGTCAAAGCTATGTTTTTCCCAGTAGTCATGTATGAGCGTGAGAACTGGACCATAAAGAAGGCTGAGTGCTGAAGAATTGATGCTTTCAAATTGTGGTGCTGGAGAAGACTCTTGAGAGTCCCTTGGACTGCAAGAAGATCAAACCAGTCAGTCCTAAAGGACATCAACACTGAACGTTGGAAGAATTGATGCTGAAGTTGAAGCTCCAATACTTTGACCACCTAATGTGAAGAGCTGAGTAACTGGAAAAGACCCTGATGCTGGGAAAGAGTGAGGGCAGGAAGGGAAGGGGGCAACAGAGGATGAGATGGTTGGATGTCATCACTGACTCAATGGACATGAGTTTGATAAACTCCAGGAGATAGTGAAGGACAGAAAAGCCTGGTGTGCTGCAGTCCACAGGGTCACAAAGAGTTGGACACCACTTAGCAACTGAACAACAAGTGAGTAAACAACCAGGTGTGGATTCTGACCCAGAGCTCATCTTCCTCTACCTTATATGGTACCAGTGGAAGCAGTGCTTTATTTAGTCACTCCCTCCATGCCACAAATTTTATATCACAGGCAGAATGGCCCTCCCAATGTAGCCAAATCAAACTTATCTGGCTGGCAAATTCATACACTAATGAATTTACTAACAGTTTTAATGGGGTGATAGCTGGATGGTAAAGCTGCTATCCACAAAATGTCCCTACAGTTAGGCTATCAATATGCCCAGAATATGTATAAATTGTGGATGGCGGTCCCGCCAAGCTCAGTCATGGAGATCACACACTGTTTTGCAAGGGGCCCCCCGACGGAGATCCTCCCAACCAGCAGTAGAGTCCATCCTAGCAGTTCCATCCAGAGGCAGGCCTCTAGCATATGTACTCAGAATTTACCCCCAGCCAGCCACTCCTGCCCTTCCTGGATCTCTGCCTCACAAGGAGATCCTCCTTTGAGCTAGCCTTTGCCCACCGCAAGCATATCAACCCCTCTGATGACATGGCCGCAGCCCAAGAGCTCACCACTGGAGAAAGCTGCATCTCAGATGGTGATGCCACAGTCCAGGAGAAAGTTGAAAGTCAAAGAAAGCAATGTACTCCAACCCCACTAGACACTGACTGTCCCTCCCAGATCACTTCCATACCAGGAGGGAAAAGACTATGGTGACAGTCAACCTCCAGGCTGAGTTGCAAAAATGTTTTCAGCTGATGAACCCAGAGGAACTCACTCAATACTATTTCTCCAAAACAGCTAATGGCTGGCCTCCTGAACTTTGCCTCTGTGTCAGAATGCTTGCAGAACTCTAAGTCCCCCGGCAGCACTAGACATTGCTTCACCTCTGTGGTAAGCCAAACTCTGTATTCTAAACCACATCAGCCACAATAAGGCACTTAGACACAATAAGGTACTTTGACCTGCTCACATCTCGCAGCTAGTTGTGCCTATGTTCACCGCTATACTAGATTATAGCCCTTGCTTTCCACACGATGTATCCATGACAGATCCAATTGCTCTTGTTATTCCCACTACGACCACAAGCACCCACTTCACAATCAAAACTGCTATCTCCACTCCCTTCCACATAGCAGCCATAAGCCCCTCCACACCGTGTGCCACAACCCTGCCCATACGACAACCAAGTGGGCTGGGTCTGTACAACTATATTCATAAATTAAAAAAAAAAAAACTATATTCATACAAATCTTCAAGAGAGCAGCCCAGGCCTTGTAAGTAAAATGTAGTTGAGCTTCTCACCACACAAGTCACACCTACAGCCCCATGTAGACCTATCTATCCTGCGGTTTTTCCTACTTATCAGCCCCTTGGGCTAACTCCCTCCAAAACACCACAAGCCTCTTTTAGGCTAAACCAAACCCCTAATCTAGACTCCAAACAGGGTACCCTGTGGATAAGTATCAAAATAATTATCCCTCCATGATGATATTTTCTACCAACTCTCCTGGAACCCAACAGGCTGGATCTCAGCAGTGTATACTCACTGCCTCTTAGTGATAAATAGTGTCTTGTGCAAACTTTATTGTGGATCTAAACCAGGAGGTATCTAAGTATCAAGTCCATTTGACTCTGCTCCATCTGCAAGCAATCTGCATGGCTATTGTTACTGCAACACCATCACCTTTGATATTCCAGCTTTTTCCCCTCTTGGCATTTTTCTGCTAGAGAATTGTCTGCTCACATATACCAAGAAAGCCATTCTTCTCTCTACCCTGTTGGGCCTGGCTATCACCAGCCATAGGAACAGGTGCTTCTACCCCAGCCCAACAAGATCAAATATATTAAAAACCACCCAGGAATTAGCACCCATCCTAACCAACCACAGGCAGACACTACACCATACTCTGAGTCTGATGCAACAATAGCATGACTCACCAGCACAAAAGATGATGGATAATTGACTAGTGGTAGATTTCCTATTGGCAGAACAGGGCGGTGTCTGTTCTTCACAAGGCACCTTTTATTGCAGGTACATTAACAAGTCTGGATAGGTACAGGCCAACCTCCACAAGCTATGTCAAGGTTTACAGATCATGCATAATATAATTAAAATACAAATTCCCACACTCCTTGAGGTCCTTAGTTTGTACTCATGGCTCTCTCTATTCACCTGAGCACAATGGCTAGACTGGATTTCAGACGGTAGCACGTCTATTCATCATAGTGAGTGAGAGAAGTCACTCAGTCGTGTCTGACTCTTTGCAACCCCATGGACTGTAGCCTACAAGGCTCCTCTGTCCATGGAATTTTCCAGGCAAGAGTACTGGAGTGGGTTGCCATTTCCTTCTCTCTTCTTCCTCCTCCACATTGCAGGTAGACACTGCCGTCTGAGCCACCAGGGAAAGGCCTTCCCTGGTGGCTCAGCTGGTAAAGAATCCACCTGCAATGAGAGAAACCTGGGTTCAATCCCTGGGTTGGGAAGATCCCCTGGAGAAGGGAAAGGCTACCCACTCCAGTATTCATCATAGGTTTCATCATTATTTGCCTGGTTAAATGTGCTTTTTGATGGCTTCTGAAAACAATTCCTATGTCCTTTAACATATCTGCTATACAGGTGATTGTATTCCTGATGTTGAGGCATCACAGGATGGATCGTTGAGAGTTTAGCTGAGCTACTGCATGGAATTGGGCTTCCCGGTGGCTCAATGGTGAAGAATCCACCTGCAATGCAGGAGACGCAGGTTTGATTCCCGGGTCAGGAAGATTCTCTGGAGAAGGGAATGATAACCCACTTAAGTATTTTTGCCTGGGAAATCCCATGGACAGAGGAGCCTCAAAGCCTACAGTCCATGGGGTTGCAAAAGAGTTGGAAATGACTTAGTAACTAAACAACAACTCCATGGTATTGCTGCTTTGGCATATATTTTGTTTGGCCAAATGACCTGCAGGTGCTTCAAACTTACACAAGCCCATCATTCAGGTGCATGCCCTGGAAAACCAGTCATGTGACTCAGATGCTCAGTCATCTGTAACTCTTTGTGACACCATGGACTGTAGATCACCAGGCTCCTCTGTCCATGTATGTTCCAAGAAAGAATACTGGAGTGGCATGTCAATTCCTCCTCAGGGGATCTTCCCGACCCAGGGATCGAACCCACATCTCTTTCATCTCCTGCATTGGCAGGCGGATTCTTTACCACTAGTGCCAGCTGGGAACCCCCAAAAACCCATAAAGTCACAAACAAAAGTAAACTCCTGATATGACTCCTCCAATAGCCCTATGGCAGCTTCCCCTGACTCCCTTATCCGCTGTGGATAAGCCCCCCCGCCCATAAAGTTTATCAAAATTCTACTCATTTTTGTTTGACCAATCAGCATTAATTTGGGAACCATAAAGCACACCCCCTTTGGACCCTAATGAAGGCATATACCTCAGGTCCTGCCATTCTCCCTGCCCACCCCCTGCCTTGATCTCTTCTTACAGCCCTGTAAGGTATTTCGCTATGTACTTTCTCCAGAACCTGAGTAATAAACTTCTCTGTCTCTCTCTCTTGTGGTCATTTATTGAACCATATGTCACCCTGGGACTCTACTTAACAAAAATTGATTCAGCAAAATGATAACAAAGCTTCTGCACAGCGAAAGAAATCAATAGAATGAAAAGGCACCTAGGTAACAGAAAAGAATTGCAAAGCATGTATCTGATAAGGGATTGTTATCCACAATATACAAGGAATTCAGAGCAGAAAAAATACACATAGCTCAATTTAAAAATAGGTAAAGGACCTGGACAGACATTTTTTCAAAAGAAAACTTACAAATGGCCAAGAAGTACATGAAGAGATGCTAAATATTACTAACCATCAGAGAAATAATCAAAACTGGAAAAAGACATCACCTCACAGATGTAAGGGTAGCTATTATCAAAAGGCAAGAAATAAATTTTGACGCGGGTGTGGAATAAAGGAATCCTGGCACACTACTGGTGATATAAACTGGTACAGGCACTACAGAACACAATATGGAGTTTCCTCAAAAAATTAAAAATTGAACTATCTTACAATTTAGCAATTCCACTTCTGGATATATATTCCATGGTCATTGCAGCATTAGTCACAGTAGTAGAGGTATGAAAACAATCTAAGTACTCACTGACAGATAAATGGATAAAGAAGATATGATAGATATATACAACAGAATATTATTCAGGCTTTAAAAAGAAGGAAATACTGTAATTCGCAACAACATGAATAAACCTTGAGGTTATCATGCTATGTGAAATAAGCCAGATCAGTTCAGTTCAGTTCAGTCTCTCAGTCGTGTCTGACACCCTGCGACCCCATGAACCGCAGCACGCCAGGGCTCCCTGTCCATCACCAACTCCCAGAGTTTACCCCAACTCATGTCCATTGAGTCGGTGATGCCATCCAACCATCTCATCCTCTGTCGTCCCCTTCTCCTCCTGCCTTCAATCTTTCCCAATATCAGGGTCTTTTCAAATGAGTCAGCTCTTTGCATAAGGTGGCCAAAATATTGGAGTTTCAGCTTCAACATCAGTCCTTCTAAGGAACACCCAGGACTGATTTCCTTTAGGATGGACTGGTTGGATCTCCTTGCCATCCAAGGGACTCTCAAGAGTCTTCTCCAACACCACAATTCAAAAGCGTCAAATCTTCAGTGCTCAGCCTTCTTTATGGTATAACTCTCACACCTGTACACAACTACTAGCAAAACCAGAGCTTTGACTATATGGATTTCTGTTGGCAAAGTGATGTCTCTGCTTTTTAATATGCTGTCTAGGTTTGTCATAGCTTTCCTTCCAAGGAGCAAGCAGTGTCTAGAGATATTTTTGGTTGTCACACTGGAGGTTTGAAAGAAGAGAAGGATTTAATTTCATAGCTGTAGTCACCGTCCGCAGTGATTTTGGAGCCCCAGAAAATAAAGTCAGTCGCTGCTTCCACTTATTTCCCCTTGTATTTGCCATAAAGTGATGGGACTGGATGCCATGATCTTAGTTTTTTGAATGTTGCTTCAAGCCAGCTTTTTCACTCTTCTCTTTCACCATCAAGAGGCTGCTTAGCTCCTCCTCACTTTCTGCCAGTAGAGTGGTGTCATCTGCATATCTGAGATTGTTGGTATTTCTACTGGCAACCTTGATTCCAGCTTGTGATTGATCCAGACTGGCATTTCGCATGATGTTCTCTGCATATAAGTTAAGTAAGCAGGGTGACAATATATAGCCTTGATGTACTCTTTCCCAATTTTGAACCAGTTTGTTGTTCCATGTCTGGTTCTAACTGTTGCTTCCTGACCTGCATACAGGTTTCTCAGGAGACAGGTAAGGTGGTCTGGTATTCTCATCTCTTTAAGCATTTTCAACAGTTTGTTGTTACCTACACAGACTCTTGAGAGTCCCTTGGACTGCAAGGAGATCCAACTAGTTCATTCTGAAGGAGATCAGCCCTGGGATTTCTTTGGAGGGAATGATGCTGAAGCTGAAACTCCAGTACTTTGGACACCTCATGTGAAGAGTTGACTCATTGGAAAAGACTCTGATGCTGGGAGGGATTGGGGGCAGGAGGAGGCGGGGACAACAGAGGATGATATGGCTGGATGGCATCACGGACTCGATGGACGTGAGTCTGCGTGAACTCCGGGATTTGGTGATGGACAGGGAGGCCTGGCGTGCTGTGATTCATGGGGTCGCAAAGAGTCGGACACGACTGAGCGTCTGAACTGAACTGAACTGAACACAGTCAAAGGCTTTATCGTAGTCAATGAAGCAAAAGTAGATGTTTTTTTCTGGAATTCCCTAGCTTTTTCTATGACCCAGCAAATGTTGGCGATTTGATCTCTGGTTCCTCTGCTTTTTAAAAACTCCAGTTTATACATCTGGAAGGTTTTGGTTCATGTACTGCTGAAACCGAGCCTGAAGGATTTTCAGCATAATCTAGCTAGCATGTGAAATGAGTGCAATTGAACAATAGCTCAAACATTCTTTTGCATTGCCCTTTTTGGGGTTGGAATGAAAACTGACCTTTTCCAGTCCTAAGGCCACTACTGAGTTCCCTAAATTTTCTGGCATACTGAGTGCAGTACTTTAATAGCATCATCTTTTAGGATTGGAAAGAGCTCAGCTGGAATTCCATCACCTCTACTAGCTTTGTTCGTAGTAATGCTTCCTAAGACCCACTTGACTTTACACTCCAGGATGTCTGGCTCTAGGTGAGTGACCACACCATCACTGTTATCTGGGTCAAGACCCTTTTTGTATAGTTCTTATGTGTATTCTGGCCACCTCTTCTTAATCTCTTCTGCTTCTGTTAAGTCCTTACCATTTCTGGCCTTTATCGTGCTCATCCTTGCATGAAATGTTCCCTTGAGATCTCCAGTTTTCTTGAAGAAAGGGTCTTTCCAATTCTGTTGTTTTCCTCTATTTCTTTGTATTGTTCATTTAAGAAAGCCATCTTATCTCTCCTTGCTATTCTATGGAACTCTGCATTTAATTGGGTATTTTTCCCTTCCTCTCTTGCCTTTCATTTCTCTTCTTTCACACCTCCAGTGTGACAGCCAATAATATCTCCAGATACTGCAAAATGTCCCCAGGGAGCAGGGGACATTTTGAAAATCACTGAACTAGATAAAGAGTGTGCAGGAAATGTTCAAAGAAGAGAGCTAAAACACAGGGAGATTTTACAGATGATTAACCATGAGCACCAAAACGCGCAGTGGAAAAGATGGGGATAAATTTCAGCCGAAAGGTCTTCTGTGCACCAGTCAAATCATACCATCAGCAGCTGACATATCAAGGTTGGTCCTGTCAAAGTGTTTAAAGATGAGATGAATTTTCTGTTTTCTGCAAAGGTATCTCTCTGCTTCTGAAGTTGCTCTCTTTGATGTCACCATTGCCCAATGAAGGTTGGTGACAGGGTCAATAAATTTACAGGCCTTGCTATTCCTGCAGCTGTAAAGACATAAGCTCCACATCAATGCAAGAGTGCCACTGACAAAATTCCATTGTGCATTGAGGTTGAAATATCAAAGTAAGAATGTCATCACAGAAAGTTCTGAAAAATGGAAAAGATTCTACAAGTTGAATAATCTGACTATTCTGTAAAAATAATGTTGGTGGTTTAAAATATTTTTTTGAGTAATCTATTTCATATGGTTCAAAATTAAGAGGGTACTGAGGGCTTCCCTAGTGGCTCAATGGTAAAAAAAAAAAAATCTGCCTGCCAACCCAGGAAATACAGGTTTGATCCCTAGTCCAGGAAGATCCCACATGCTCTGGAGCAACTAAGCCCGTGTGCCACAACTATTGAGCCTGTGCTCTGGAGCCTGGAAATCATACCTACAGAAGTCTGCATGCAGCCTAGAGCCTGTGCTCCATAACGAGAGAAGTCACCACAATGAGAAGCCTGCAATCAAGAGTCGCCCCCACTCTCCCCAACTAGATAAAAAGCCTGTGCAGCACAAAGGATGAAGACCCAGCACAGCCAAACATAAATTTGAAAAAAAGAAGGGACTGAAAGGTTTATGTAAAAAGACTCCCTTCACCTAAGCCTTTCAGTTCCCCACCCTCAGGGAAAGAATGTTATCAGGGTCTCTTACACCCTTTCAGAGATACTCTGTGTACATACAAGCTAAGCTTGTATGGATACTGATTGGTCTTTTTTTAATATGTTATATTCTTAGACGTGACCACACCACTACCATTTTTGAAGTTATAAATGATATTGTTATATACAACACAGTTTAAAACTCATATTTATATATCTGTATTAATAGTTTATATAGGGATTTTCCTCAAGGTTCTGTGGTTAAAGACTCGGTACTTTCAATGCAGAAGGGTGCAGCCTCGATCCCTGGTTGGGGAACTAAGATCCCACATGCTGCAGTGCAGCCAAAGGATAAAAAAATAAATTAAATAAAATATAAAAAAAGAAAAATATATAAATGATTATATATCATTTAATAGGTCACACATCATCATAGTTTTTATAAAGTGTCCTTCTATTGCTTGTTTATAACACCTGTTTCATTTTTACTGCTGCAATAAACTGAAACAGAAAAAAAATTATCACAGATTCATTTTTGCCTCATTGGGGCAATATCATCTGATATCATTTTGGAACCACTTAAAGTGACTAAGAGTCAACATAATGATTTCATATTCCAGATAGCTTGTTTAGCTTTCTCTCGTTGACCTCTTTTTTTTTTTTTTTTCACTTTTAGCATTTAAAAATTTGAGAAATACTTCATATAAAATAAAATTCACTGATTTATACAATTCAGTGGGTTTGGTATATTTTCTCTGTTGTGTAACAACCATTATTTTAGTTAGCTGTCAGCTGTCAGTCGTGTTCAACTCTCTGCAACCCCATGGACTATAGCCTGCCAGTCTCCTCTGTCCACAATAACCATTACCACTATCTAATTTCAGAACATTTCCATCACCCTAAAAAGAAACTTTGTACCCATTAGCAGTTAGTCCCCAATTCCCCCTTCTCCTCATTCTCTGGCAATCACTAATCTACCTTCTGTCTCCATGAATTTGCCTACATCGGCATTTCACATTAATCATAAATCTGTGATGTTTTATGTTTTCCTTCTTTGAATTCATATAATATTTCAAGGCTCATCCATATTGTAGCAAATAATATTCTATTGTAGTGATATACCATATTTTCTTTATCCACTCATCAGCTGACAGACATTTGTATTGTTTTAACCTTTTGGCTGTTTATGAACAATGCTTCTATAACTGTTTGTGTACAAGTTTTTGTGTGAACTCACGTTCTCAATTCTCTTGGGTATATACCTAGAAGTGGCATTTCTGACTCATACAGAAATTCTCTGTTTAACTTTTTGAGGAACTGCCAAACTGTTTTCCACATCAACTGCACCATTTTACATTCCTATGAGCAATGTATGAGAGTTCCAACGTCCAATTTCTTTGCATTTTTGTCAACACTTGTGATTGTCTGTTCTTTTATTTTATATTGGAGTATAGTTATGGTTTTAAAAAATTACTAACCATCTGAGTGGATATAAGTGGTATCTTGTAGTTTCCATTTTCATTTCCCTAATGACACATAAAGTTCAGCATCTTTTCATGAGCTTATTGGCCATTTATATATTTTCTTTGGAGAAATGACTATTCAGGACCTTTGCCTATTTTCAAATTGAATCATTTGGGTTTCTTTTCTTGTTGAGTTGTAAGAGTTTTTATATACGCTAGATACTAAACTCTAGCAGATACTTTCTCCTATTCTGTGATTTGTATTTTCACTCTGTTGATAATGTATGTCCTCTGACACAGAAAATTTTAAAAATTTTGGGGGGAGGGATAAATTGAGAGTTTTGGATTTAACATATACATACTGTTATGTATAAAAAAGATAAACAACAAGGACCTACCATATAACACAGAGAACTATATTCAATATTTTATAGTAGCCTATAATGGAAAATAATCTGAAAAAAGTAAACATATATATATGTTCATGTGCTGTGCTTAGTCGCTCAGTTGTGTCTGACTTTTTGCGACCCAACGGACTACAGCCCGCCAGGTCCCTCTGTCCGTGAGGATTCTCCAGGCAAGAATACTGGAGTGGGTAGCCATGCCTTCCTTCAGGGGGATCTTCGCAACCTGGGGATGGAACCCAGGTCTCCTCCCGCATTGCAGGTGGATTCTTTACCAACTGAGTCACCAGAGAAGCCAAATACTGGAGTGGGTGGCCTCTCTCTTCTTCAGGGGATCTTCCCGACCCAGGAATTGAACCAGGGTCTCCTGCATTGCAGACAGATTCTTTACCAACTAAGCTGCCAGAGAAGCCCATATATGTACTTGTATAAATAAAACTGAGTCACTTTGCTGTACACCTGAAGTTAACACAACTTTGTAAATCAACTATACTTCAATTTTTTTTAATTTATCTCTTTTTTTTTAATCTCATTTACCTAACTTTTCCTGATTGATACTGACCTTTCTTTTACTTGTCAATGTTAAAATCTAGTTCCTCAGAACTGGCTAAACTGTTATAGGTTAATCCGGCAGTGACCTGCTATGAGCTCCCTAGGTGATAAAATGCATCTCAGTGGAAAAGCACTGCAAGTAGAAATCCCTTTCATTTCTATCATTGAAAAGCCTCATGTGCCACTTCTGGAAGTGACTTATATCAACATTTTACTCTGAAATTGACAATTAAAGGTAAAAAATTAAGCATTTATCCTTTTAGTAGGAAATATATTTCAGAGTAGTCAATTTACAGTTTATGAAGAAAGTTCTTTCTAAAGATCTTTATTAGAAAAAAAATTTTTTTTAATGAATTAAAACTCAAAAGAGAAAAAAGCTATCATTTTATCAGAACATTGTCAGCTGGTAAGCATAGAGATAAGATGGAGGGGGAAAGTCACCATTTTGAATAAAATGATTGATATAGGCAAGGATTTCCAATGGATACTGAGCCCATTACATGAAGTGATGATGGGAAATTATATATTTGGATGGTGTGGAGATATCAATCCCTGGCTGCTTGCTGATCAAAATGGTAGAATGTGGTTCTGTAGAGGAGGGATCTGTGTATCAAAACCTTGACTCAGTGATTTGTCTTGGTGTCAATGCTCATGGGATGACTTGACACCATGTTGCTTCTGATATATAACATACTGCTTCACCCATGAAATAATCTTGCCAAAAATATTTAAGTTGAATCTAATCAAGCCATTAAAAATTAGGAAGTATAGAGAATACAGGAGCAAATTAAATGACATTATTATTTTTTCAGTGTTTATTTTTAGTTATTTATTTGGCTGCACTGGGTCTTAGGGGCAGCACATAGGATCTGGTTCCCTAACCAGGGATCCATGCCGGGGCCCCTGCCTTTTAAGGGTGGAGTCTTAGCCACCGGACCACCAGGAAAGTCCCATTAGATGACATTGCTGTTTGTTTTTTATTTGATGAGTCATGTCGCACTCTTTTGCAATCTCATGGACTGTAGCCTGCCAGGCTCCTTTGTCCATGGGATTTTCCAGGCAAGAATACTGGAGTGGGTTGCCATTTCCTCCTCCAATTAAAGGACATTATGAGGAAACAGATACACCTAAAAAGATGGACTTAGCACAGGTCTGCAGGCCAGGTCTCTCTAACAAGTGAATGTCACTTAAAAAAAAGAAATAGAGAGGTGTCGGCGGGGGTGGGGATCGGGGTGGCAGGCAGGGCATGGGATAGAGAGGAAGGAAGGAAGTAAGGGAGAAAGAAAAAGAGAGGGTAAGAAAAATTAGATCATTCTAAATAGGAGACTAAAGATAAAATGAGAAAAAGCGATCTTGGTGCTTGATTAGACCCAAACTTTAAAAAAATTTTTTAAGAGTTTTAAGACAATAGCAGAAATTCAAGAATGGACTATTAGGTAGTATTAGGCAAATTTTTAATTTTAGGTGTGATAATGATATTGTAGGAAATAATATTGCAGTTATATAAGAAAAGTCATTTTTTAAGATACACATGTTGAAACAGTTATGCAATATCAGAGCATTTCAATTTAATTTAAAACACTTCAGCATTATACTAGTCTCTCTTTTTTGTGTGGATGTTTAAAGCAAAGTAAAACTTTGTATGTTGAAAAAAAACTATCACTGCAAGATAATGAACTTTTTGGACAGTCCTGCTGCACTGTTAAAACAATATAAACTATGTTGTGTGTTTGCTTTTGCTTTTATGGAAAAGTTTTGTATGATCTCAACGTTAGTTCTTGGTTAAAATAAGCAAGTTTTGAGTGATTGAACACTAACCTTGGGTCTGCTCATTTGAGCTCTGTATCTGCAATGCCAGAGGATTGCTGGGGGCACTGGAGTCTAGTGGTTAGCCCACTGAAGTTTAAATCCCAACTCTGCCTTGTGCCAGCTGGCTGGCTCACCTTGAACAAATTACTCTACTACTTTCAGCCTCAGTTTTCTTATCTACAAACTGGAGGTAATAATATTAATAATTCTTCAGGTTGCTGTGAGTAATAAGCGAGATAAACTATATTGATTTCTTAGAATAGTGCCTGATACATGGTGAGGACCCACCAGTATTATTATTGCTATAAGACCTTGGGTGGGTCACTCAAACTTCTGCCTCTGTAAAATCAAGAAATTGGATTCAGTTCAGTTCAGTTCAGTCGCTCAGTCGTGTCCAACTCTGCAACCCCATGAGCCTCAACATGCTGGGCCTCCCTGTCCATCACCAACTCCCAGAGTTTACCCAAACTCATGTCCATTGAGTTGGTGATGCCATCCAGTCATCTCATCCTCTGTAGTCCCCTTCTCCTCCTGCCCCCAATCCCTCCCAGCATCAGAGTCTTTTCCAGTGAGTCAACTCTTCCCATCAGGTGCCCAAAGTACTGGAGTTTCAGCTTCAACATCAGTCCTTTCTATGAACACCCAGGACTGATTTCCTTTAGGATGGACTGGTTGGATCTCCTTGCAGTCTAAGGGACTCTCAACAGTCTCCTCCAACACCACAGTTCAAAAGCATCAATTCTTCTCCCCTCAGCTTTCTTTATAGTCCAACTCTCACGTCCATACATGACTACTGGAAAAACTATAGCCTTGACTACACAGACCTTTGTTGACAAAGTTAATGTCTCTGCTTTTGAATATGCTGTCTAGGTTGGTCATAACTTTCCTTCCAAAGAGTAAGCGTCTTTTAATTTCATGGCTGCAATCGCCATTTGCAGTGATTTTGGAGCCCCCCAAAATAAAGTCAGCCACTGTTTCCACTGTTTCACCATCTATTTGCCATAATATTGGATTAGATTATTTCTAAACTTGTTTCCATCTCTCTCTATTGATGTAAGTGACTTCCCTTCCCTGAGCCTTCATGTCTGCATTTAAAATGAAGAAACTGGAGATACCATCTATTTCTAGCATGTCTGATCAAAAAGGATTCTCTTCTAAACTCCCATGAATACAGATATGAACAGGGCAATTAGATTCAAATAACCAAAACCTCCTCACATGCTAAGAATGAGAAGGTGAGCTTGGGGAGGGAAAAGATACTTAACATATTTTCAATTTCTCCCAAAATCTACCTGAGTACTGATGCTTTTTTAATGACAAAATGTGCATAAAATGGTTAGTACATAGATAGTACAGCTGATGTGGATGACATCATGATGATGGTAGAAATGCTATCACGGTAATGATAATAAAGAGAGAACTAGGAAGACTGCTCTTTTCCTTTGTTGGAAAGTCAGCAATAAAATGGAGAAGGCAATGCCACCCCACTCCAGTACCCTTGCCGGAAAATCCCATGGACTGAAGAGTCTGGTGGGCTGCAGTCCATGGGGTCGCTAGGAGTCGGACGTGACTGAGCGACTTCACTTTCACTTTTCACTTTCATGCATTGAGAAGGAAATGGCAACCCACTCCAGTGTTCTTGCCTGGAGAATCCCAGGGATGGGGGAGCCTGGTGGGCTGCCGTCTCTGGGGTTGCACAGAGTCAGACACGACTGAAGCAACTTAGCAGCAGCAGCAGCAATAAAAAGGTACCATTTATCCCTGAGCCAGGAAGATCCCACATGACACAGAGCAACTAAGCCCGGGGGCCACAGCAATTGAGCCTGGGCTCTAGAGCCGGCAAGCTGCAATGAGAACTACTGAGCACTGCAACTAGGGAGTAGCCCCTGCTCGCCACAGCTAGACAAAAGCCTGCACACAGCAACAAAAACCCAGCACAGCCAAAAAAAAATAACTAAATAAAATATTTTTAAAAGGTATAATTTCCCCATAAAAAAGACTGTGGCTGTTAAGTAATCAGGCTAAGTTAAAAAAAACATAAAAATGTATAAGAAGGGGACTTGCCCTATCAGTCATTAAAACTTAAAAGTGTTTATAATTAAAACAGTGTGGTACTGATGCATGAATAGACAAAAAGACTAAGCAAACAGAATAGAAAATGCAGCAATAAAATTAAATGCATAAGGAAATTTAGCATATAATAAAGGTGTAATCTTACATCATTGCAGCAAAGATGAGGTTTTTAATAAACATTGCTGGGACAACTGGGTAGCTATCTGGAAAAAGCTATATGTCACATCATACATGAGAATAAACTCAAAATGGATCAAGAACCTAAATATAACTTATGAAACTACATAACTGTTGCAAGAAAACATGAGTAAATTCTCCTTTAACCTCAGTGTAAGGTTTCCTATGATTTAAAATCAAAAGCAATAATAAATGAACAAATCCGACATGTAAACAACTGTAGGTAAAACAACTGTATGCAAAAAATGCCATAAGCAAAACCAAAAGGCAACTCACAAACTATGAGAAAATTCTTATAACATACATCACAGATAAAAGGGCAATGTCGTAATACATTAAAAACTCTTCAAAATTGAGGGACAAATCCAACAGGAAAATGGAAAAGAGATATAAACAGACATAAACATATCTGTTTAAACATACATATGTTTAAACATAAAAAAATTTAAAATTTTAAACTAACTCAAACAGAGAGTTAGAGAGACTCTTCATGGACAAATCGAGGACAATTTGAGCAACAAAATGATACCAATGAATTAGAACACATAGAATGAAATAAATATCCATGAGCCCATATTGATAAAAATGAATAATTGAGAAGAGAGAAATAATGGGAGAAGAATAATGAGAGAAGATAGAAAGGTTTTCCTTAGAATAGAATTCCAATTAATAAATGTAGAAGAAATGATGGAAATATAAAACCACTGTTTGACAAGTGGTAGGGTAATTCTTGTTGCTGGCAAGAAAGTATTGAGAAGGAGAATATTTACAGAGTCTCAAAAAAAATCTCCCCACAAGATACTTTTTCACTACTAAAAGAAACAAAGTAACTTTACAGTGGGGAAATCCAGCAACTACTATTTGATAAACAGTAATTGAAGTTAACATCACCAGTAACAAGACATATGACATTATGAACCTTTAGATATGATACACTGAGATGAATGCAGCATCATTTCTGTGATACTCTTGCCAAAATGTGTAACACTGATTTAATCAGAAAAAAATGTCAGACAAACCCAATTTGAGGTATGTTTATAGAACAGCTGACCAGTATTCTTCAAAACTTTCAATGACTTTAGGTGAAAGACAAGGACTTAGAAGCTATCCAGATTAAAGGGAAATGACAATTAAATGCAGTGCATAATCCTAGATTAGATCTTTGCCCAGAAAAGGGTGACCAGTAGGACAATTAATGAAATTTGAATAAAGTCTGCAGATTAGTCAGTAGTATGTAAATTCCTGGTTTTGATGATTATACCCACAAAGGTCTGTATAGGAAAGCTATAGTTTTTCCAGTAGTCATGTACAGATGTGACAGTTGGACCACAAAGAAGGCTGAGCACCAAAGAATTGATGCTTTTGAACTGTGGTGCTAGAGAATACTCTCGAGAGTCCTTTGGACTGCAAGGAGATTCAAACTAGTCAATCCTAAAGAAAATCAACCCTGAATACTTACATATTGGAAGGACTGTTGCTGACGCTGAAGCTCCAGTACTTTGGCCACCTGATGCAAACAGCCAACTCACTGGAAAAGACCCTGATGCCGGGAAAGATTGAAGGCAAAAGGAGAAGGGGATGGCAGAGGATGAGATGGTTAGATAGTATCACCAACTCAGTGAATTTGAGCACATTCCAGAAGATAGTGGAGGACAAAGGAGTCTGGTGTGCTACAGCCCATGAGGTTGCAAAGAGTCAGACTAGACTTAGCAAATGGACAAAAACAATATGCAACACAAAAACACTTGAGGAAGCTGAGTGAAGAGAATTCTTTGTACTATTTTTACAACTTTAAAAAACAATAAGCTTGAAATTATTTCAAAATGAAAAGAGAAAAATAGAACTTTGTTCAAATAATTATTACCCTTCAAAATACTGTCTCTGAAATGTTATTTATTGTAAAGTTGTGAAAACAGTTTTTGACTTTTTCTTTTGAAAGTGCTTTCTGTATCAGTATAATGTGACACAAGAAAAGCAGTTTCTTGCAATATTTTTTTTAAAAAACTATTATGGAAAATTTAAACAAAAAACCTGTTTGTTTCCATCATGACCTCTTACATATCCATTACCCAATTTTAACAGTAAGTATCCTCATTATATTCACAATATATATTTATTTATTTGGGTTCTTTCTGGAATAATTTAAAGCAAGTCCAAGATGTCATTTTATGGTAAAGATGTTTTTTCTTTAAACATATCCACCTTAACATTATTACATCTGCTAATATTAATTCCTGAAAATGATCAAATTCCCAGGCTTAATTCAAATTTTGGTGTCTTGAATCAGTTGGTTTGAATCAAAATCATGAGGCACATATTTGATTATGTCTCTTAAGACTTACTTTTTGATAGCCCACCTTCCTCTTATACCCTTCTTTTTAAATTTATTTAATTTGTTGGGGAAATCAGGTTATTTGTCCTATGAAACCTGATTACTTCTTCTTGGTGTTTGGTCAGTTTTTTAAAACATATTTGTCTATCACCTATATTTCATATAAATTGCTGGTTAGATCTAAGCCTTAATCAGATTTGAGTTGAATTTGAAGGAATCATGAATACTTAAAGAAGGTGCTTCGTAGTTCTTACTTGATCACATCAAGAAGTGCCTCACTTTTAATGGTACTAAGATTGACTGAGGGACTTCTCTGGTGGTCCAGGGTCTGAGACCCCACACTTCCAGTGGAAGGGGCCCTGGTTTGACTCCTGGTCAGAGAACTAGATCCCACATGCTGCAACAAGACCCAGTGAAAGGAGGTTCAAATGGTATCTGGCCTATTGCATCTATCTTTTTTAAAAGTAGATGTTATAAACAAACAACTCAATCAAAAAATGGCTTTAGAGTCCGCCTTGCATGGTAGGGGATGAGAGTTTGATCCCTGGTCAGGGAACTATGATCCCATGTGCTGTGGAGCTACTAAGCCCCTGGGCCACAACTACTGAGCCCATGTGCCACAACTGAGACCCGACACAGCCAAGTAGGTGGATAAATACTTTTTTAAGTCTACAACTAATAAATGCTGGGGAGGATGTGGAGAAAAAGCAACCCTCCTACACTGTTGGTGGAGAGTTTGGAGGTTTCTTTAAAAATTAAAAATAGAACTACCATATGATCCAGCAATCTCATTCCTGGGCATATATCCAGAGAAAATCATAATTTGCAAAGATTCATGCACCCCAATGTTCACTGTAGCACTACTTTCAATACCCAAGACATGAAAGCAACCTGTCCATTGACAGGTGAATGGATAAAGATGTGATATAGATATATGTATATATATATACATACAACTTAGTGACTAAACAACATACATATATTTATATATATGTATTGTATGTATATATACACACACAGTGGACATAACTCTGTAAAGCAATTATCCTTCAATTAAAAAATAAATTTAAAATTAAAAACAAAGAATGGAATAGTGCTATTTGCAATAATATGGATGGACTCAGAGGTTATCGGGTAAGCTAGATGGAGAAAGATAAATATATAATATCGCTTATATGTGGAATCTAGAAAATGAGATTAATACAAATAAAGTTATTTATAAAACAGAAATAGACTCACAGTCATACAGTTTGGTAATTCATAGCTCCAGAGGGAAAAGGTGGAGGATAAATTGGGAGTTTGGGATTAAAATACACACACTGCTGCTACTGCTAATTCACTTCAGTCGTGTCCGACTCTGTGCAACCCCAGAGATGGCAGCCCACCAGGCTCCCCCATCCCTGGGATTCTCCAGGCGAGAACACTGGAGTGGGTTGCCATTTCCTTCTCCAATGCATGAAAGTGAAAAGTGAAAGTGAAGTCCCTCAGTCGTGTCCGACTCCTAGTGACCCCATGGACTGCAGCCTACCAGGCTCCTCCGTCCATGGGATATTCCAGGCAAGAGTACTGGAGTGGGGTGCCATTGCCTTCTCCGAAATATACACACTACTATATATACAATAGATAACCATTAAGGACCTACTGTATAGCACAGGAGACTATACTCAATAGCTTATAAACACCTATAATGGAAGAGATTGTAAAAAATGAATTTTATATATACATAGATAACTGAATCACTTTATTGTACACCTGAAACTAACACAATGTTATAAATCAACTATATTTCAATAAATTTTTTTTACAAAGCCAATGTTATAAGATTTCCCTGGTGGGCCAGTGGTGAAGAATCCACCTGCCAATGCAAGGAACATGCCACCGGATCAATCTCTGGTCCAGGGTGATTCCACAGTATGCTGAGCAATTATGGTCCTGTGCCACAACTACGGAAGCCCACGAGCCCTAGAGGCCGTGCTTGAGTAGCCCTGCTCTTGGCAACTAGAGAAAGCCCAAGGAGCAAAGAATATCCAGAGCAGCCAAAAATATAAATAAAAATTTAAAGCAGATAGTATATATGGTTAGCTCTATCAACAGCAGACACAGTCAAGTCTTGAAATCTAGACCAGGGGTAGAAATCTTAATAATGTTCTTCAATTACCTTTCCTAACATAGAACTGTGGTTGAAGGTTCACATCAACCTTTCATCACAAAGTATTATGGGGAAAAAAAGTTTTATGAGGAAACTAATTTTAAAAATGCAAAATGCAAATAAGGCTCAAAGTCATCTCAGAAAGTATCACCACGATTTGAAACCAAGTATTCAAAAGCAGAGACATTACTTTGCTAACAAAGGTCGGTCTAGTCAAGGCTATGGTTTTTCCTGTGCTCATGCATGGATGTGAGAGTTGGACTGTGAAGAAAGCTGAGCACTGAAGAATTGATGCTTTTGAACTGTGGTGCTGGAGAAGACTCTTGAGAGTCCCTTGGACTGCAAGGAGATCCAACCAGTCCATTCTAAAGGAGATCAGTCCTGGGTGTTCTTTGGAAGGAATGATACTAAAGCTGAAACTCCAGTACTTTGGCCACCTGATGCGAAGGGCTGACTCATTGGAAAAGATTCTGATGCCGGGAGGGATTGGGGGCAGGAGGAGAAGGGGACGACCGAGGATGAGATGGCTTGATGGCATCACCGACTCGATGGACGTGAGTTTGAGTGAATTCCGGGAGTTGGTGATGGACAGGGAGGCCTGCTGCTGCTGCTGCTGCTAAGTCGCTTCAGTCGTGTCCGGTTCTGTGCGACCCCATAGACGGCAGCCCGCCAGGCTCCCCAGTCCCTGGGATTCTCCAGGCAAGAATACTGGAGTGGCTTGCCATTTCCTTCTCCAATGCATAAAAGTGAAAGTGAGGTCGCTCAGTCGTGTCTGACTCTTAGCGACCCCATGGACTGCAGCCTACCAGGCTCCTCCAGCCATGAGATTTTCCAGGCAAGAGTACTGGAGTGGGGTGCCATTGCCTTCTCCGACAGGGAGGCCTGGCGTGCTGCAATTCATGGGGTCGCAAAGAGTCGGACACGATTGAGCGACTTCACTTTCACTTTTCACTTTCCTGCATTGGAGAAGGAAATGGCAACCCACTCCAGTGTTCTTGCCTGGAGAATCCCAGAGACGGGGAAGCCGCGTGGGCTGCCGTCTATGGGGTCGCACAAAGTCGGACACGACTGAAGCGACTTAGCAGCAGCAGCAGCCGACAGATTTGGGAGTTTTGACTATGAAGATTTATAGAAACATCTGAGTTAAAAAAGACTAGTTAGGGAACTTCCCTGGTGGTCCAGTGGTGTTCCAGTGCAGGGGACAAGGTTTAAATAGTCAGAGAACTAAGATCCCACATGTCTCAGGGCTACTGAACCAGCACCCCTCAACCTGAGAGTCCCCATGCCACAACTAAGACCCGCACAGCCAAAAATAAATATATAATTAAATAAATTAATTTAAAAAGATTAGCAGGGAAATAAGCATTATTTTAAAAATTGACACAGTTGTCTCAGGGAGGAGTGAACTGATTATAAATTCCATCTGTGAATAAATTACTTCAATAGCATGACAGCAAATGCTGAAGAAAAGTTGAGTGCTGACTGAAACCATTCAAAATAAAAAACCTACTAATTATGAAGACGATTCCAGTTTTTTCTGTTCCATCTAAATCTACTTGAAAAATATATAAAGGGACTAAAGTCAATAAGAGCTTATGTGGTGACTGAAAATCTTCAAAAGGACTGACGCTTAAGAAGGAGTCTGAAATTCGAACGTCAGGTGGGCGGTCGGTTCCGAGGCGTGGAGGGTCAGAGCTTCTGCGGCGGGCGTTGCTAGGCCCAGGCCAGCACAAAGCCTCCTTGGGGGCGGGGCCTCTTGACGTCACAGATACGCTCCGCCCCTTACGTCGTACACTAGGGAGGCCAGAAGGTTTCTGGCGGTGCCGGCGCCATTTTGCCGGAGCCTGCGACCGAGTGGGAGTGGAGTGGAGCGGCCGTTGTTGCCGACTCTTTCCTCCTCCCCACGGTCCAGTCAGCGGGTTGATTAGGCCATCGGCCCTCAAGCCGAGACTTGTCTCTTATTTAGTTCTGGGGAGCGCCTGGCCGACATGAGTGATGTAGAGGAGAACAACTTCGAGGGCAGAGTGAGTACAAAGCCGCGGGAGCCGTCTTCGGCGGCGGCCCCGATGCTCGGGGTTTCACGGGGACGAGCGCGGTCGGGCGGGGTTGCGGGGAGTCCTGCGGGGTCCCGCTGGGAGCAGCCTCTGGAGCCATCGAGGTCGCTTCTTCACATCCCAAGATGGCTTCTGGGTTACACTCTTGCCCCAAATATCACGGATCACCCCCCTTCCCCCTTTTTTGGAGACTGACTGATAGCCCGACTCCTGGGTCCGATTCCCACCCCCCCGCGGGGCACCTTGCCTTCTCCCCACCCCGAGGCTCCTTATCGCTGTTCCAAGGTGTGGGTCCCCGTCGCGGTGGGGCGGGAGGAGACGGCAGGGAGTTCCCCTCCGGCCGGATAGTGGTAGGTGCTTCCTGCGGTGGCGTTTCTGGCGACCCCGAGCATCGTAGAGGGTCTCGGGGTCGAAAGTGCGCGGGGCTGCTGTCCGGGCGGGGAGAAGCTGGCGCGGGACTAGCTGGGGCCTGTGTCTCCTTGGCTCTCTATTGCAGTGAGCGGCCGCGTCTCTGTTGGAACCGGCGGCGTTGCGTCTATAAAGGCGAAAGCCTTGAGGTTGAAGGTGGGACGAGCCCAATGAAGTGGTTAGTCAACGACCGCACCGACCCTTAAGCGTTCTTAAGACGAGAGCTGTGAGGGGAAAACTACGCAAGGAGCCCTTCTCCTTTAATGTCCCTTCTGCTTTCTTTTCACTTCAAAATGAATGTGGAAATGCTACAACGCCTTATTTTTCTAATTCCTTAATGTTGGGCTTTTTTTTTTCTTTCTTTCTTCCTTATATCTCAACTTCCAATGCTTTTCCTCCTATGACCTTTAAACACTCACCACTCCTTTACAGGTTTTTACGGTAAAAAACAAAAAGGACTCTTCTGTCTTAATCTTACATAACTGAACAAATTTCATTGCTCAGTATTTTTACAATAGTTTGTGCTATTCTCTTAACTCAAAAAGGTTACCTGAAAATTCCAGCCCCTCTCTCTCCCAGTTCTCTTCTCGACCCATCCTCCAGCAAAGAGGGCTCGAAGTTTTTCATTATTTTGGATGATGAATATAAACATCACAAAGATACCTTATCCTCAGCTTAAAGATACTAGGGCGTTTAGCAGTGATTGGGTTATATTTCGGAAGTTACCCTTGTAGTGAAAATTGATGGAAGTGAGATAGTGTAAAACCCTGTAAAGAAAACAATCCCCAGGCAGCATTTTCTGTGTTGGCATTCTGGTCACTAGGGGAAACGCATCAAAAACACTTTAGGTGTGCGCTGGAAGGAATGAGTTTTGTCTTTTTTTAGACGCTCATAAGCATCTGGAAACAGATAAACCAGAAGAAGGTCGATTTAGACTTTTGTTCTTTTTGAGTTTAAGACAAAAAAGCTATCTTGAATGCCTTTAAGATTGGTTTTCTCTATTAAAATCTGAAGCCTGTAGATATCAATGAATTACCTGCTCATTTTTTAGGGTGAAGTATTGATGGTCCCAACAAAACTTTTTAAAAAATCATGTAATACTTGGTAATAGGTAGTCGTAAGCTGCTTCTTGTTTTGAAAATGTTAGCTAATAATGGGAAGAAATTTTACTGTCAGTTAAGTACAGTTTTGGGGAGTTAATGTTTGTTTTGGTTTGTGGGAAATTGAAGAGAACTACTTTGGGGACCTTATTTTCCTTTGAGGTCTTACCTTTTTTTTGGGGGGGGGGTCATCAAATTGAGAAAGTTGGCAAGTTCTAGGTAATTGTTACCTTACCCAGCTAAGAAAGTAATATATGTAAGATTCCTACCCAATTTTAAGCTAAAATGCATGTCGGCATTAACTATATATTTTAATAGGAAAAGGCATTTTTACCTTTTCCTCCTCTTTTACAGTGTTCGTGGTCATAGGAAATACTTTTTCACATCTGATACCCAAGTGAATGAACTCAGTATGTTCACCAGTTACCTTCTGTTTTTTGTTTTTTGTTTTGGTAGGTTGAGGTAAATTGTCTTTGTTTATAATTGGAAGAAGAATTGGAAGAGTGGGAGACATTTTTCTGATGATGTACTTTTTTGTTGTTATTCTCTTAAAGCAGTTTCATATTCAGCAGTGCTTTTAGTTTTTAAACTATAGTGCCCTTGGTTTTAGAAAATAAAATTGTTGTGTTATCTTTGTACGTAAATGTAATAACGTTTTAGAGAGTCTCAGAAAAGGATTTTTAAATGGTGTTTCTGAAATGTTTTAAGTAGTTGTTATACTTCAAACTTTTTGATTAAGACAAAGAAAACATCAATAGGTCAGTGTTAAAGATTTCATTTCATTTATGTAAGGAATAAACAACATAATGTTAGCCATATCTTATTGAAAAGATATTTAAAAGTAGAGAGTGACTCTATGGAAACTTTGAAACATATTAAAGAAACAGGATTGATACTAATAGTTCCTACTTTTATAGCATTTTACAGTCTCCCCCCTCACCATCTTTGACATATTTTCTAATTTACAGTGGCTGGAGAACTCTTACCATTTTAGAAATTAAAAACTGATACCCAAAGGACAATGCAGCCAGGAATCTGAGATTTGCAAGTCCCAATCCATTGCTTATTGCATGCAAAAAATATGCTATGTATATATTTTGATTACTTTCTTAAAGGAGCACACACTACATGTCAGTGTCTCAGACCTGTTAATTGAGTTTGCTAAAAACAATTACAAGAACTTAATTTTCCATTATAGAGAATTATCTCTTGAGTTTCCTAAAACATAAAAGAGCTTTACAAAAGAAAATATAGTTAGCTGAATTTTTGTTAAAAGTCACCCTAGCAGTTAATCAGTCATATTCCCTTCGAAGGTATTAAGTATCTCTTCACTTTTTTGTAAAGACCAGATGTTCTCAAAGGAGAGAATTTGGAGTCTGATTTGTGATAACTGATAGCTCAAATCTGGGTAAAAGTCAGAATATAATCAACTGTATGATAGAATTAATAAGAAATTCAGAAAATGAAGTTGAATGATTTTGTGAGCCCAGAGGAAAGAAAAAGTTATTTAGTATGTAAAACTTAACAGTGCATATTATGATAAGGGAAATATGAATATTGATTGTAAGAATGAGACAATGGGGAGGTTGCTAGACTACATAGGCTTGACTGTAGTCAGATAGTGGAGGAGTTTGATTTCTAGATTTAGGAATTTGGACTTAATCCAATATGTGGTAAGGAGCCATCGATAGATTCTTATGAGAGTAGCATAATGAAAGGAATTTGTTTCTTTAGAACAGAAAATAGCAGAGGAAGAGCAGCAGGGCACACTTAAAATATTTAAGGAAGGAGCTTAAGAAAAGTCTTATCTAAACTGGACAGCAGTGGGATGTAAAGAATGAGCATAGAGGAGTTCAGGGGATCCAGAAGAATAGCGATACTTATTAAAATAAGTCCATTTGCTTGGTATGTGCATCAAGGTAACAGAATTTTAAGTGGAACTATCTTTATTTGGAGTTAGGAGTGAGATTGGCACTTGAGCTGACTATTTTTGCATGTCATCTTCATAAAAATAACAAATAGTTTGCTGTGTACAACTTCAACTAAAATTAGGATTTCAATCTCAAAAAATTTTAGTATCCTTGATAGAAATTAAGGGGAATGGAAATTAATATTTTCTTGTTATTTTATTTATTCCCCTCTTTAAATTTGAAGTTTTAAAAATTAAAAAAAAATTTTTTTAATGAAAACAATGGCCCTGAGTTTTTAATCTAGGTTAAGGATTCTTTATCATGTAGGAGTCTATCTTATAATTACATGATTGTGTATACTTAGTAGAATTGCTGAAGAGGAAGGATACTACTTATTCCGGCATCCTGTTTTGAGAGCTTGTTCTGGCTTCTTGAGTAGCTGGGATATTTTTAAGAGACCCTAGTATTGCCATTCTTAATATATGAGATGATTAACTGGATAGTAAAAGTGAAGAGCAAAACGCAAATTCATCTATCAGTTTGGAATTTAAATTTGTGTGTGTTAAGATATTTTGTTAAAGAATATCAAAAATAGGGGAAGATTTTTTGTTTTTTCTTATTTGAAACCTGTTTTGTAATAATAAGGGTGATGACTGTGCCATTAGAAACCCAGCATGGCCACTAGTTTCTTTTTTTTAAAAAAACCCTCTTTTTTTTTTAATGAATACAGATAAAATTGAAATACCAATTTTATAGATAAGAATGTTAGCAGTTTAGGTTTAAAAAAAAAAAAAACTTAGTCCAGCGTCTTCAGCAGTTTTATTTTACATATCTCATCACATCAACCAGTTGCAAAAGAGTAAGGCTTCCGTTCTTTAGTACGAGTATTGTTAAACTTAGGGACTAGTCTGTGTCTCTTGAGTTTAATTTTTTTTCCTGAAGTAATATGTATCCAATTTTAATACTTTTTTGTTCTCCCCATCCATTTATTTAAGCAGAGAATTTGTAAAACTTAAGGAAATGTTTTAACATTCAAATTTTTATATTTGAGATTCTTTCGCTGAAGGGTGCTCTTTTAAAAGGAACAGTACAACCAGTTGTACCCAGGATGCCTAACTGTACTTCTACAGATTTGCCATAGTTACTACGTAGAATTTGTACCATTCCTAAAATGAGTATGAAGAGTCATGGGATCTGAAAGTCTATCAAGGGATTTTAATATTTAGAGATGAGTCATTTTTTATAATACAGATAAACTTTGTTTATGGACTTAATTTTGTAAATGAACTGAAGTTACGTCCTTACGGTATAGTGTGTAGTATACAAGTGTAAAAATGGCCTTGAGTAATCAGCATAAGTTTTTTCAGTTGAGTTCAGTCGTGTCCAGCTCTTTGTGTCCCCATGAATCGCAGCATGCCAGGCCTCCCTGTCCATCACCATCTCTCGGAGTTCAATCAGACTCACGTCCATCGAGTCAGTGATGCCATCCAGCCGTCTCATCCTCGGTCGGCCCCTTCCCCTCCTGCCCCCAGTCCCTCCCAGCAGAGCTTGTAAATGCTGTGAAAACCTCTTGATAGCATCAGTGGGTGCTCAGTCATCCTGTAACTAACCCTGAGACCCCTCCCCTTTGGGTATAAAAGGTATATATCCTCAAGCTGAATGAGTTAATACTTACTGTTCACACGTCGTAACCAGTTTAGTAGGATAGAAGTGAAGATGAGAAAATGGTAAATGATTGGATGGGGAATCAGTAAACACTGTAAAAAGAAAAAAATTGAGAAGGAAATAATGAAAGAAAATGTGATTTCCCCTCCTTCCTTTAAGTTACTGCCATAATGTAGTTCTGTATGATCTTTATTGTTTCATGATTTTCACCAAAGTGTGAGACTAGGCCTGAACAGTCTGAGGCAGAAGAAAAGTTAAATTTTTTCCTTGAAACTAAGGCCCTATTATCTTACTTACTCAAGATTTGTAAATACTCCGTAACACTAAAAGATGAGAACATAAGTAGGAAATTTTGTAATGGCTTCTTAGTGGTTTGTTTTAATATAACTAAACTACTTTAGTCCTTTTACATTTATTTTCTATACCTTTGAAGTTGCCACTTATGCTCTAGCTTTTTGGACAACTGATCATAGCATATAAACTGACTAGTTTATGAACCTCGTTTAAAGTTAAAGAAGGAAATTTCCTGGTGGTCCAGTGGTTAGGAATCCATGTTTCACAGGGATCAAGGGTTTGATCCCTGGTCAGAGAACTAAGATCCCACAAGCCACATGGCATGGCCTAAATAAAATTTGTATGAAAGATTTGTAAATTTTACAGGTAGTTTCACTGTGTGCATGAGTTTAAATTTAACTGCCAATTCTTTAATAATTTGTCTTACACATTGCCAAAACTATTCCAAACTTCAGAGACTATAAAGACATACAGGTTAGAATATCTGTGAGCCTTTGTAGATACAAAAACCACTTTAATCTCACTTAAGATGCAGCATACTTGACTTTAAAAGAAGGTAAATTATTTTAAATAGCTAATGTTTGAGCAGTTGGTATTTTCTTTTTAAGAAATTGCTCTAATACTAGTTATGGATTAAAAAGTGAAAATATTTTTTTATAAGCTTAAGGATCTATAAAAGAAACAGCTTAATACTCAAAAGGAAGGAAGCAGAACTGCTATAAACTGAAAGACTGAGATACATGAATTGAATAAACACAGACTGTTGTCTACAAGTCCTAAAGAATGAAGTTCTTAGTACAATAAATATAAGTTATTTGGGTAATTTAAATCCCTCCCACCCCCAAGTATAGTTCACCTAAACGCGCTAGTATGTTTCTGTGAAAATCTCTCAATTTTACAAAGTAGTAGGGAAATACATTTTGAGAATCTGTCTTAAAAACTTAGGCTGTATTCACATAGACTTGGACTTCTGTAAATTTGGCACGATTACTTGGCATTTGCCTTGGAATTTGCCTTGTCATAATATTAGAATGGGCTATAGCATAACGTTTTTATTGGTTTATTTTAATGGGCTTTAAGTATTAAGCATACATATGGTTGGAATTTGTTTTCCACCTATAATATACTAGCTGTATTAAAAGACACTGCAGTTATTTGCTGTAGGATTTTTTCTCGTTCTGCAACTACATGTGCGTATTTAATAAACTTTTTCCTGATTAAAAAGTAGTACATGGTTATAATATTTTTACACATAGATAATTCTTAGATTAAGTACATGGTCATGGTATATTTATACATAGACAATTCTTAAACTACTTGTATGGGATACACTATAGTAGTTTCTTAGAAATCGTAGCTAGCTCCTTTTTATTTTTGGCTGTGTACTTCAGCTACCACTAGAGGCATCTTGTTAACAAAGAATAGTTAAAAAAAAAAAAAACACTAAGCAGGTTGTGCTGTGAGAACTTTCTGCCCAGCTCCTGGTTTATAGTAGGTAAGGTAGACTAGAAGCCTACTTAAGATCTATTTCTATTAAAATTTGTGATATGACTTGGTTGAGTCATTAATCTGCCCATTTCAAGTAGGCACTGTATTGGTTGGTGGGTCCAGATGCAGGTTACTTAGGAATTGGCAGAAGTTCTTGACAGATTTAAGAGCAGGTTAAGTAGTCTCTAGTGAAACGGGACAGATAAAACCCTTCTCAATATTTATTTTTCTCTTTGCAGTTTCGATTCCTTTTCCAGATTCTGAATAGTTGTATGAATTTCTTTAGGAAAAGTTGATATTACCATTTCATAATGAAGATAGTCAAAGATGGAAAAGAATAATCTAGCATTTGTCCACAAAGGGCTTATTATAGTCTAATTTCTAATGCACAGTGACGAGTAAAAGTTTTTTATGCTCTGTAGTTTTATTTTTTAGTTTAAGTTTACTGACAGTTGTTGATTTACCTTTTTAGCTAGATGTTTCTAAATTGTTTTTTGAAGTTAAAATGACTGACATCTTTATAAGTTAAAGGGGGAGTTATGAGCACTCTTTCTTAACCTTGAATGATTCCATGAAAAAAATAGATGCATTTTGAGGTTTCCCTGATATAAAAATTGAAGGGTAGGTAACAGAGGAGGTTAGGTATTTGTGACACCTTGGATAATAAAAACCAAAAGATATTCTGTCATATCTTAGCTTTTGCTAACAAAGTAAAAGGAAAATTATACATTTTCCAGTGGGTTGCTATCCCAGAAATGAGATTTAAAATTTAAATTGTTACTGAGTTACCTTGTTAACATTAATACCTAAAAGGTGGTTACTTTCAGCACTATTGAATAATTTTCTACTATTGTTTTTATGGTGAAAGTGAAGTTGCTCAGTTGTGTCCTACTCTTTGCAACCCCAGGGTCAGTAGCCTACCAGGTTCTACGTCCATGGGATTTTCCAGGCAAGAATACTGGAGTGGGTTGCCATTTCCTTCTCCAGGAGATCTTCCCGACCCAGGGATTGAACCCTGGTCTCCCTCATTGTAGGCAGATGCTTTACCGTCTGAGCCACCAGGGAAGTCTTTTTAAGATAGAAGTCTTTAATAATATAAACCTATTTCTGTCTTAAAAATTAAAGGTTTTAAGAGTATCAGAGCACACAAAACACAAAGTTTTTTGTGTATATAACAAGGGCTGTAGTGATGTTTGTAGATTTATACCAAGGGATCTGTTTATATAAGGGAAAGCCAAAAGAAAGGAGGGGGGTATATTTTTACCTAATGAAATATAGGTAATGAACTGGCCTATGAGACTTCAATTACAAATGAGTGGCCATACTTCTGTTTTTAGTCCTGAATATGCTGCTTTTACCGTTTCAGTGAATGAAAAAACCTAAATTGCTATGCCTGTTCCAGGCATCTGTCCAGAAATTTAGAAAGTATCTGAGATGTGGTGAAAGACTTTCTGTAGGTAAATAAATGGAGAAAGTGGATGTTGAACAGAAGGGTAGCTATGTATTTCAGTTTGTTTTTATCTGAAAAAAAAAATAGGCCTGGTAGCATCAATAGTACCATTTTTGAAAAATAAGCCTGAAGGAAAACCTCAGGGAAGTTGGATGATAATCTTAATGACATAAATGAAAATTGGTGGAAAATTGGGTTTGTTTTCACTAATAATCAACGGTTAAGTGGACAGAGAAACCAAACTGTCCATCCTGCTTTGGTCATAAGTTCTTCATATGTCTATCAAAATTTTAAAAGCAGACTTCTAATAAGTTTTAAATGATTTGGAAAGTTTTGAGTTATATCCAATTTTTTTAGAAGCCAGTCGGATTTCTGATAAATGATATAGTCACTGAAGGGAATATACGTATGCATAACTATATAAAATATGCAAAAACTGTGAAAAAGATAGGATAAACAATAAAGACCATGATACTAATTTACAACTACTAGGAACTTAAAAGCCAAAGGGGAAATTTTTTAAATTTTATATTTCTTCCCCCCCCCTTTCTTTTTTTTTAGTATGCTTGTTTTATTTCAGATTGTATCTTTCTGGTTAAAGTCAGAGTAAGCAAAGATAGTGGTCAAACAATCAGGAAATGTTAGTAATTTTACTAATTGTGTTTTACTTCTCTGAACCTCAGCATGTGTCCTATAATAGGTGAGTTTAGATAGGTGTATTCAGATATTCCAGCCTGTGATGCTTTGCTTTAACTATATCTTGGTATCTTAGCCCGCCTTAGGGAAAGCTTATTTTGAGATCATTGGGAATCCTCAGGTTATAAATTAGTGAAAACTTAAGACATAGGTATGGGGGGATTACAGTTAATGTTAGAGTTATGCTTGAATTAAGTATTTATATTAAAACTGCTCACATTTTAGGAACTAGGATGAAACTTGGGAGGAGGGTGAACAGTATGGTAAAAAACATTTAGAGAAATTCAGTGAATTCTCTTTAATTGTTAGAAACTAGAGTTTTGAAAAATTTTAAAGATTATAAAATTGTTTTTTTAATAAACTAGTTATTTGCACTTTACCTGCTGGCTTTTCCATTTGGTAGATAACATTCTGAACTCCAGCAGAGTTTTATAATCCCCACGTGCTTAAATATACTAAATGTTCTTTTTCCATTAAGGTTAATGTTCGTGAAGAAATTGAAGAGTTTTTTCCAAGAATGTGGAAGATAAATCAAGATAAAAGAAGGCTAATGAAAAGTATTAAAGATCAGAAAATTAAAATTGAATGGGGGAAAAAATTGAACAGAAGATTGGTCAGATAGAAGCACTTGAATATTTTTTAAGGCTATTTTGAATTGTTTTGGGGAAGAATACACGAAGTATGAAAAATGAAAAACTCAATGAAGAATGAAGAGAAGTAGAAAGCAAGAGTGAAGTAGAATTAAAAGAATCTGGAAGAATGAATGGGTCCTAGGTTAAGTAAATGTATGGTTTATGTTCCAGTGTCTGTATGATCAAGTTGTAGATGAATTTGCATGATTACTTAGTTAATAGAGAATTGGTGATCTGGTTCAAGTAGGGAATTATTGAGGACAGTTAGCAATATTAACAATGGGTTATTAATGAGCTGAAATTTTTTCTGGAGGGTGTTGCCTAACCATTTGTTTTTCAGGAGCAATCAATATAAATAATTACGGTACTTTAAATGTTAGGTGTTAGGCATCTATGTGACCAGTGCCATTTGTAATACTGTCTTCTTTGTTAGGAGTCTCGCTCTCAGTCAAAATCTCCAACGGGAACTCCTGCTCGTGTAAAATCGGAGAGCAGGTCAGGATCTCGTAGTCCATCAAGGGTTTCCAAACACTCTGAATCCCATTCTCGATCAAGATCAAAATCCAGGTAAGTGTTTAAAATAATATGTGAGTATGTTTAAAATGCTTTTCTTGGATTTTTCTGGGCAAAGTGGTTTTTACCAAATCCCTCATTTTTGTTGCAATTTTTTTCTGGAAATTTTGCTCAAAATCATGAAATTTTTTTTTAACAATGGAGTTTAGAAATCAATGGTATGTTACAGATATAAAGACTTAGATAAGGTAGAATAATTTGTTAGCTCTATTAGTCTAGAGCTGTTACTTGTTAATGCAAATTAAATGTGTTGATTGATTTAAATGTGCTTGGCATTTGACGGTTATTGTTTGATATTATTTCAGCAATATTTGCACAACAAAAAGATAATTTTTTCCATTGGAGACTTGGCATACAATTTAATGCAGAAAAGGTTGATATATGTACGTGGTACTGGTTATCAGAATGATTTGAGCTTTTCCAAGTTTCACATTACAGCTGCATTCTTTAACTGAAGATTTTGACTCATTAGGTCCAGGAGGGAACTCTGATGGTCTGATCAGATAAATTGTTGGAAAGTGGCGCTAGAGTGATTCAGAGTTCAGCCGCTTCCCCTGATTACAACAAAGACTAGTGAGCCATTGCAGGGTTCACTGTTTCAGAGATCTCAGGTGTACTGTTGTGGAGTGGTGGGAGGAACAGTTAAAAGCAATCTGGACAGTTATTTTTATTTTGATAAGTCATTGTAATTTCTTGATTAAAAGACATAGTTTATGTCTCTGAATAGTGTATGCTTGCAGGGGGACATGAAATAAGAATCGAAGGCTGTACTTTTCTTGTAGTCTACAGTTAGTTCTTTTTCTCTCTTGTATCCAGGATCCAGCCTAGCGCTTGATTTGCTAACCACTCTACATATTTAACTGAATCCACATGTGCAGAATTGTGCTCCATAGAGTTCGGGTGTGGAAACAGAAGTGAGCATAATTTCATTTTAGGACTTTTGTGGTTGCTACTCTCAGCCTAGAGTATTCTTCCCTCATGATATTCTCAAATCATCACTTGATTCAGTTTTATGCTCCTGTACCACTGGAGAACATTAAATACCAGTGCACACACACTATTCCCTTACTCTTTTTTTTTTTTTTTCATGATATTTATCACTGTCTGACTTAGAGAAAGGATAGGCACTCATGTCACTTTTCATTGCTTTAGTCTTCCTTCAGTATCTGTTGGCAAGGGGCAGGATTGGTTCTCCTGTGGATGCCAGATTCTTAGATGCTCGTGGGTGCATGCTAAATCATTTCAGTCATGTCTGACTCTAGTCAACCCTATGGACTGTAGCCCACCAGGCTCCTCTGTCTGTGGGATTCTCCAGGCAAGAATACTGAAGTGGGTTGCCATTTCCTCCTCCAAGGGAGCTTCCAGACCCAGGGAGTGAACCCTTGTCTCTTGAGTCTCCTGCGTGTGTTCTTCACCACTAGCACCACCTGGGAAGCCCCTCTCAGAGGCTCAAGTCCCTTATGTAAAATGGCATAGTACAGTCAGCCCTCCATACCTACGACCAACACATTTAAATGTAACAGTTGGTATTTTATGTAACAACTAGTTTTATTAATATTTTTTATTTTTTAAATTGAAACTATAAATTAATGCTAAGGAAAATAGAAAACCCTGTTCAGTGTTCCTATATGGATACAAGTGTTTTCTTGTTCTACCCCACCTCCCCATGATTAATTTATTTTGGATAGTAGGCCATTCATGTTATTGTTTTCATTCCAACTTGGAACTGTTTGCCAAGGAACCTTTGCTCTTGGTATTCCTAGAACACTTTTCCCCTGCCTACCTAGTAAAATCTCCCAGCTTTATTGTTTAAATTTTCCGGCCCTTAGCATTTATAATATTTATTGAATGCCTCATAGAAGTTATTTTGTATGACTGTCATCACTACTAGTCTGGGTATTTAAGGATGGATCAGATGAATAGTAATAAGAAATTCCATTTTCTTTGCAATGAAAAGAATGTGAGTAATTGGAAATAATCAAACAATAGATGAACTAGGGAATCAGCAGTAGAAAAATTGGTGAGATACTGTAGAAGGTTTGAAAAAATGAAGACCATTAAACATGAGGACTGTTAGATTAGGGGGGCAGTTTAGGTTGTGATGAGTTAATTTAGCAGGTGCTAGATTGCAGCAGGCTAAGGAAAGACTGGAGAGGAAATGATACTTAACCATGAAGGGAATATAGGACTATACTGAAAAGGTAATAAGACTCAAACAATTTTATTGTGATGGTAGTTGGTTGGTGGTTTGTTTATGTCTTTTTTTTTTTCCATTTTAAGAGTATGGTATTAAATGCATTCATATTGCTGTACATTCATCACAGCCATCCATCTCCATAATTCTTTTTATCTTGTAAAACTGAAACTGTGAGTTAAACAAGGACTCTTATTCTCCTCCCCTTCCAGCCACTGACAAACCACCATCTTTCTTTCTGTCTATATGATTTTGACTACTCTTAAGTATCTCATCTAAGTGAAATAACAGTATTTGTCTTCTTATAACTGGTTTATTTCACTTGCCATAATGTCCTCAAGGTTTATCCATGTTGTAGAGTATTAAATAATTTTCTTTCTAGTGCTAGTTGATATCTTTCTTTTTAAAGAAGGTGGAGCCTTAACATGTTTGTAAGGTAAGGTGAAAAGAGTTAACTAGAAAAAAGGAGATGTAGTCTATAAGAGGAAGAATACTTTTTCCTCTAAAAGGATAAGCAAGCTGAAAACAAGCAGGGATATATGTATAGGTCCTCGGAATTGTCAAAAGTTCAGAAAGCTAAAGTAAAGTGGGTGAATCACTAACAAAATTTGTAAAAATTTACTGTGCACATACCAAAAAAGACAGTTTACAAATAGGGAGCGCTCAAACCAAACATGGAATGAGGCTCAGTGGTATGTTATTAATACAAAGCAGCTTATAATGGTGAGCAGGCAGTGTCTCAAGTATTTGATGATTAAATTAATGACTAATCTGGTTTTGTCCAGAGAGCCTTCAGCTGGTGTCCATTTGTTTTTTATTTCTAACAGCGTTAGCCATTTTGTTTCAGTATTTTTACCTAAATTTATTTCTCTCAAAGGTCGAGGTCAAGGAGGCATTCTCATAGACGTTACAGTCGATCCAGATCCCATTCTCACTCTCATAGGAGACGATCTCGAAGTAGGTCATATACACCAGAATACCGACGTCGAAGGAGCCGAAGTCATTCTCCAATGTCTAACCGGAGAAGACATACAGGCAGCAGGGTATATGGTTTTTTAAGTTAATGAAAACCTTTTATGTGTTTCCTGTGTCTTTAGTCATAGTATAAAATCTTGCTTTTGTAAGAGCTAGAGCACTGTTTAAAAGTGGTACTCCAGAAACATCCTTTGCTATATGAATATTGTTTATATTCATTCAAGTATATTTTCTTTTCTTGACTTTTGAATCATTAAAAGAAATTTGGGGGAAAACATGTTGCAAGAATTGAAATAAAAAGCTAACTTGAAAATATTGAGATTAAAAGTTTCACCATGGGAAGAGGGTAGCAAGGAAATACCAAGCTAACACTTATATTGAGCAATATGCAAAGTTCCTCAGTGCATTAATAACGCAGTTAACCTTTCCGTGAGACAGGTTACCTTATTATTGAGTCTTGGATATGTGACGTTGAGGTTTGATTCTATTTAACGGTGATGGAGTCTGCTATTATTTAATGGTGTTTTGAAATCAGCACATTAATTTTTCAAATCTGGAAAGAATACCCTTGCTAAAGAGTGAAAATAGAAGAGGGGAGTCTAATTAGCAATTGCAGATGAAGTCAGGTTGAGTACAGATCTATAGGGGATATAAAACATTTGAATAAACTAGAAATAGACATTAAAGATAAATTCTTAGTATTCTGAAAATTGCTGGACTAGTGAATTAGGGACGTTTTTATTCAGTCTATAACCTGAAGTATATTCTAGAGAAGGCTTGAGTGTACTATGAACTGTAAAATATAGCTCATCTGGTTTTTTCCTTTTAAACTCTTGTTTCCAAGTGATTTTGTGTATTGAGTAAAGTGCCCTAAGCAGAAGTATTTCTGATGTTTGTTGTGTTTTTTTTTTTTTTTTATTTAGAGCTTAAATAACATCTTTATTCAACAGGCAAATCCTGATCCCAATACTTGTCTAGGAGTGTTTGGCCTCAGTTTGTACACAACAGAGAGAGATCTTCGAGAAGTATTTTCTCGATATGGACCGTTGAGTGGTGTCAATGTGGTTTATGACCAGCGAACTGGACGGTCACGGGGATTTGCTTTTGTTTATTTCGAGAGAATAGATGACTCAAAGGAGGTAATTTTTTGTAATTATTTTTGACACTTTGAAAAATTTCTGATGTGCGTTATTTAGTATTGAGTTAACTTTTGAAAGTTGATTAATAAATTTCCAGTTCCATAAACATTATGTGCTCTTTAATTCTCTGACATAGTTTAAACTCTGCCTGTTAGTGTTAAAATTGGAATGTTCAGTTTCACTTTCCAGCTAAAATGCGTATAGGCATATCCTGATTAAAATCTGGCCTTGTGAAGTAGTTTATGAGTTACATGGAAAAGATGAAGTGTATATAACTGTTCTCTTTTGAAAAAGCCTTATTCGTGCTCTAAGCAAATGATTACATTGACTTTTAAAAAATTGTGTTTAGGTTTAATCAATGTTTAATTTTTTTGTCTGATTATCTCCCTGTCTATGCAGAGCTCTGTTTTTCTATTCTTTTAATATTCATCTGTCATTCTGTTCTATAATGGAAAGAGTTGATACCTTTTCATTTTTGTTTAGTGCCCTTAATATGCCTAACAGAATGATCCCAGTCAATGTCAGAGATTTTAAATAGTGTTGTTGTAATGTACTAGGTAATGGATTGTAGGGGAAGCAGTAGGCTTGCCTTCAAAAGTTCATGGTGATTGAATTGAAAATTCCATTTTAAGGAATTTTTGAAGCTCATTTGTTAAAGAACAGAAGGTTACTGGCTTGTCTTTTTTGTACCATTTTATATGTGACAGTAGTTGGGTGTAGGTCATAATTGCTTTTTGTATCAATAGTGTTTGGTTATAGTATAAATAGTCATATTAAAAGCATATCTTTCAACAGTAATAGATGCTGTTGACATCTGTTGTTTGTAAAGCAGGGTGATATTAAACATCCTACAATGCACAGGATAGCCACCGACAACACAGAATTAACCACTGCCAAATGTCAGTGGTAGTGTCGTTGAAAAACCTGGATAAGTCTAACAAAATAATGCTCTCAGTTGAAGGCATTTATATGATAGACATATACTGATAGACACTAGTGGTTTTTTATTGTTGCATATTTGTGTTTTGTTTTTTCCTGTTCTCAATAAAGGATAAAGGTGTAAATTTAGAAATACCAGGATATCTGACCTGAAGTAAAAGTGCAGACAATATCACAGTTAAAATTTGTGTAAATATGAAGCTTGTTTGCCCTGCCTTTTGACACCCCTGCTCCTTAGGTTTATTTCTGAGTGAGGTAAAATGGAAATGACAGCTTCACTTAGTTTCAAAATGCTTCTTAAAATGTTAAAGTGGTTGATTTATTAATGCTTTTATTAGTACTAGTACCAAAGGGCAGAATGATAGGGAATATGAGCACAGGTATAATCTTGGTGGCAGATGAGAAAGTTCCTTTGTATTTGAAGCTCACTAGGTGGCAGTATGTTATTTAAGGAATGGCTTGACTAGTTTAGACCTGTTCACTGAAAAGCACTTTCTGCTTTGAACTGCTCAGACTGAAGCTAGATTCTGAAGCCTCAGAATTCTGCAGGTTCTGTGGTTGCTTCTTTGTAACTTTTAACACAAGCCTGCGGAAGTGTTCTTGTGTACATTGAAAATTCATTATTATTGACAGGCATATAGCAGGAATTAAGATGTCAAGTCCTTGCTGTTTTTACTTGAAAGAAATGTTTACCAAATTTTCAGTTTTGAAAGTTTCCCCTTGGTAAATTATGCATGACTTTCTGTGCCTGTTCTCTTTTATAGGCTATGGAAAGGGCAAATGGAATGGAACTGGATGGTAGAAGAATTCGGGTGGATTATTCTATCACCAAGAGAGCACACACACCAACACCAGGCATATACATGGGCAGACCAACTCAGTAAGATTTTGAGTTTCCTAAGCTGAATTTTAAGAGTCAGAAAGCCACCAGAAATGTGTATACATCTTTGGTTAATCAAAAGATAAAACTTTTTTCCCTTGTAATTAGAATTGAAAGTTATTTAATGTGTGTGTGTGTGTATATATATATATTATTTGAATCACTTTAATTTTTTATATGTATATTTGAGCAAGGGGACATTAAAACTAGTTGAAGTGCATTCCTAGCTCTTTTCTTGTATACAATAGAAAAATTATTAAATGTATGTATTAAAAATGTATTAAATTATTAAAAGTATGCTTTTAAATACTTCTCGTTCTATTTATGTGACCTTGGAAGCCTCTGTGTGTAGGAAAAAGTTTTTTAATATATTAAAAGCAGAGAGTGAAAGAAGGAATATAGGCTTTCATTTAATGTGAAGCCTCTTGGGAGAAAAAAGGATTTGACAAGGAGAGCCCACTGAAAACTAAAGTGAAAATAATGTCCATATGATTAAGAGTTAGGAAAACAACAAGGAAAAGAGGGTTTACAATTTAAATTCACTGATAGATGTTTGAACACCAGACCTTAACCTTTAGTGCTGGACTTCAGTATAATAAATATCAAGCAGAATACCATAGGAGTCAACAAAGTAAGACATTGAAGTAACTGGCATGAAAGGGTTATTGTTTCTCTCTTAGCTTCTTCCATTTTATTTAAGCATCTGTTTGTATTAAATGATAGCAAATAATCATTCCTGTTGATGTGGAATTTGCACCTTTTTCTACAGCAGTGGTGGTGGTGGCGGTGGCGGCGGTGGTGGAGGTGGGGGAGGTGGCAGACGTCGAGATTCTTACTATGATCGAGGATATGATCGTGGGTACGACAGATATGAAGACTATGATTACCGGTACAGGTAATGTTGTAACTTACAATTTCTGTTCTGAATTAGATGATAATAGTAGTATGGGCACTTTTAAGTTAATATGTATTGATAAAAATGAGTGAACTATGGGACTTCCCTGGCAGTCCAGTGGTTGATACTCTAATTGCAGTGCAGAGGCATGTGCATTTGTATCGGCCAATACTCACCTTGTATAGTTGGTGCATTGAAAAATTAATAGCTTATCTTAGATCTGCTACTAGTTTGAATGATGAAATTTTTGTTTTTATCTGCTTCAGTGTAGTGATTATGTGCTTTGCTAAGTAATCTTTTATCTCCTACAGAAGAAGATCACCTTCTCCTTATTATAGTCGATACAGATCACGATCAAGATCTCGATCCTACAGCCCAAGTATGTATACTTTTGCTTTTGTCACATTAAGAACCAAATTTGTAACTAATGGCTTATTTTAGAAAATTAGGGTGTATAGTGACTGTAAATAGTTGGGAAAATATTAGGCAAGTGAAACTGTAATTGTCATTTGACTTTTTTTTTTTTACTCTTTTGCAGGACGCTATTAATAAGCAGAGCAGTTGCAGTTGAGGACATCTTTTTCTCTTTTTTTAATTCTGGATTTCCCCAAGCTTCTAATCCTTTCTCCTCCTCAAAAAGAACCCTTAAAAAATCTTTGGTTTGTTTAGCATCTCCACTTTGTCAATTGTATTGCTATTTTCCACCCCTTTTATTATATTCTTAAAGATGTAATTGTCATTTTTGAGTAGTTAAACATCTTGAGTAAAAAAGGAACCCCCCCGTGTTATGCTTTGTAAATGATTTTTTTGTTTGTTTTTTGCTTTCATGGAAAATTCACTCCTAGCTTATCAAAATGAGGAAAGAAATGATCTTTTTAAAGCTTCTTTTGTGTTAGATATTGTATTAGACATTGTATTAGAGGTCTGCATTTACTACAAACTCCTTTTTTAACTTTCTTTTGGGGAAGTTAGTAGTAGTTCAGTCAGGTCAAGTTTGTCTGGGGTGGCATGGAACAGTCAAATAGTTAAGTATAGAAAGTTTGAAGCTATAGAAGAAAATACTTACTTGGTCATTTCTTTTGAAGAACATAATTTTTGAACCCTAAAAATTACTTCTTTTTTTAGAAATGAAAAGCTTGTGGACTCCTATAAAACATGTTGTATTTAAAATACATTTGTTGAAACTTAAAAACGTAAAGTGTGATTTTTGTGTTGAATTTATTAATCAGTGAAGGACAGCCTTTATTATTTATTACTTAGAGCAATTGTATAATTGCTATTAGAAATTTTGGTATTGGGACAATGGTTTAGGCAGGCTGTTTGTATAGAGTTCTTAGAAGTCGTTGGGGGGGGGGTAGTCTTCTTTCAAATAAAAGTTAATTTCTTTGAAAATGGGACTCTCTTTATTGTGGCACAGTGGGAAGATCTAACTGGATAAATTTGGATTTCCTTTTTCCTAGTACTTTTGCATGCACCTAAATGTATAATCTGTGTCTCTTCTTGAAAAACCCTTTTCTTTCCTCCCTTTTTTGGTCAACTACCAATATTGATAGTATTCCGTGTTGAAGAAAAGATAAATAGTATGGTTTATTTCTTCAAGAAGCGCACATTCTAATGGGGAAACACATTTAAATAACTAGTGTAATGAAAGGGGAGGCTGTGCGAATGAAGAGGTGGATGATTTTTCAGGTGACCTTTAAGAAAAAGTATAGGAACATGAGCCTCCTTTGCTTTCTCCCTCAAAGCAATGGGAATAAAATTAGATTATTATGATCTGTATGCTAGCTCAGTGAGATCTATGGAATCCAAGTACCACAGATATCTTTTTTAAAAAGCTAACTTGCCACTAAGGGCTGTCTTAGTGAATAAAGCTCTCTCTTGTTGGTCCCTACAGGAATTTTGTTCTTTAAGCCGGGTTATTTAAAGACTGGAAATCATTGCCCTAATGAATGAGAACATTAACTTGTTGACTGCGGGAATACTTTTAAAATATATGTATCATCAAAAAGTAAAAGTGTATGCACATATATATGTATAACATGTAAAGAGAATCACTTTGCTGTATACATGAAAATAACAAAATAGTATAAATCAAATATGCTTCAATAAAAGTGTACGTTTCAAAAAAATAAAACGTTAGCCAAAATGTGGAAGAGAATTAATAGCCACATAAAGAGATATTGAACATGATTAAAGACACAGTATGTAGAGAATACAATACCCTGTCAGTCCATTGGTTAGGACTCCACTGACTGCTGAGGGCCCAAGTTCAGTCTCTGGTGGAGGAACTAAGATTTCCACAAACCACACAGTGCGGCCAAAAAAAAATTATACACACCTACATACATACTGTAATAAAGGTGCATGAATGCATTCTCAAACTTGCAATAATGTGAGATGATACAATGCCCATGTGATGAATTAAGTGAGGTGAATGAATGGCATTGTTAGGTTACAGTCGACCTGATAATATGTCAGAAGGAGGATCATGTGCTCCAGGTGATGCTGGATCTTGGATTTACGATGATGCTGATGGTTGGAGACCCTAAGAAGGATGAAGCAGGATGGTGCAAGAGTTCATCACTCAGAGTGGCTTACAATTTAAAACTTATGAATTGTTTCTGGAATTTTTAATATTTTTGGATTATTTGGTCAACTTTAGATAATTAAAACTACAAAGTGAAAGGGGGGACTGTTGTATCTCTCTGATGGTAATTTAATCCAGAAATAGATTTTCAGGACATGATTTTCAGACTGCTACAATTACTGCTTTGTAAATTTGAGAGGATACTTCCTTGATATAGGGAATGTAACTGGCAACATCCTTTAACAATGAGTTGGGAATAAAGTTGACAAACTTGGAAAAATTGAGACTCTTAAAAGAGAGGGCCTAATCCTACTGTTCCCTCAAAAGTAAACTGGGACACATGGGTAATTGAAGTGTGACAGCTTCAGAGCATCAAATGTGGCTCTGATCACTTTTTTTTTTTAATTTTTATTTTTACTTTGTTTTACTTTACAATACTGTATTGGTTTTGCCATACATTGACATGAATCCACCACGGGTGTACATGAGTTCCCAATCCTGAACCCCCCTCCCACCCCATATCATCTCTCTGGATCATCCCTGTGTGATCACTTTAATTAGGAAAAATTAAAAGGACAAATAAAGGGTTGAGTAGGGAGTTTAACTTAAATAGAATTTCCATTGCAGAAGATGAAAAAGTTGAAGGTGGTTGTGTAACAATGAACATGCTCATGCCACAGATCTCTGCACTTAAAAATGGTAAATTTTATGTATAATTTGTTTAGTTGCATCCAATCCTTGTGACCCCATGGACTGTAGCCTGCCAGGTTTCTCTTTGTCAACACATTTGTAAACAATGAGGTAATAATTATAGTACCTGTTATTCTGATGGAGTAAGTGTCCAGTAAATACATATATAAATGAGTGAGTTAACGGAAATCATTGGTGGAGCTTTTGGACTGATGAAATTCCCAGTCCAAAATTTCCATCAAGTTAAAATTGAAGTATAAAAGGGATATATATGACAGAAGGAGTCTAGGCTGAATCATGATGACCCTAAAAAGGGATTAAGAATCACTTTTAATCTGTTTAATAAAGGAAGAGGCAATTTAATAATTATGGACTTCCGTGGAAGTCCAGTGGTTAGGACTCAGTGCTTTCACTGCAGAGGCCAGGGTTCTATCCCTGGTCAGGGAACTAAGAATTCTGCAAACTACATGGTGCAGGCCAGAAAATATATATATAACAAAAGTATTGGTGCTTAAGTCACCTTGAAAATTAAATTATCCAAAACATCCCTAGTGTCAGATAATTGAAGTATTCTATTTGATATTTACAAAATCAAGTGCAGAGTAGTCAATGGAAAATGGTTTTTGGAACATAAAAAGGGACGAATTTTATTTTCAAGTACTGTTAACAAGTATTCCTTAAAAAATTTACTTGTGAAGGCATATACTTCTAATACAATTTAAATTTTAAAAGTATGGGTTGTATGATCTGGTTTCTCAATTATTTAGGGTTTTCACTTTTTAATATAAATTTAATAGGTACAAACTCAAGAAGAAATGAAGAAAACCAAAAACATTTGTTGTCTTGTATACAAGGATCCCTACTCCATTATAATTGAATGGGAAGGCCTAGTAGTATAACTATTGCAATCCTTACACAAAATTTATATGTATGTATAAACATGCAAAAGGGGGAAGGGTTCTGTTAACAGCTTATAATAACCTCTATAAGATGGGCAGTTTGGGAGGAGTGGATGAAATTATTCCAAGGACCAGATGGAAGAATGTACCTAGGAATGAATAAACAGGAATAGAATCTAGAATAGATTGAACTACATAGGTGAATTCATAAAGATGACATTTCATTTTGGTAGAAAAATTAAGAGATGGTAAAATTGACTATTTGGAAGACGAAGTGAAGTGAAGTTGCTCAGTTGTGTCCGACTCATTGCGACGCTGCGGACTGTAGCATGCTAGGCTCCTCCGTCCGTGGGATTTTCGAGGCAAGAATGCTGGAGTGGGTTGCCATTTCCTTCTCCAGGGGATCTTCCCGACCCAGGGATTGAACCCAGGTCTCCTGCATTGCAGGCAGATTCTTTACCGTCTGAGCCACCTACCCCACATTTGGAAGACAAACCCTTGCCTTATACATTAATGCCAACAAAGGTCTGTCTAGTCAAGGCTATGGTTTTTCCAGTAGTCATGTATGGAGGTGAGAGTTGGACTATTAAAGCTGAGTGCCAAAGGATTGATGCTTTAGAACTGTGTTGTTGGAGAAACTCTTGAGGGTACCTTGGACTGCAAAGAGATCCAACCAGTCCATCCTAAAGGAGATCAGTCCTTCATTAGAAGGACTGATGTTGAAGCTGAAACTCCAATACTTTGGCCACCTGATGGGAAGAGCTGACTCATTTGAAAAGACCCTGACCCTGGGAAAGATTGAAGGCGGGAGGACAAGGGGATGACAGAGGATGAGGTGGTTGGATGGCATCACCAACTTGATGGACATGAGTCTGGGTAACCTCCGGGAATTGGTGATGGTCAGGGAGGCCTGGCTTTCTGCAGTCCATGGGGTCGCAGAGTTGGACATGACTGAGCAACTGAACTGAACTGAACAGGTGGATTAGATACCTAAATGTGAAAAATGAAGCTGTACGTTACCATTTGGCAACCATGATAGTAATAATTAAGCAAGACTCTTTAATGGATGCCAAAACTAGAGTAAAGGTGTGAGGAATAATGAGAAAAATGAGTCTGAAAATCTTTCCCCTGAAGATAATTGGTAATTACGAAGGGAAATAGTTTGTACGGTTGACCCTTGAACAACACAGAAGCTAGTCTGTGTACAGTTTATAGTTAACTCTCTGTATCTGCACTTCCTCTGTATCCTTGGATTCAGCCAACCAGGACCATGTAGTGCTGTAGTATTTACTCCTGGAAAATTATCCACATAAAAGTGGACCTGTACAATTCAAATTCACGTTGTTCAAAAGTCAACTCTAACTGTATATTGGAGAAACCTGGCAGAGATCTTTTAACAAGTGATCAAAGGTAACATCACAGTAATGGAACTGATGGACATCATGTGCTTCCTGATACGAAACACTAATGACAATATCACTTTTGTGACAGTCCACAAAATATACATAACTTGACTCTAATCATGGGAGAGTGAAGTCGCTCAGTTGTATCCAACTCTGCGACCCCATGGACTGTAGCGCACCAGGCTCCTCTGTCCATGGGATTCTCCAGGCAAGAGTACTGGAGTGGGTTGCTATTTCCTTCTCCAGGGGATCTTCCCAACCCAGGGATTGCACCCAGGTCTTCTGCACTGCAGGCAGCCGCTTTAACCTCTGAGCCACCAGGGAAGCCTAATCATGGGAGAAGTAACTCCCAGTTGAGAGGCATTCTGTAAAATGACTATATGCTTCAAAAATGCCAGTGTCCTGAAAGATAAGACTGAGGAGTAAAGGAAACTAAAAAGACATAAAATGCAAACCATGATCTAGGATTGTCTTTTATTCTGTTTAAAATATGACTTTTAGATAGTTTCATTTTGTTCAGTCATGGGGATTCATACCATTGATCAATCATTCCTCTAGCTCTTCCTTAAGTCAGCTTTATTGTATAGTTTACATGAAAGTACATTCACCACTATTAAGTGTATAATATGATTTTTTATTAAATATGTACAATCAAGGTTTATATTTTTAATCTACTTCAACAGTTACAGAGCACAGAAACCTTTTCATATCAATAATTATTCTTAGTACTTTTTAGTACTTACTGTATTAGAGAATGAATTCTGTAAATTGGCTTTCCAGACAGACTGAATTGGTGTAAAAAAAAATGTTGTAAAAAAATGTTGTATTTGAGTTTAAGTAAAAGTTAATTAGGGCTTCCCTGGTAGCTCAGGTGGTAAAGAATCTGCCTGCAGTGCAGGAGGCCTGGATTCACTGCTCGGGAAGATCCACTCCAGTCTTCTTGCCTGGAGAATCCCCATGGACAGAGGAGCCTGATGGGCTACAGCCCATGGGGTTGCCAAGAGTCAGACATGACTGAGCGACTAAGCAGAGCATAGCACAGAAATTAAGTTCTCACTAAGCTAAGGGTTACTCTACTTTTAGATGACAGAGATGTGTCATAAAAAATGAAGTGCTAAAATCTTATTTAGAGAAATAATTTTCATTCCATGACTTTTAGACTGTTTAGTAAAGGTCCTATAATTTCCACAACAAAATACAATTAGACATGAAGGTGTGTGAAGATTGTTAAAAGTTGTTTATTGGAGTAAAAGCAGGAAGCAAACATTTTTAAGACTGCAAGAGCTGAAATAAAAGAGTTTCTGACTAAAAGTCAATTGATGAGAGCATTTAATTAACCAGATCACTCCAAGAGCTGATCAAAACTTCTACTAAATCTTGGGACTTCCCTGGCTGTTTCAGTGGTTAAGACTCTACACTTCCAATGGGCACAGTGGGCACAGGAAATCCTGAGCAGATCCTGCATGCTGCCAAAAAATTAAAAATAAATAAAACTTTACCAAATCTTAACATGAATATTCATAGAAATGCGCCAAACTTTGAGTTCAATATGTTGATAGTATATAGTACTCCAAATCTAAATGGACATTAGAATTCTAGTCATCTCTGGAGAACAGGATACTAATACATTTTAAAAACTAATTGACATTTTTAATTGGGTTTATATCTTAAGATACACCCAAAGATATACACTTATTTTACTTACTAATTGCCAAACTATATAATATGAAAAGTTTGCTTTTAAATTTAAATAGTGGGACTTCCCTGAGGGTCCAGTGGTTAGGACTCAGCACTTTCACAGCTGAGGGCCTGGGTTCGATCTCTGATCTGGGATCTAAATACCTGCAAGCTGAGCAGCACCACCAAAAACAACCAAAATAATTTTAATAGATACTTCTAGAAATATACCTTAGATATACATGAACATGGGCACAAGTATTCACAAATGAAATTCCTTATTGATGCAACTTAAATGTGCATCAACAGAAAACTAGTAAAAACTACATTATGGCAACCTATTCAAAACTGTTGTCATTCAAAAAATGAAAAACATTAAGAAAATGATACAATCTATATGTACTGATATAACCATCAAAATATACAGGTAAAGTGGAAAACAAGGTGTAGTACAATATATATTCTATGCTGCCATTCGTGGATCTCTAAGTGTGTTCACCCATGTATGTGTTCACCCATGAAATGGAGATACGAAAATACCTGCTCTAAGTGCTACCGCTAAATCACTTCAGTCGTGTCTGACTCTCTGCGACCCCACAGACGCCAGCCCACCAGGCTCCCCCGTCCCTGGGATTCTCCAGGCAAGAACACTGGAGTGGGTTGCCATTTCCTTCTCCAATGCATGAAAGTGAAAAGCGAAATGAAGTCGCTCAGTGGTGTCCGACTCTTAGCGACCCCATGGACTGAAGCCTACCAGGCTCCTCCGTCCATGGGATTTTCCAGGCGAGAGTACTGGAGTGGGGTGCCATTGCCTTCTCCACTGCTATAAGTAGTACTCTGGAAATACATATGACACGGACATTCCCTCTTGGGAGGGAAACTAGTTGACTGCAGGTCACATACCGAAGGGAGGCTTAAATTTCCCAGTACCTTTTTTATTGCTGTTTGAATTTTTAAAAACATAGGTGTTTTTATCCATTTAAAATAATGTAGTCAAATTGTGATTATTTTTTTAACTCCAAAGATAAAATGTAGAATTTTAAAATATGAAGTGGTAGGTACACTTCATCAAATTCAGTGAAAAATAATTCTCAATATCTGGGAAAAAACAAATTTTTGTAAAAAATTATTCAAGAAAAAAGAGAGACGGACCCTCTTACCTGGAAGCATCTCTCAGTTGCCATTCTTAAAATTAGTCATTTGGATAAGGAATCCATAAATGCTTGGTCAGTCTTTTACAGTGCTTTGTTTTACCATTCAGTTAAACATTCTAAATTGGAACCTCAGGGTTGAGTAATGTCTTAAAATAATCTAACCCAACTCTACATCTAATAACTGAATTTTCTTTAGAACAAGATACTCCTTACAGGAGGTAGTTTAAAGAAATGAGTCTTAACTTAGGGTCCTTGGCTTGGGTGTAGTGTTAGAGAAATCCTGAGCCTTTGAATAAGTATTCAGAACTAGCTGTGTTTGTGTTTATTTTTCTAAAGAGTTTAATGCTTCCACTAGATTCTAAACGGTGTTCATCAGTTCAGTTCAGTTCAGTCGCTCAGTCGTGTCCAACTCTTTGCGACCCCATGAATCACAGCACGCCAGGCCTCCCTGTCCATCACCAACTCCCAGAGTTCACTCAGACTCACGTCCATCGAGTCCGTGATGCCATCCAGCCATCTCATCCTCTGTTGTCCCCTTCTCCTCCTGCCCCGAATCCCTCCCACCATCAGTCTTTTCCAATGAGTCAACTCTTCACATGAGGTGGCCAAAGTATTGGTTTCAGCTTCAACATCAGTCCTTCCAAAGAACACCCAGGACTGATCTCCTTTAGAATGGACTGGTTGCATCTCCTTGCAGTCCAAGTGACTCTCAACAGTCTTTTCCAATACCACAGTTCAAAAGCATCAGTTCTTCGGTGCTCAGCTTTCTTCGCAGTCCAACTCTCACATCCATACATGACCACTGGAAAAACCACAGCCTTGACTAGATGGACCTTGGCAAAGTAATGTCTCTGCTTTTGAATATGCTATCTAGGTTGGTCATAACTTTCCTTCCAAGGAGTAAGTGTCTTTTAATTTCATGGCTGCAATCACCATCTGCAGTGATTTTGGAGCCCCCCAAAATAAAGTCTGACACTGTTTCCACTGTTTTCCCATCTGTTTGCCATGAAGTGATGGGACCAGATGCCATGATCTTAGTTTTCTGAATGTTGAGCTTTAAGCCAACTCTTTCACTCTCCTCTTTCACTTTCATCACAAGCCTTTTTAGTTCCTCTTCTCTTTCTGCCATAAGGGTGGTGTCATCTGCATATCTGAGGTTATTGATATTTCTCCCGGCAATCTTGATTCCAGCTTGTGCTTCTTCCAGCCCAGCGTTTCCCATGATGTACTCTGCATATGAGTTAAATAAGCAGGGTGACAATATACACCCTTGACGTACTCCTTTTCCTATTTGGAACCAGTCTGTTCATAACCTTCCCCAAATTAAAACACGGCCTTTTGGACTTAACAGAATTGAAACTGTGCATAATTTGAAAATAATGAGTGGAAATACTGATGTTGGCAGCCCATATTTTCCTGTTTGTGAGGGAAGGAAGATAGAAATACATAGAAAGAATAAGCGAAGGTGAGGGAGATCTCTGCTGTGATGGATTTGAACTGGAGGTATCAACCAAGCTTACTCATGTTGAAATACGCTTCCTTTCATCAGTGTTGCCCTCCATAGTGACAGAAAGCTTAAACACACCAGTTTCTAGAAGAAATAGATACATTTATTAAAGAACTAATTCAGGAAAAAGTGCCAGGCCCAGGTGATTTCCATGGTTAATTCTGACTCAAAAACCAGATAATATCACGGTCATGCAGATTATTTCAGAAAACTTTTTTAAAAATCCAAATTGTTTTGTGAAGTAAGTTTAACATTGATATCTAAACTTAAAAGTGGCACAAAACAGAAAACTGAGACAAATTTCATTTAAGATGTCATTCCAAATAGTCTGAATGAGTTATTAGCAAGTAGAATCCAAACAGCATTTAAAACAAATGCACCAAAGAGGATTAATTCTGTATATACAAGGATGTTTAATAGTAAATTCATCATAGTAATAGTCTAAGGAGAAAAATCATACGATTATCTCCACAGTTGTCTAATGACTCTTGACAGATTCAGTAACTGTCCTTTTTTTTCTTTTTTGGGGGGCTATGCCACATGACTTAGTGGGATCTTCTTAGTTCCCCAACCAGGGATTGAACCTGGGCCTTTGGCAATAAGAATGCAGAATCCTAACCACTGGACTGCCAGGGAACTCTCTCAATAGCTCTTCTTTTTTGTAGTTCTGTTTTTATTTTTTATTAGAATGAAGCAACGATTTAAATGAAAGGAATGAAATCATATGAGTTTCAGAAAAAGCATAAGTAAATTTCTTCATAATCTAAGTGTGAGAGAATCCTTTCTATTATGACTCAAAATCCATTTGCAATAAAAGAAATTGATAAATTAAATTACATAGAGACATAAACTGTGTGACAAATACCGTAAAGTTGAAGGAAAATGATAAACTGCAGAAAATATTTGTAAATATATTAAAGGGTCAAACTTCATGTTTGACACACACACACCGGCCACCCCCCCAACTCTTAAAAATGAACACTAACACACACACACAGAGAAAGTGTGGGATAGTTCTTTACAGGTGAATGCCAGTTAGTAAACATATAACTGATAGAAAGTCATCATCTATTCCTCAATATAATAACAAATTCAGTCAGAAATTAGCAATGGATTCTAAAACCCTTGGATGAATGGTTGCTGGAAAAAAGGATATTTGCATGGAGTCAAAATTTCATGCTACATTATAATCATAAAAGGAAAAAAATCATAAAAGAAAGGAATATTCCTTTACAATGGTGAGAGCTGGCAGTTACCATAAAAGAACCAAATTTAGCAACATTAATGATGGAACAACATAAGTGCTCCATGAATCTGTATTGTAATAAAGTGTAGGGTTTTCAACTTTAAGAGTATTCTTACCAAAAGTGTTTAACCTGAATCTAATTTGGAGAAACTAATTTGACAAATTCAGAATGTGAGAAATTTTACAACCAACCAGCCTGAAAGGCTGGGGTGGGGATGGAATGGTTTGGATTAAAAGACATTGAAAAGATATGATTTCTGTAGGCTATACTTAAAACTTGATTGCATCTAGACCCTAACAAATAAACATCCACAAAAGGTATTTGGGTCAGTTTGGGAAAGTGAATTTGAATAATGCATATTAGCTAATATGATTGAATGAGTGTTAATTTTCTTAGCTGTGAACAATAGCATAACGATTCTATGGGAGAATATTACTATTCTTAGAAGGTGCAGATTGAAAGGGTAAAGCGTCAAGATGACTGAAGCCTTTTTCAAATAGTTCATACAAAAAAACCAATGTGTGTATATATATATATATATATATATACACACACACACATAAATCAGAAAGGTATATGGATTCACTGTACTATTCAAAGTTTCTATAAGTACAACTTTATTTAAATAAAAATTGAAATGTTTCCAACCTATAACTTAAAAAGGAGACAACTGTGGCTAAACCATAGTTAATTATAATTTTTTAAAAATTATATTTGACAATGTAAAGTCAATATATATATTGACTTTAGAGTGAACTCTCTCATTATTTAATACTTTGTCTGTTTAAGGTATAAATTTAATTAGTCTTTGTTTCTTGAATCTTAATAGTTTCAGGCTACAGAAGGTGAAGGTGAGTACTAAAGTTTGGCTAGAACTCATGCTTAATTTTATGTGTAGTAGAACCGAAAGAGCAACTGGAAAAAAACCTTAGCTTTCGAAGTAAAAATAATCCGTTTTCAGCAGCAAAAAAGGAAAGAAAAAAAAATAAAACAAAAGGGAGATGACTAACCCAGTTCCTCAAAGAGCATTTCTGTAGCATGTGTGAAGTGGAAGTATTAGTCTCTCTGTCATGTCTCTTTGCCACCCCATGGACTGTAGCCCACCAAGGTCCTCTGTCCATGAGATTCCCCAGGCAAGAACACTGGAGTGGGTAGCCATTCCATTCTCCAGGGGATCTTCCTGACCCAGTGACTGAACCAGGGTCTTCTGCATTGCAGGCAGACTCTACTATTTGAGCCACCAGGGAAGCCTGTCTATAGCATGTGTGGTGTGAATTACCATTCCTGGCTAACACAAGGAATCTCACTTAGCTAAGTATAATGTAAGTAGGTGTAGAATCTCTTTCAGCAGATTAATCCTTTAGAAAACAAATTATGGTCTCATAGTTGAGAAAAGTGCAACTAGTAGCAAATTGTGTCCTATAGAAATAGAATAGTCTAAAAGAAATTTAAAGGATCACCAGTTAGATAAAACCATCACATAATAGACAAGAACATATTGACTTTAGATTGAACTCTCTCATTATTTAATACTTTGTCTATTTAAGGTATAAATTTAATTAGTGTTTGTTGCTTGAATCTTAATAGTTTCAGCCTACAGAAGGTGAAGGTGAGTACTCAAGTTTGGCTAGAACTCATGTTTAATTTTATGTGTAGTAGATCCAAAAGAGCAAATGAGAGTTCTTCTTGGGGTGAGGAGAAGGTTCTGAAACTAAGTAATGGGAAGGTCACATAACTACATAATGTAGTAAATGTCAAGTGAATTGTACACTTTAATACAGTCAAAATGGTTAATGGTCAAATGGTTAGTTTATTTTAAGTGATGCTAGAATTTCTAAAGGCTGGTGCCTGGGGGACAAAAGCTCACTCCCTCTTCCTCTCACCTTTATTTATAAGTGAGGTTTTTCAAAAAATGAATTCTGCTACGATGACAACTCTCTAGATGGAAATTATTATCCTCTTGTGTATTCTGCATTTGTTCCCACAAAAATCAACTGAATCATGCCTCTGTGTTGGCTGTAATGCTTCCCTTTGCTTCTTTGATGGCTCAGCAGGTAAAGAATCTGTCTACAATGAAGGAGACACAAGAGACGCAGGTTCAATCCCCGGGTCAGGAATATCCCTTGGAGGAGGAAACGGCAATCCACTCCATTATTCTTGTGATAAAAGTTTCTCTAGAGAGTATTTAAATACTATAGAGCAACAAATAAGCTATAAGGAAAGTCAGCCTTGGGTAGGAATTAACTGTTTCAGGAGAATTAGTAAAATGCTAGAGTTCAGAAGGGCTTTAAAGATCACTTAGTCCAGTCCAGTCATTTTCAAATTAGGGAACAGCTAGATAAAATTATAAGGTTAAGCTCGCGTGTGACACCACTGAGATGAACCTGATATGTTCATCATTAGTAAGAGTATCCTTGGCTTCCCTAGGGCCTCTGCGGCAAAAAATCTGCCTGCCAATGCAGCAGACAGGGGTTCGATCCCTAGTTTGGGAAGATCCCGTGGAGAGGGGAATGGCAACTCACTCTAGTATTCTTACCTGGGAAAACCCTTGGACAGAGGACCCTGGCAGGCTACAGGCCATGAGGTCACAAGAGTTGGACACGACTCAACAACAACAACAGCAAACAGTATCCTCTGTGGGATAGAACAGTGCTGATGATTTTTTTTCACCACATTAACACACTAGTTTACAGTTATTTCTTTTCCTCCATCCTTTCCTATAAATGTGTCTTCTGACTCACCAGCTTCCCTGGTGGCTCAGATGGTAAAGAGCCCGCCTGCAGTTCAGGAGACCTGGGTTTGATCCCTGAGTTTGGAAGATCCCCTGAGGAAGGGAACAGCTACCCACTCCAGTATTTTTGCTGGAGAATTCTATGGACAGAGAAGCCTGGAGGGCTGCAGGGACCTCCCTGGTGGTCCAGTGGTTAAGACTTCATCTTCCAATTCAGGAGGTACATATTCAACCCCTGGTCAGGGAACTAAGATCCCACATGCCTCGAGGCAAAAAACCCAAAACATAAAACAGAAGCAATAAAGACTTAAAAAAAAAGAACATAAAGAGTACAAAATAAGCTTCAGTGTAAGAGGAAAAATGAGGAGCTCTGATCCAAGCAATAACCAATACCTCAGAAAGAGATTGAGAAGTTAGTGTGTATAGTTGCATTTAAATAGCAGCCCAAGATGCAGGTCCAAGAAGCCTGAAATCTATCCACCCTGGGGGATACTCACACATTACTGAAACAAGATGAAAAAATAGAAATTCTCCTTTCATGAAATTATAGTGAACCCCTGCCTGGATGTTGACTATTGTTCTGTAAACAATGAAAGGAAGACAGAAGTCTAGAAAAAGGCAATAAATAATCAAAGATAGCCACCAATGAGTATCTTAAGGTCCCAGACTGAAAGAACCAGGACACTATAAACTAGAACATTAAAATAAGAGGTTATATGATTAAAGTTCAAAAATTGCTGAAAGGAACTGGTGCGATGAGTGTGAACTTGTTTGGTATTTAGAATTAGAAAGTGTACTTTCACTCTTGAGATCTTTGGAAAAAACAAAGTTCTTTAGAGGGTAGGTAGTGAGTTTCTTGTGACCTCTACTGCCAGTCTCTGTTAGGACATGATGAACCAAAAAACTTCTGAGAAAAAAAATTTTTTTTAGTTTATTTGATTAAGTCATTGTTTTTTGAAGGTAGTTTGATATTTCATATTTAGATAAATTCAAGAAGGGTTTGCAAGAATTCCTAAAAACAATCTTTATGGGCCATTAAAGAAAGTTAAGGGCTTTTGGGGTATGTCACTGACATATTTAAGGGCTGTATAAACGGCATTTATATGCTTCTCTTACGGGGTGAGAAAGGACCACATCTCACATATCAACTTCTGCCCTCCACAATGTCCTACACCTTTGGGGGCTCAAATATTTGTTGAATAAATAAGAAAACACTACTATGCCAAATGCTTTTTGATGACACTGATTAGGGTTTCCCAGGTGGTGCAGTGGTAAAGAATCCATCTGCCTATGCAGGAGATGTTAGTAAGAGACACAGGTTCAATCCCTGGATCGGGAACATCCCCTGGAGAAGGAAATGGCAACCACTCCAGGATTCTTGCCTGGAAGATTCCATGGACAGAGGAGTCTGGCAGGCTACAGTCCTTGGGGGTGGCCAAGAGTCAGACATGGCTGAGCACACACACACACACACAACATATATTAAAGAGAGAAATGTAGATGTGAGTAAGTCCAGTTCCAAATATACCCAATACATGAAAGTCTTTACAGAAAAATGTATCACTAGATTGATCATTTTCAGAATCTAGTGATTTTATATAAACAATTTTTGTTAGCTAACCACATAATAAAACCATATGGCTTTGTACTACTACATTTTGGATACTGTTTGATATTGCCCATCATGAAATGATAAATGTAAAAATTAAGGATTCCATAAAAATCAAAGTGTAGATTTCCATACCTGAAAAACCAGTTATTTCAAAGTAGAAGGGGAAGACTTCACAGTAACTTTCCAGAATCCCATTTGATAATCTGTATGAGGTTCTAGGCAACTTTACTTTTTTTAACTTGAAAATGACTGTGTAATAATTTGGAGTTTTTGATCATAGACTGGTTCTTTTTCTGGACAATTTTTAAAAAATCATTTCTTCTCTTCAAATAGGATTGTATCATAAAAACCTTATACTTACTCAATGTAAGTTGCCAAATGTCACAAAAATCATTCATATACTAAGTCTCAAAAGTTTCCTTTGAATTCAGTTCTGCTCTCGATTATTTTTTAGAAGTTAGTCTGTGCATGAAGTGATTAAAGTTTATGACGCTCTATCTTTTGTGATTGTACTGATAATAGAGTTAATCAGATTCTTCAGCACCTTCACAAAACCGGAAACTAAATAGTTTTATTTTGTTGCAGAGTTAGTCTATATTCTCAATCCCCAAAGTAACTAGTTTTTTTCTTTGAAATAGGGTTACCACATGTCTTTTAGATGGTGAAATAGTGTGAATTTGTACCCCCAAACCCCACCATTTCTATGTTCTACAACTGAAGACTTGCTTCATAAAAGGCTGGATGTTAAGACAGTATCATGCATTCATTCATTCAACAAATATTTATTGAGTATATACTATGTGTCAAGCACAATTTTAGGTATTGGGAAATTAGCAATAAGCAACATAGACCTAACCAAATCGAACAAAAAACCTCTGCAAACTTCGAGTTTACTTTATTTACAAGGATAATTCAGACTTGCTCACCAGTTTACACTGATAGAGGACATAAGTTAAAAAATTTTAATGATAAATTTCTTACAATATAAAAAGTGCTACGTGAAATTCACCTTTCAAAACCCTAACATCAGAGGAGTGAGAGGTTATTTCTAGTGTCAAGAATCACAGGATTCATGGAAAATAATGACTTAGTTGAGACCAGCCTACATGTGTAGTCTAAGCTATGAATAAGTGGTACATAATTACTTCAAGTTCATTATATTACAAAATAAAAGGAACAAAGTAAAATGAGGTAAGCTTAAAATGTCAAGTACAGTGTGTCTACTTTTGAATGTGTCCTTGGCATGAAAGATTTTCAACATGAAAAGCACAACAGCACAAGAGGGAGAAGGAAAAATCAACCCAAATTTGATTGGCTTCTTTGTTTTCAAATATTATTCGTTCTGATTTTGGACCATAAGGACTTTTCTTGTTAAAAATATATTTAAATTTTTGCAGTGGAACAGAAATTTTATAAAGTAAAAATCTCTTCTATATTTACATTATTAATAACTTCAAAGTTGCAGGGCCAGGTTAAAAAGCTTTATTTTGGTAAGAACTGGAGGTATAAACTAAATAAGCTAAGTAATCTTCTCTGCTATTATCACTGAGAGTCTTCATCTACTTTCATATTACAAAATTTTTGTTAACAAAATGTATTTTCAATTTCCATAGATTCTAAAAATTTTAGTCTCTGAAAAAATTTGAAATATCACAGGGGAAAAGCCCAATAATTTCCAATAAATTACTTTTTGTTTGCTTTGGAACTTATTATTTTAAATAAGTGACAAATAGAAATGGCTACATTTCTATTTGTCAAATCACTCAGTTTGTTCCATTGAGCTTTTCTCTTCTTCATTTTATGAGAATGAATTAAACAGATAGAATGCACAGGGATACTCCTAATCACAAAGTATTAAAGCTGCATCTTATAATGGTACTCATTTCAAATACTGAAAATAAAGAATCATCTGCAGGATCTTTTATTTTCTCTTAGAGCCCTGCTAATCTCACTATTCTTGCCAGCTTCTTAAGTCACTACTCCTAAAGCTATTTGCCATGAGGGAGCAACTATGCTGAAGTTTAATTTTAGGAAAAATTTCTCTTGAAAATGTTGCTCAAATGAACATTTCCAGTCTAGAGAAAGAAAAGCCAATCCAGGCATAGTCACCTCAGCACAATTGAAATTTTTACGTCTCTTTTTCCAGTTCCTACAGAATATTTCAAGAAACTACCAGGAACTGAAGTAAACACAGACATTATAACTGAGCACTTTAAATTCTTTAAATCCAATATACGTGGTCTAAACCTAATGATATTTTATTTACCTTTAGTTTGGTCTAGTATTTTCCAATTGGTCTCAAAAGGCTCCAGTTTTTGTTCTAATTATCTTTGTTTCTATAAAATTAAAATAACTAAGTTGATACACTCTTTAGTAATCTAAGGGAAGCGGTCAGAAAATCAATTTAAAGGCAAAATGTAGTTATTAGTAAACATTCTTACTGACTGATCCATCATCCAGTAATTTGATATTTGATTCATCAGTTCCAAAATTTTGACGTTTTGCTTCTCCTTGTTAATTCTCTTTCACCTATAAACTCTGTATTATGATAATAATTTCTCATCTAAGTTCATATGAAGCATGAGGCTCTAACAGAAGAAATCCATTTATGGAAATAAATTGGTTTACTTGGAGATTTGAGACAAATTTCGTACAATCTCTGGCCAAGACACTGGCTTGTGATGGTGGTTGGCATCAGTAAGGAATTCCTTTATAGGGGATAGTTTTTCATTTGTATTCTGCTTTCACTACCAACTCTTATTTAGCTGAGGTATTTAAATAAGCTTTCTTTTCTCTGATACTAGTTACATACACACAAAATCTCCATTATTTTCTAGTGTCAAGCAATAATCCCTTCCCCTTTTGCATTTGATATAACTTTCTGAAGTGGTACGATAATTTCATTGATATTTCCAACCTTAGCCCTTTTTCTGAAAATGAAATACCACAAATATTTGTAGAAAGCCTCCAGAGTGTTCTGTTGTGAAAAAGGCAAAGGATGGTATAAATAGTTTAACTCTCTTTACAACTGTGGAAATAAGACCAAGGAGGTGAAAAAAAAAAAAAAAAACCAACCCAGGGTCACAGTAGGGTCAGCAACACATAGAGAAAACAGACTCCTCTGTGGCATCCATGGTTTCTGAAGATCAACACACTTAGAGGTACAAGAAGTTCCTTAAGTGCAGCTTTTAATTCAAAGGTACAGCCAAGGACTTTGAGCTCTGAGAAAAGGTTGTGGCTCACGTCTCTAGTGAGGGGTGGGAAGCCCGAAGGAATTATGGCCAGTGACCACCACTCTGTCCTGGTGTAAGTGGACAAGAGAAGAGCTAGGGGCAGAGTAGGTTTCTGCCAGTTGTTCTGCACCCTGCAGGAGATAAAGAAAGTCTGAACTACACCATGGGGGAGATACATATGCAAACATATGCAAACAGACACATGTGTGTGTATATATACACACACACTCCGCACCGCCCCCCCCGAAATTTCACCAAAGCAAAAATAAAATAAAATTCAAACCCAATGAAAAACTATTGCTCATTTGGACTAAATCCCAACATACCATTTTTAAAGTTTGATATGAGGAGGGATTTCTTAGCTTGCTGCTGAGTGTGAGGCGGCTTTGAATACAGAGTTCTTGGCTCCTGAAGATTCTGATATCGCTGGGCCTTGAGTCAAGCTTTTGAGGGAAGAAAAATCTTCTTCCTTATCAGCTTTTCACACTAAACTTGTTTACTTGTTTGGGATGGTTTAAATGAGATCCTGGGTAAAGTGACTGAGATGAATCAGGTAACTTTTTTTTTTCCAAGGTCTCTCTGCCTTCAATCTTTTCCCTTTTAATGACATTGCAGAACTTTTGATCTCAATAAATATAGGTGTTTGTTTGTTTGTTTTTAAAGTAAAGATACTGGGTCTGGGCAAACCTCACCTTGGGTTTTCTTATCATCAAAATTTGGAAAAAGCATTTTTACTACCTTCCACTTAGGATTGTCATGTGGTTTCCTTCAGTGATAAACACACCTCTGCCCTGCCATCAAACTAGCTGGGTGTCTGCCTGCTTTGACCTCCCCTGGCCTCAATTTCCTCAAGTGTGAAAGGAAAATCTAGCAGATCCCTAAAAGTATTCCCAGTCCTCAAATTTTAGAATTGTTTTATAATGAAACAAGTTCAACTGAAAGACATGTAAGAGAGAAGATACTCTGCACAATTCCCTAATTAACGACACAAACGAAAAGTCCAAACTTCCTTATTCAAACATCCAAGAATCTGCAATATATATAAAAGGCTATATTCCCACTTTGGATCTTTTAGAACTAAGTTCTAATATGAATTGCCTCAATCTCTGTTTATATTAAATAAAAAAGTGCTAAGAGTTTACATATCCAAAGACCTAATTTTAACTACCAAAATTACATTTTAGAGATCTGCTTTAGTGAATCTAGGTATCTTCCAGTTCACACAGCCTTTTCCTGCTAAAATGCTTCAAACATTTTGACTTCCGTTTACACCACAGAGTCTGCTTTTTTGAGGTTACATCCATGTAGCCTGGGCTTTTGAAAACAATAATTTGCGTATTTATATTGGTATATTCATAGTGGAATTTAAAATCCAGTCTATAACCTCATTTTACATTGCATAATCACTTTGGTAATGCCACTCAGTGACAATTTGCTTAAATTATATCGCTTTCAAAATGCATTTCTGTTTAAATGTCCAACTTCCAATTAGTTGCATATACATAAATCAAATTCGCTATTATCTGTAAGTTACCTGTAAGATTATTTTTTTTAAAATCAGCAAAACCTGTTCCATGGGCTTGTAAATGCCATTACATCTCCTGGTTTTTAATAGGTTATATTTTGAGTTTTCAGGGAAAAATTAGATGGAAAAGACCATATTTTAATCCACAGATTATAGATTTTAACAAAATAACTAGTAGTATTCAGCTTAACTTTCATGTTTTCAAATTTATTGCAAGGAAATATGAAAAAACATTTTTAAAAAAGTAATTGATTTTTATCACATAAAAAGTTACATTAAATAAAACCACAAACTTTCTAACAGATTCTACTCATGATTAGTAATAACTGCAAACCAACAACACACTCAAATTTTAACTGTTATAGACTTTAAATAATAAAACTATAAGCTTGATCACTGGGTTTATTTGTGGGAAGATACTTTAATTTTTAGCTTAATCAAGACATGCTGATTTTGATCTTTTTCTTGCTTATATATTTTCTCTGCACTTTGGTTGTAATATATTTATTTCCATTAACTATCACATCTGAGAGTAAATTCAGCTTATTACTGTATTAGCAGAACACTGATAAAGATAAGGAAAGAAAATAAATACATCACTTATGACAACAAAATACACTGTTTTATTTAAAAAGCAGTGGTCATTCTTCATCTGTCAAAAGCTCAGAGTGTTAAAAATATTTGGTTATCCTAATGTAACATGTGTTTCCCCCTACTTTGTAAAGAAATAATTTAGGGATCTTTAATAATCAAGCAAAGAGAAACTTTTCTGAGAACAGTAATAGGAAGGGGCTATCATTGATTGAAACAACATACTTTATTTATAGCCACTTAAAACTTTATTGGTGGTCAGCCCTGAAGAAACATTACAGTTTAATCTGTTTCCCTATTCCTCAATAAATAGACAAAATGCAGTAAATAATAAAGTAAAAATTCACTTAAAATCTGAATTTCCTCTCTATAGGTTTCAAAACACATTGTTGTTTTCACAGTAACAGCACATCATACCTTTGGCTTTTTTCTGAAATTAGGGATATTTTCTCAAATAATGCTATTACTTTGGATTAAAATGAACCCTCCATATATGGATCATATGCACGGATGAAGTGGTAGAATAATCTGACAGAGAGGATCTGTGATATTATTATTTCAGTAAATTGAACATCTATCATTTTAAAAATATGTGATATTATTCTATAAGTTTAAACACTCATTACACATATGTTTTAGTAGTGTTATTTGATATTTTAAAACTATGTGTAATATTTTTTTTTAAATAGATAACAAGGCAAAGAAAAACAGAAAATTCCAAACATACTTGTGTTACTTAAATTCTAATGTTGATGTACTAATGACATCCTAATTCCATGCAGTCTGTATTATTACTCGTCTCTTCCCACTGTTGAAAGCATCATACTGAAGTATTCTGATGGTTAAAGACAAAACTTAGTAAAACAGTGCTTACCTTGCTTCTTTTAACCTGCAACTTGAGAACTGAACACAAGTTCTATCTTGCTTTACGCCACAAATCTCTACAAAGAGCTTCTCAGCAGGAATATGTACATATGGTCTCCTGTCCAACTGCACACACTGACTGCATTCCATACCTTCCATACCCGACAAAACTGCCCTCAACTGGAAGATTTGTTGATATTGAAGGGAAAGAGTAATGTCACCTTTTAACCCTGTTGTCTAATTGGATTAAAACACTTTCTCAACTTTTTTTGTTATTAATTTTTAAAACAAAATTCAATTTAATCTGCAAAGTCATGATATCAGCTGTGGATTAAAATAAAATTGGAATATATCTCTGTGGTTTCCAGAGATGAGCATCTATAGTATACTACACCAAAATTTTAGAAAATGTTTACTTGGCTTTTTATGCATGGCCATTCATTTAAGTCAAAACCAAAAAATGGCATCTGAATCTTGGTAGGAAAGAAATGCAAGAGCAAATGAATTACCATAAGGCATATGGTACCAGAATCGAGGAGCAAAATTCTGGGCAATTTTCAACAAACGAAAGCAAAAGATGGTGATATCATTCAGTATTTAATTGTCTCAGAACAAAATGTTAGTTAACAGTATAACAGAAATCACACTTTTTTATATAACAAAATTGATTTTTTGTTGTTTTTTATGACTTTTGTTAGCGTCCTTTTTATGAATTAAATTTTTGATAGCTGGATTAGAATTAGAATGGGTTAGAATTAAAAAGAGGGACCATTCAGTTATGGTAGCTTAATGGAAAATATTCAATAGTAATATGTTTCTTGTATCAAATAATACACATTTTTATGTCTTTAACAATATTTTACAGAATAAGATTTAGTTATATTTAAATTTTTCTCCAAGTCTTGGAAAAATACTTTTAGATTACAATAAGATAGGAATAGTTTACAAAGAAAAATAACTTAAAAAATAGAAAAATTTACTTCAATGACTGGCACAAACCAAACCAAAACTAAATAAGGGGTAATTATCAAACAGTTTCAATTACTGATATTAAATTTAAACCTCAGTTAAAGCAAAATATTGGCTTTGAGAAGGCATAGCACTATTAGTTTAAAAATAACTGATCAGTAAATAAGTCATTTGAGAAAAGCAACAAAGAATACTACCAACTTTTGTATGTTTAAACAACCTACTACAAAAAAGAACTAAATGTTTCAACAAAGCGTGTCAGGCATGAACTTTAAGACAAATCTTTATAGTGACAATTTTGATAAAAGCTTTAGAGTAGGTATTGTTTTTTGTTTTCCCCCTGCTGTATCTTATGTGCTCAGATTCTGATGAATTTTAGTTGAGATGTTTTGAAATAATAATAAAATCTTCACCTAGCCTGCTGCTTCCATCTTTAAAGCTGGAATCATCCTGCTAGAGCAGCTCAGGATCAAAATGTAAAGTGAACTCAAGAAAGAATGAATTTTAAAGACTCAAAGTGTAAATGATAATGATCTGACATCATTCCTGCAAGTAAGGAACTTATAAATATACTCTGCCTTATTAAATCTTAAAATTAACTTTTGATTTACAGACAGCATAAGGGCTTCATCAATTTATCTCTAAAGCTGATTTGTATATACATGTCATGAAGTCTGCTGTTTCATTTAGGGAACTTTAATCCCTTTTTATTTTTCTTCTTCTTTGAATGGGATTCTGGAAAATAATGTCAGGAAAACAAAGGGTCCCAATGTGAAAATGGTAACCTAAGATGTGTCTTTTAAATGTGTTAGAAAATGCTGAGAACTAGTTATAACCTCAGCATGTGCTTTGCTTTCGGATTATTTTAGTGGGGAGAGGAGGCTCTTATTGTTCTCTCCAGTGGGATTTCATGCTTGGATTACTGTCCCATTTTACTCCATTAGTCAATACACTTTCTCTCTACTACCATCTTACACCCTTAGCAGGAAAACTTGCAGGATAAATGAGTTGCAACCAAGAAACAAGTTTAAATATCCAAGTCTTCTCAGCCTCCCTATACCCCTCCCCCCACATACAAAAGCCTATCTTCTTTGTTTCCTATGGCTGGTCTGAAAAAGCTTATATACACATCAATTGCCAAAGAGTCTTTTCACCAAAAGTTTCATCCCCTTACCCCCTAGAGTACTAATAATAAATGAATTTTTTTTTAAGTTTCACTCATGTGAAGCAGTAAAACAAGAATACAATTGCAATAAAAGGAATCATGTTTATCTACTGCTTTAACAATTACGTTTTAAGTTACCAGATAGATGAAAATTCCGATTTCTGACTTAATAGTTGAAAATTTAAAAAAAGAAATAAAGTTATCTAACCAGAAAAAAGTTTTCTTAAATAAAATATTGGTTATATAATCTTTGAATTCGAGAAAACATTTGAAAATAGCTCAGGTTTTAGAGTTTTGGTTTGTCCAGATTATTTAGGAACTTTCTTTAACAACTGAAATTTACTATATCATTTTCAAAATATAAAAATTACACAATATATAAACCAAAATCTAGGGTCATTTTACAAATAATTGTATCTTCATATTTTAAATTTCTTAGCTGTTTAAGATTTATATAAATTATTAGCTCTGTAATCTTCAGTATTTACACTCTAATTTAGTCTCTAAGCTTTAATTTCAAGTCAAAGTAAGCCATTTCTAAGTTACTCTGGTTTCTGAGAAATAATTTTACATGAAAACTTTAAAAGTATTAACCACGTTAGTGAAATGTTGTTGAATCATACAAAATGTAAACAAAATGCATTTTAAAAGTTTTTCTTTACTAATTAAGTCAGTTTAAAAAATTTGTTTCCAAGAGCTGCTCTTTAAAATATAAATTGCCATGTACAGTTTATATTCCTTCAATTAGATAGTTTTAAGAGACTAAAAGGGAAAAAAAAATACAGAACTAAGTAGTTTTTCCAAATGAACTTTAGAGGATGATGTAACTTGACTACTAGCTAAGAGTTAACAATATAGAAAAAAAATCTGAACCCTCTGATTGCAGCCAATTCTCTCAAAGTTTTAAAATATTTACTAGGCTATTTTCGTTTTACTAGTTTTAAACCCAATCAAGTATTTTGTCAAGACTTACAAAGAACCACAAAATTATCTGTAAACAAATTATTATTTCTGATATATTCCCTTTTCTTTAAATAATCAGAGAATTGAAAAGCCTGTTATGGAATTAGATATGCCAAACAAATTCATACTTCCCTCTTCTGTAATGATCAGAATTCTGATTTTCAATTTGTTTTCGAGACCAATAGCAATTTATGTATAAATTACAAATACATCGAACACACCACTACCTAGAACACATCAATATTGCTGGTAGCTTTTTCGTTTAATCTAATTAAACACGATCATTCGTTTGTTTTGTACTTTTCCAAGATAAATTCATACTTATTTTTTCTCACCGTTTCCACCAAACGTCAGTAAAATCAGAACATTTCAGCTACAGAAATCGCTAATCCTTCAAGGTCGGTCTCAGCTCTTTAGTCTTAGGGAAGCTTTAACGAAAACGTGGTCTCCGTAGAGTTGATTTCACCAGGAATTTTTCGTTTGCTTTTTTTGGAGGGGATTGTTTGGTTTTGTGTGAAACAACGCTGTGGACCACAAAGGGGGTTAGGAAACGAGGGGGCGGCATAAGTAGATTTCTCTAGAAGCTCCGGAAAAATCAAGCACCTGGAAACGTATTGTTAATTTAACTAAAACAGACATATAAATTCTAAAGCGTCGGTGGAGTCGAGCAGGGAAATGATGTGGCTCCAGTGGCGGAGCAAGGAGCAAACCTACGACCTCCGGACGCTGGACGTTGGGGGAAGGGAAGGGAAGGGACTCAGCGGGCACCACGCGGTCAGCCCCAGGGGCGGAATTCACATGCACAACTATTTTTCATTCTTCCTCAGTTATCTCCCTCTTTTCTCCTTGGGGGTTAAGACTGGGCTCACAGTTAAAGGGCAGGAAAAATGAGAGAAGTAAGAGAGGAAGCCAATCTCACCCCTCAACAAGAACAAAACCAATGAGAGGGAGCAAAGGGTTATTTTCGCGCCACAAAAGATGGAAATCCAAGGGTGGCTCGGGGGCCAATGAATGGAAACCAGCAAACTGCTTCGGCGGCGGCAGCCGGCGGTGATAGGCTCCCTCCGTCCACCAATCGGGTGAGAGAAGCCCCCTGCCCCCTCCGCAGCCAGGGGCGGCGTCTCTCTCCACGCCGGCTGCTCTAACTCGGGCTCGGCGAGCCGGCCCCTAGGAGCGCGAAACTCCTCCCCGGAGCGGCGTTTGCGCGCCTAGCGCTCCCCTCTCACTGCCCCGCCCCGCCCCGGCCAGAGGCAGAGGGTTCAGCGACTGCTCCTCGGGATTTTTCTCTGTGGGTACCAAACATCCCCCAGCTCCGATGAACCCCTCGCACACTGGGAGCAGGCCGGAAGTGCGGCACGGTCGCCAAACACGCTGCCAGGTTCGCCCGGGCGGGCAAGGGAAGTGCTCAGGTCGGGTAGTGCGGCGACGGGGACACAGGCTCCCCTGCCTGGGCCCCCACGTCTAACGCGTCCACGCGGCTCCGCGCGCAGAGACCGAATCCCAGACGCAGCCAGAAGGCGCCTTTCCCGCGGCGGGGCTAGGGCGGACCGGTGGTCTAGGGCCTCCGAGGCGAGCAGCGGCCGACGAAGGATCTTCCCGAGTGTGAGCTGCAAGGATCCCGCCCAGTTTCTCCCGGCAGAACCGGGGGGAAAAAGGAAACATCTCTCAGGGCACCATCTTTTATTTTAAATAAAAATCACTGAAGGCATATTCCGGAGAGGGAAGAGCCAGGCTACCTCTAATTATTATGCATCTGGTTTTAACAGATCAGAGTCCAGGAGAGCTGTTCGAAGGAACAAGAGTATGTTAAAAAATACCTTCTATGAGGCCCAGGCGACGCGGCATTACGTGCCCACCCGCCTTAAGGACTTCGGCTCTGGGCTGGTCTCAGAGGAAGCCGGGAATTAGGGTTAGCAACAAGAATGCCCTCTCCCCCTCCTCTACCTGCTAAGCCGTCGCTCATAACCTGTAGATACAGCAGCGGTAACCGACCTTCTGAACAGTTTTTCTCCTTTAATATTACACTGACCCATTAGAAACATTTTTATTGCCTTCAGGTCAGGAGATCAGGAGGAGGTGCAGCTGTCCAAAGAGTCAATAGGCTGCAGTTGGAAAGCCTCAACCGCATCAGAGCACATACAATGGGTGGGAGTCCTTCGTGGACGTAATATTTACTAGGAGCTGCTGCTGCTTCAGAAAGAACTTGGAGTAGCCCATCATTCTTGAAAATCCACCGAAGGTATTTTTACACTTGAAATGTCAGTAAAAAAAAAAAATTACCCATGCTCTTTTTACTCAGCCATTGATATTACTGATCCCTCAAATGCATGGACGAGTCGAAATGAAGTGGGCTATATTTAACTCCCTTTTTGATGGCTGAGCTTATGTAGCTAGTGTATATTTTTAAGGTCCTAGACGGAGTATCCAGTTTGTTATAATAATACACAAATTAAGTTCACAAGAGCCTCAGCAACATATTTCATCAAAACTGCACACACTTGTTTTAAATCCCAGCTGTTAGATTTGTTTGATAGTGAAAGACACGCATGGACTAGTATTTATGGAAAATAAACATTTTATCCCATGATTTAGAAGTAGATATTTTCTTAGGTCTCAGTTTTAGTAACAGCAAATACAGTCAACAATACAGAAGGCACCATTCAATTGATTTTTGAAAGCATGCTGAACATATAAAATTGTTATGAAAAATTACTAAAACTTAAATGATCAACAGACTAGTTTATAAAATTTAAAGAAAAGCAAATATTACTAAGTGAATGAAAAGTATATTTCTGTAAATAGCTTTTGATCACATGCAACAGGTAAATAAAAATTTATAATTTACTATTTACATTTTGAATATGACAATCAAAGAATACATGTGTTTTTTTCTTTCTTGGAACGAAGGTTCTCTTTTCAAAAATATGAAAAGGAAAAATAAGCTTTTTAAAAAAGTTATAACCATAAATTTAAAATTTCACCACCTAAATGTTCTTTGAAGATACTGCTCATAATACAGTTGTAAACATTGAAGAACATGTTTACACCCTCCATATCATAAAGTAAAAACATTTCACTAAATTAAACATGAATGAAAATATTGTGAAAGTGAGTTTACGTTTAAAAAGTTGGATTAGCTTGGCAGGAAAGAAAAACCTGTTAAAAAGAACAGTTGCATTTAAAATGGATGATCTGACACCTTCCGGTTTCTAACACAAAACTGTAAGTTCTTTTTAAAAGAAAAAATGTAAATGCTCTTTATATCATACAACCATTCCCACATATTGAAAAAATAATTTTCCATTCATCTTTCAGTTGGAAAACATACATCTTTAAATGTATGGGTTTGACCAAAAGAAATGAACTTTATCAGTTATCATAATTACTGATGATATAGTGTAAACAGTATTTTCTCTACTACACATTTTTCTAATGAGTATTAACTGATTATAAAGACTGCTTAAATTTCCATCCTATTAATATATATAATTGCAATCATTTTAAAAAATAAGCATTCTTTCCCATGGAATACCTGTTAAAAATATACCACAAGAATCCTGGTGCAAATGAAGCCTTTGAGTGGAGGACAAAATCAATAAACGACTCTTGGCGATTTCGAAAAGAAACCCAGCGCTCATTTCCGTGTTCCTCGTCTCCAGTCCTCATTTCGTTGGCCCTGAAAGGCTCCATCGGGCCCAGACCCTCCCCCACCGCCCACCATTGTACTCGTTACATACAGAGGAAATTATGAATGGTTATAATGGCCAAATGCAGGCAGAAAAGCAGCAGAAAGAGACTTAAGCAATTTTTCAAGTACAAGTTACCGCTTAGGGGTAACGCAGAGCGGTGTTCCTGTTTTAAGAGTCCCAAGTTCTCCAGCTAAAATTCTTTAAATAAAAGTACCAGCCTACCCCACTCCTCCTCTTCCTCCTCCTCTGGAAACTACAGGAAGAAATGGTTTCCGTTTAAATACCGACTTTTCCCACTTTGACTTTTCTGCTCCGGCCTCCGAGGCCCGGGACGCCCCCATCCCCACGCCAGAAACCTTCGCCCCTGCGCTCCCCTCCCCCACCGGTGGCCAAGCCCGCCCCCGGCCTCATTGATCCCAGAGCCTTCTCTGAATCGCGCAACCAATAGCAAACGCGAAGCCCAGAGCCACCGCGAGCGCAGGCGGAGGCGGAGGAGGTGTCGCCCAGACACCCGCCCAGGACGCCGCGGGCTCCCATCCCCCCACCGGCCTGGCTCGGGGCCGCCCCACTTTGCCGGTGCCCGCGCCAGCAGAGGGTGCACAGGGTGGGGCGTGTCGGCCCGCCTCTCCGGCTCCCTCCCAACCCTCCCCCCCCTGCTGCGTTTCCGTCCCCGCCAACCCCTGGAAAGGTGCTCGCGGTTTGCCGAGGTTACACTTCTGTCATCGAAGCCACAAGGCGAGTTCGGAATTGTGACTCTTTGGCTTTGTTTGATTACCAATTTTTAAAAATCGAGTCTTTAAAACTCGGGTAAATAGAGCCGAGGGATTGCCTAGTTAGCACCCCCACTCCAATCACATTTTTTAAAAAAATCAATACTCCTCCCGCCCCCTCTCCCCTCCTGGAGGATCCGCCCCGACCAGATAACCCTTTCTAAACTCTGTGGTGACCATCAGCTCCCCCAGCCGCGCTTCCCTCCGCAACCCCGGCTGCGGCTCCTTTAGCATTTTCCGCCCCTCTTTCTCCGCCCCTGCGCAGGGTCCTTCGCCCAATCTCGTTACCCCTCCCCCTCTTCCTCCTCTTGCTAGCTTTTTTTTTTTTTTTCCTGCGAAACCCACTGTAATTGAGGCGCTGGGATTCCTCACGTGAGACGTTGATTTGTAGTTTGAACACGTGGCTCATTCAAAAAGCCGGACACTCGGAGCGGATTTTTTCCGCCTCCTGCGCCTGCCTCCCCTCCACCCCTTCTCCCCTCCCTCCTGCCAGTCACCCTTCTGGGTTTTTTTTTTTTTTTTTATGGGGAGGCGGTGCTTGCCCTCTCGTAGTGTGATATTTTCACAGTCCGTCGGTCGATGCCAGAGGGTTTGGGGAGGAAAAGACAAAAAGTAGTTTCCCCCCTCCTTTCTCTCCTCCTTTTTCTTGCTAATCCCGCCTCCTCCTCCGAGTTAGGAAGACTCTGGATGCGTTTGGGTTGTCGCTAGGGTTTTTCTTTTTTCTTTTAATACCTAGAAAAGGAAAAAACAGGAACCCTCGGATCTGATTTTTTTCGCTTCTCGTTCCTGTCCTTGGTTCTTACTGTGTTTGTGTATTTTAACGGCGAGAAGAGGAGGGGAACTCGCCGGATCCATCCATCGCTGTGGGTGGTTTTAATTTTTCGTTTTTCTCCTAATTTTTTTTTTTTAAAAGCAACAACCACTCTTCACAATGAACAAACTGTATATCGGAAACCTCAGCGAGAACGCCGTCGCCTCGGACCTAGAAAGTGTCTTCAAGGACGCCAAGATCCCGGTGTCGGGACCCTTCCTGGTGAAGACGGGCTACGCGTTCGTGGACTGTCCGGACGACAGCTGGGCCCTCAAGGCCATCGAGGCGCTTTCAGGTGGGCCCCGGGCCGGGCCTGCCGGGGTCGGGCTCGCGGCAGTCCACACACCGTGCTGTCCGCACCGGGCCCCGGCCTGGGCGGGTGCGGGTGCGCCTGCGGAGAGCGGCCAAGGCCCGGGCGCCCGCACGCGCGGGTCGGGGCCCTTCCCCCAGCCGGGGCGCCTACCCGGCCCCACGGCTCCCCTCCCCCGCCCGGATCTGCGGGCGGAGGGCGAGCGCGCTGTCCAGAAAACCCCGGTTCGGGCTCGGAGGGGAGCGGGGGCACCGTGCGGCGCCGGGGACCGGGGTTGGGGTGCTGGAGCGGGGAGGGGGGAAGCTCGCCCCGCGCGCCGCCCGGGCCCAGGCGCGTGCTCCAGGCTCCGGCACGCCGGGCCTTGGGGGCCGGGAACGAACGCCCGATTCTCGCTCCTTCCTTACCCTCTGTGTGTGTGAGGGGGGTTTCTGGCGGTGGACTCGCTGCCTCCTCTCCCGCCCCCAGAGCTGGGCCGAGGGAGAACTCCAAAGTGGCCTGGACCCCGCTGCCTAGCGAGGCCGCGGGCTGGTGCCGCGCACGGGCGGCCCCGCGCTCCCCTCGACCCTGCAGGGAGGCGGGCGAGGGCAACCCCCGGGTTCTGGGCTCCACCTTCCCGGGTCCGACGAGCTACAGGGGAGGTGGGCTCGGGCGACCAGGGGTCGCCTGGGAGCGCGTCCCCCTGCGGGGCCGGGCTTCGGGCCGCGGCCTCCGGGGCTGGTCGGGCGCGCGCGGGGGAAGGATGCACTCGGGTCCCGCTCAGAGCCGCGTGCCTTTCGGGGTGGCGGGCGCCGTCCCTCGCGCGTGGTTCCGCTGGTGCCCAGCTGCGCCTCTGGACGTTCTCTCCCTCGGCGCCTGCCCGGCGGTCCTCAAGCCTTTCCCGCCACTCACAGCCCGTTCCCGGCGGGCCTGGGCCGGAACCCCCGGGAGAAGGGCCTAGGCGCCCCCACCTGAGGAAAGCCCACGCAGCCCTTTGCCCTGAGTTTGTCTGCTAGGGTCGAGGGGGACGTGGGCGGGGAAGGCCGAGGGGGGCGGGGAGAGTGTTACCGACCTCTGCCCATTGATTCCTCCTTTCCCACCCGCGCGGGGCCGCTTTCTGTCTCGGCCTCGAGCCGCTCAGGGTCTGAGGAGGCCCAGAGAGCCGCTCAACTCGGCCAACTGTCCTGCACCTTTTGTGTGTCCGCAGGTAAAGTGGAACTGCACGGAAAACTCATTGAAGTTGAGCACTCGGTCCCCAAAAGGCAGAGGTGAGCTTGCTTAGCATGTTCTCATTGATTCCCTTCTCGGCCATTGGGAGGAGAGAACACAGCTGAAAACAACTTTTCCACTTATTGGGGTTGCTGTGTGGCTTGGCGTTTCTCGTTTTCTTTTGCATTTATGTTTCTGGCAGGTGTGTGTGTGCACACTGCTCTGTAGGAATAGACAGCTTGACTGTGGCCCTGCCACCGGGTTGTTTATACTGGTATATAAAGTCGCTTAAGGAAGCTCTTTCGGTTAAATGTTCTCCGGCAGAGTAGGTCAGGTTGGTGCAACAGGAAATCAAGAGTCTCCGAGGGCAGTTTCTGGGCATCCGTGGGAATTGGTGACCCCCCCCCACCCCCCCACCCCCGCCTGAAACCGTAGGAGAGGCAAAGCAGCTGCAGCCGCGCGCGGGTGTGGCGTACCTTTCCCTTCTCTGTCCCACGGTGGCGGGCAAGAGTCTAGGGGGGCCGTGCGTGCATCTGAGGGGAGAGGAATTTGCCTTTACCCTGGGAGCTCCCCGTGAGGGAACGCCTGGGTTTCTCCTGCCCAAAAGCGCCTTTCAGTTCCTGCAGAGTAAGACGGGTTTTCTGCAAACCCGCCTTTGTCTCCCGGCCTCCCCCCGACCCTGCTCCTCAATTTAAAAAATATTTGGCTTGTAGATAAACCACCAAGAGATGGAGAAGGTTGAAGATTTTTGCTTCCTCAACAAGGAAGGGGTTGCACTTTTTGGAAAGCATGTGTAGTGTGTCAGTTTACAGTGTTTGGAGACTTAATCCCTGGACTATTTTGGAGAAATGGCTGCTTTCTCCCGAGCAGGCCAGATCCCGGCTCTCTAACTCCGGCTGGAAAGGCCCTGCTTCCTCCCAGGGGGTACTGGGTTTGGCCTGTGCCTTGCTGGCTTCTGCCCAGTGGGGTTAGGGTTTCTGCCTTCCCCCATCCCCCACTCCCAACCCGTGGTCCAGCGGTAAACTGGAAGTTAATTTCAACTAGAGCAGCCGGAGAGGGAGCAGCATCTGGTTAGGTATTGGTGCAAGTGTGTATGCTGGAGGGCTGAAAGGGTTTGATATGCATATTTCCCTGGTGCTTGACTTGGAGAATTGGCTACCCAGTAGGTCAATCTTAATTATAAGCCTGTTTGTAGATGGAGTTTTCTTCCATGTAAATAATTTACACCAACTGTGTTTTTGTTCACGAGCTTGTGGGATTCTTGTAGGTTTCTTTTCATGTACTATACTTAATTTTCATTAGGATTAGTTGGGAAGTGATCTAGTTCTAGCTGGGAACTTTGGTAGTGGTCAAATTATTTTATATAGCAGAATGGAATTTTAAAAGCATCTAAAACAATAGAATGTGTACTGCAAACTCTAAATTGATCTCAGTTAAATATCAATTGAAAAATTAAAAGAGATAGTCTGAATTGTTTCCTTACTGGAAAAACATGTAAGCATATTCTGCGAATTCTAATTGGTTTTTGTTTAGCTGCTGTGTCTTATTAATTTTCTTCAAATGTCGAATAAGAAATAGGCAAATAGTTGTGCTGAAAAACTGACATTTTAACATTCAGAAATTGCTAAATTTAAACTTTAAATGTATTGACCTGCCTGTGAATGCAATTAGTTTGCCTTACTCTCCTGATTTTCCTTTTCTAACCTTGTGTGAGTTTGTTCCTCATGTGTAGGGAATTAAAAACATTGCCTGGAATAGACTGTTTTTCTTCTTAAAGGCTTTTGCCCAACCTAAAAACATACTTAGCAGCCTCTTTGTCATAAAGTAACAAGTAACTATTGAAGAAAGCATATAAAGTAAAATGTTACTAGTGGCAGCAAGTATTAAAGAGAAGCTTCCATTGATGAACAAGGTAGATTAAATTTTCTAGCTGATTTTCATTAGTCATTGAAATGCTCAGGATTTTGAACCATAGTATTACTAGCAAAGTAAATAGGAGTGAGTACATTAGAGACAACTTTTTTTTTTTCCTACTGATTTATTAAGAGAGCCATCAAGGAAGCCCTTTGCTTGTATTGAAGTGGTTAAAACCAATAATGGAACTTGATTTTTCTGCCCAGGGAGATTTGCTGGAAACCTCTATTACAATTTGGGTTTAACTGACCCTTGAAACGGTGTTGCAGTTTTCCTTATCTGGACTGTTCTACTGTCTGAATAGGCTTTGGGAGAGAGCAGAGAAGGCACCTTGGTGATCCACATACTCAGCACCTAGAGGATGGTCAGGTGGTACTGATGAGAGTGACTTGAATGCTGAAGACCAGTCCTTGCTGGTGAGCCTGCTGGACTTCTGGGTGGAGTTCTTTGTGCTTAGCAGTCATTGCGTTCCATCCCATCATCATGTGGGCATCTGAGGCAGGCACACCCACATGTGCAACAGTGACCTTTATACCTGCTGTGCAAGGCATGTTGGGAGCCCTAGGCTGAAGAATGCTTATGGCAGCACTCTGAGATGGATGAATGGGCTTGTACCAGCTAAACAGGGGAGCAGGCCAGTGGGTGATGTGATGTGACGTGTGGGAGGCTGCCCAAAATTCTGACAGGGAGCAGAGGTAGGCGGACCCTTGCTGGAAGGGGCATTGCAGAGTTTGGTTCAGACCAGGCCTAGTTCCTAATTCCTGAAGTCTCAAGGGAATGTGGAAGGAATGTTGCTTTTCTGCATTCAGATACCCCTCATTTCGGGGAGATTATAGCAGTGCTTCAGTTTGAGATCCTCTGCATTCAGAATGAAGAGAACATTGCACAGAGTACCTGTGATAGTATTGCACTTTTTGTTCCAAATATGAAAGATATAACACATGAAGACTTGGCTTCACTCTGGAGGTATAAGCTTTAAAAAAAATTTCCCTCCCTACCCCTGGGGGGAAAGGTGGGTGTGAAAATTGTTGTGGCTTTGGAAGACCATAGCTGACTTTGGGTCGGAAGTCACTGGTGTCTTGCGGGACCTTGTATGTGCCCCTATATATTTATGTAAATAGCACTGATTTCCTTTTGTTATGTTGTGGGCTGTTGGGCATGGGAGAGGGAACAAGAAAGTCGCTGACACTGGGGAACTTAGAGGATGGTGGTTTATTTTCCACTGCTTTTAAATTACGAAAATTGTCACATTTTCCAACTTTTTCTGGCTTAAACTTCCTCATGCTTTAGCTGTTAACCTTGATTAGAATTGTATGTAGCCAAAAACATGTTTGAATAAAAGAGAAAAAATAGTGGGATATTATAGTTAATATTTTTCCAGGAAGGATCCGTTAAAATAAGTGGTGGTGCCTAAGCTCAAGTATCTTTGTTTTTTGCTTCCCTGAAATAATTTTTAAAGAAAGGAAATTAAATGGATAACTTATTTCAATATTAGAATCTTGTGTTTAGCATATAAATGGGATACAGCATGTATAAAAGTTACTGGGGTTTTAAATATATCTTACTTTAAATGGCTACGTAAAAGCTAGTGCTACATTTAATATAAAAGTGGTTAAGTATAGACTAGGATGGTGCCAGGAGTAGCCATATGCCAGTTAGCCAGGGCATAAGACCTTGGTGTCTCAGGACATTAAAAGCTGTTTTTAATGCTAAATATTTTAACAAGATATGCCCCAAGGTGTTTTAACAGGGGTGCTCCTGGGTTATCAGTGGTGGTCCAGGTGAATCTTGTGCATTAGGGAAATTTCTCACACATTTGTAGACCTAAGGCTCTGAATGTTAGGAAACTTTTGTGGCTGGTAAAGGTTATCTTTGCAATGCAGAGTTTAAGATCAGTAATGCATGACTGCTTAAGTGGTTGTAGCCAGTGAGATTTTTCTTGATTTCATGTTGTTTTCTCAGTACAGTTTGAGAAAGCTAGAAAGATTTCTTGCTTTTCTTTCTCACTGTATTAGATTTTTAAAAAAATTTTGATAAGTAGCTTCTGTGTGTCTGTCCGTGATAACAAGGAAGACATAATGAAAACATGACATGTGCCTGGAGCCAGTGGGAACTGAGAATCTTGGCTTCTGTTTCTGGCTTCCTTTGATTTGTGGGATGACTTACATTCTCTGTTCATGCCAAACGCCATTATAATAATCTAACAAGGGGCATACTTTGTTCAGAGTTTTGAGTTCTGCTTGAAATAAGTGAGTTACCAGCTAAGATTTAAGGGTGGATTTTGGAATTACAGAGAGATGGGCTTTCCTCTCTAAGGAGCTTGCATTTCTTTTCTGTAGTATTGCAGCTTAGTAGCTTTTGCACCTGTACCTTGTTTGGGCAATCAGCATGAGGGACACGATTTTCATCATAACTTCCAAAGGCTTTTGTGAGTCACACCACTGCAGTTCATGTCTTGTTGTAGGTCTGGGATTCCATATTAAGTAAACCTGTTGAGCCACCTTGATGTATATTTTGAAGCAGTTCCATTTTAACATTCTTTAACAGCGTTCAGACAGCAACTATTCCAGCAGTAATTTTGAAAAGTGTGAATTACGCATTCAGGAACGCTGGTAGTTGGTTTGGTCTGGGAGGAAAGAGTCTACTATTTTTAGTGGAGGTTCCTTTATCAGCTGTTGATTCTGATTCAGGCTTGTAGAGTCATAAGACAGGAGGTGGCAGTGTGGGAGCAGTGACCAAGGGGTAGAATTGGCATTTTTAGTTAGGATCTCTGCCCCATAAATCTGATGTTTACTAGTGGGCTTTGACTGTGGAGTTTTGTTTGGAAGCTGGTTGCAAACATAGTTTTCAGTGCTCTATTAAAACTGTGTATTTTATCATGGTCTGAAATTGCTGTTTGGTAAGTGTTCGGTATTGGTAAATACACTCAGTTAAAATACCAATATAGTATGTGAATTCTGTTGCCCTGAAGGGGAATCTATAGTACATAAATTATGTGTTTTAGAGAATTATGCCAAGACTATTTAACTTGCCTAAGAAATAGTTTGAAATTAGAGAGGTATTATTTGAGGAATCTAGTGTAAGTCTAAGAACCCGCTTGCCCCAGTGCAGGAGACACAAGAGATGTGAGTTAGATCCCTGGGTCAGGAAGATCTCCTGGAGAAGAGTAAGTTGCTGTTGTCCTGAGCCACAGTTTTCAGGACAGTTTACTGTGCTTCTCTGTGATCATATGGGTCTGCTAGGTGGTTAGTTCTGTTCCACTTGGTATCATCTGGGTCATTTACTAAGCTGGGCTGAAAGAGCCAAGAAGACTGCACTCACATGTCTGGCCTCTTGGTGCTTGTCCAGGTCATCTTTCACCATATGGTATCTCATTACTCAATAGTGGCCCCTGGCTGGCTACCCCTAGTGAAAGCAGAAGCTGCTGGGCCTTTCGAAGGCTAGGCACAGAATTGGCACATTACTTCTTTTAATTTCATTCTGTTGATTAAGGCAGGCCGTGAGGCCAGCACAGGTTCCAGGGGAACGTGGAAAGAACTTAATGGTAGAGTGGCATGCATGTACAGAGAGGAGGAATTGGTAGTTGCAGTCTGTGTAGTTCTACAAGTTGGAGGAGCCACAAGCATCCCACATGCATTTTGGCTTGAAAATGCTTAGAACATAAAATATCTGAAAATTGTATTTAGCTCTAGAAATGGGGAGCCAGTCGACTTGTAATGTCTTAGCAAGAGAGGATGGTGTTAGCTCAGAGGTGATGAATAGTGGTCAGGCTCTGTTTATTTCTAGGGAATAGCTAGTAGAATTTACTGATGGGTTAAATGAGGGGTGTTTGAAGAGAGAAGGATGACAAGGTTTTTTGGCCAGAACAATTGGGTGGAAGGGGGTGCCATTTACCCAAACAGAGGGTATTGTGTGACAAATAGGTTCTTGAGTGAAAATTAGGAGCTTTACTTTTTGGCATATAATGTTTCTAATTCTTATTAGAAATTTGAAATGAAGTTGAGTAGATATTAATAGTTGGATATATTTGGTCTGGAGCCCAAGAGAAGGTGGGAAGTGCAGGTGAAAAATTAGAGGCTTTGTTAACTTACGGTGTTGAAGTCATGGAATTGGACAAGGTCATCAAGGAAATAAGTGTGGAACTCTTGAAAAGAGGGGCTAGCAGAGAAGAGTGAAGGAGGCCAGTGATTAGTGGAAATCAAGTACAGTGAACTGCTTCTGAGAGAAGTGAGGAAAGCCTGTGGGGAAGGAGAGTTTAATCCACTGTGTAGAATATCACTGAGCGTGTGTGCTTTAGATGGATGAGTAAGTGACTGAGGGCGGTGTTAAGTCTCAGCCTTCTGGCTGTGCTGTAAATAAATGTAGAGTGATTTATGAATTTTGGAGCAACCTGAAATATAGCCTCTCTTCCAGAATTCATATATTAGGCTCTTTTTTCATTTTTTTTTAATGTTCTGTAAACATCTAGAAGCATATTCTATTTATAAGTTGCTAGAGATGGAAGAGATCCTTTTTTGCTCAGTGGACAAGACGGTGACAGTTGACCTACCCTCTGGCATCTGTTTTGACACTTTGGGTGACTGTGAGCTCGCCTTCTCAAAGACAACCCCTTCTGCTTTTTATTAGTACGCATTTGGTTCCAAAACGGTGCAGACAGAGTCCAGTGCTTCCATGTGCTTGTCTAAATACTTGATTAAAGACAATGATGGAAACTAATGGTCATGATATTTATGAATATTATGGGCTAGGTTTAAAATATTTCAATCACTTTGTCATTTTAGTATACTAGAATAAGTAAAACATTCCGTGTATTTTATTCATAACAGTGAAGTTGTAAGAAATGTAAGAAACCCTTGAAGTACCCTAAATTCCCTCATTTTTGCACATTAAAAAATCTGGTCCTTGGTAAAGTAGCCACCTCCTCAAATTATGAATTCCGTCTTTGGCCACAGAAGTCACTGAAACAAGGTGATGTGTTAGAGTAGTTGGTTTTGAGACAGGTGACTTGGTCTGAATAACTCTTTTTTAAAGACTTTCTGTGTCTATGCAAGTCCTTTGATTATAGAATACTGCTTTCAGAATGTGTTAAATGCCTACTATTTTAAGAGAGGGAAACTAATAAAAATGAGATAGCACAATAGGGTCTCCCCCGCCCTCCGCCCCCGCGTACCGCAGTGGTATTTGCTGTAAGCCCTGGGAGAAGAAGTAACTTGCCCAGGGCACTGATTAGTGGAACTGTTTCCAAACTGTGACTCTACCCTGTCTTCATTCCTCCCATTTAAAGTGGTCAGATCCTCAAAAAGTAGCTTACACAGCAGCCTGATCATGTTTGCAGTGGCAAGTCAGAGCAGACACTTTCTTGGTGTCTCTGAAGAAAAAAGAAATCTTGTTTGGCTTCTTTGAAGGGTTGATTTTAATGTCTTGGAAAAGGACAGATACAGGTAGTCTGGAATCCGGGCTTGCTACTGAATAAAAATATCCAGACATCCTGTTTTAAGGTAGAAAATGAGACTACTTTTTCCTTGAAACTTTTTTTTTTTTTTAAAGCAGCTTCATGTTAGTATAAATGAATGGCATGGAAGTTGGAGGGGGCCTAAGGAGATAAGAGAGGGGAACAGAGGGCATGAAGAGGTGGACGCTGTGGCTTTATCCTAGGCAGGTGGTTGTGACTCACAGCATGTGTTTTAGATGACAAAAGATGTAGAGGTGTCCTGTGTGGAGTGCATGGTGCCTGGTTGTCCCAGTTTGTCACCAAGTTTAGAAGGATCCTGCCTTGGGGAAAAAAGTCTCTTAAACTTAGAATATTAAGGATTAAGAAAGAGTAGGAGGGAGAAGTCATGCTGAAACCTCTTGATGTAGAGAGTCCTGATGCCTGCCTCACATGCTCTTGTTGAATAGAAGGGTGTAGCCAGAAGAATGTTACATCTGAGTTTGAATCCCACCTGAGTTTGAATCCCACCTCTGCTTTCTGAATTCATGATGTTAAATGTCTAAGGATGAGGAAATCAAATCTGGGAGGTTAGTGTGGAAAAGATGCCTTATAGAACCCTGGGGAGGTGTATAAAGCATCACCCAGTAGTCACACCCATATCAGCTGTTGTGTTTCCCCTTGATGTTGAAATGTGAAGGCTGGATGTATATTATTTGGTGGTAATAACAAATAAGAAAAAGTTTTCTTCTGTTCTGGGACGTGTGCTCATAAACGTAGAAATCTTTGGGTGGTGTCTTTTGTGTTTTTATGTTCATTGAGCATGAATTACGTTTTTTAAAAAGGTATAACCTAGGAACAATAGAGTATATAAATATTAAATAAACATCTTGATAAATTCTCACAAATGTGTACATGTCAATTAATTTAAAATGTATGAATTATGAAAATGTGAAAATACTTGTTCTTTAATCCTCCCCATTCCCATGCATTTCCCAGGTCTTACATTTGGTAACTTAGTATATTATTTTTCAGAAATTCTCCTATGCATGTATCCACAAACACTTTTTAATAATCCAATCATACTGTTTATTTTTTTTGTTTTTTTTTTTTAAGTAATATATTCTGAAGAATCTTCAGTGTAGGTACAAATAGTTAACTCCCCTTAAACTAGCAGTTGCATCGTTTTGCATAGGAGTGCAACAAATTAAATGTTCTTTTCATAGTGATTTCAGTTGACCATGAGTATATGTATGTCATAGGACTCTTGGATATTCTTTTTACTTGAATATTTTTATAAGGTAAATTCTTAGACTGGAAATTGCTGTCAAAAGACATGCACATTTAAATTTGGAAGTACTCTACTCAAAACACTAAATTTGTCATGTAGAGTGAAGTAAGCCAGAAGGAGAAAAATATCATATATTAACACATATAAATGGAATATAGAAAAATGGAATAGAGATAAAGATGTATAGAATGGACTTTTGGACATGGGGACAGAGAGTGGAACAAATTGAGAGAGAAGCATATGTTATGATGTAAAATAACTAGTGGGAAGTTGCTGTATAACACAGGGTGCTCAGCTTGATGCTTTTTGATGACCTAGATGGTCTGGATGAGGGGGCGTAAGAGAGGGGACATATGTTTATGACTGATTCACATTACTGTACAGCAGAAACCAATACAACATTATAAAGCAATTATCCTCCAGTTAAAAAATTCAAAACACTAAATTAATGATTGATAACAGTTAGTCATAATTTGACAACCAAGGAGCTGTTCGAAATGAATTGGGCAGAGAGACTATTTGGTCAAAGCTCAAGCATGGAGGGCTGTATCATTTTAGGAACAGCCTTATTCTTTCTACATGGATGTTGTGCTGACTCTGACAAGTCTAGGTCCTGATTCATTTGTGTCCCTTGCATGTAAAGATTAAGTCAGAGCTATAAAGATTACATTCTGATAACTGGAACTTCCCTTGTGGTCCAGTGGTTAAGACTCCATGCCTAGGATGCAGGGGGCATGGATTCAGTCCCTGGTCAAGGAACTAAGACCTAAGATCCCACATCCCACATGCTGACCCCCCAAAGCCGCAAATCTGCTAACTTAGAGTTTGATTACCTGGGGTTTATGTTCTTTTAGTAACTTGAATTTTGGATTTTACCCCAGAAACTTAACAATATCTTTTTGCAGTCGGAGCTTTACCAAGTAATATTTTGAGGAGAAGTTTGATTGAAAATTAGTTTTCAAAACAAAGTTTTACTCCTCTTACCACTTGAACTAGCCAGGTGAGTACTGGAGAGCTTGTTTAAAGAGAACCTATGACGATGTTAAAACTGTTGAAGCTGTGACTACTGAGTTTTTTTCTAGTGATCCCCAAATGCTGATTTTTTTTTTTTTTTTTTAAGTCAGCTGTTCTTGCAAAAATGGAGCTCTTGCTTGTCTTTGGAGAGAGAAGTGAGGTTGAACATTTTAATTTCTCCATTTTGTGGTCTGCAAGTTTACCTATTGCTGCAGTGTTTTGAGTTTCAGAAATGGATTCATTCCTTACGGCTTATAAAAATTCTTAGTTTAACTAGCGTAGATGGAGCACCTGTGCTGGTAGACAGCTCCATGCTAGATTTCAGGGGCTAGAAAGAACACATTTCTTTTCCTGAAGAAAAGTACATGGAGTGTAGTGTCTTGCACTTTGTTCTGCTTCAATTCCTCAGTGATATTTTTGTCTTAACACTAGCAGTGGCTCACTGTGCCAGTGATCCCAGAGGTGGATTACTATCTCTACAGGTAGAGAAGTTGTAAAATACACCACCGGTTATGTATGGGATACCCCAGAAACATAGGCAGGTCGTTGGCCTTAGCTGAGTGCCGGTGCAGCCAGCCAGAGATAGGTTCAGAGAGCAAGACACGTGAAGGCAATTGAAGCTGTGTGCGGTGGGGATGGCAAAGCAGAAGGGAAACAGAAGCCAAGGCATGGAAGTGTGAAATACCCTGGTGTGTGTGGGGGCATGGCAAGCTGTTTGGAATTAGAGAGACCCGAGTGTGAGGCCGGATGTTGGTGAAGGCTGAGCCCAGAGGGGTAGCGAGAGCAGCCGGTGTGCTCCAGGAGTTCCGATTCTTTGTGTGTTTACCTTTAGGGGCTCACTCAGTTCAGTGTATGTCAGTTAGCAGATGGTTATTTGGGATCATCTCACGCAAGACTTGATGCTTGGGGCTAATTTTGGGATCTGCTCACCAGGGATTATGTTGAACTGCTTTTACTTTATAAGTGCTTCCTGGAAACAGCTGTTCCCCAAATCATTCCATGGGCGTGGAGCTGTTCCCAGCCCTCTGACTGGGATTTGGGTAAATCATGAGAGGACTAGGAACGCTATAGTAAGGCTGACTGAGCCTGTGCTGCTTTTTTTTAAGGTTGAATGAAGAACCTGCCCGTCAATGCAGGAGACGTGGGTTTGATCCCCAGGTCAGGAAGATTCCCCTGGAGGAGGGCATGGCAACCCACTCCGGTATTCTTGCCCGGAGAGTCCCATGGACAGAGGAGCCTGGCGAGTTACCGTTAGTCCATGGGGTCACAGTCAGACACGACTGAAAAGAGTTAGCATATGATAGTCATAGTTTTAATCAGTGGTGATGATTAAAGCACTTAGTATTTGATTTTTATTATGACATCTCAAATGATGTAATGAACCTTTGGAGAAAAATGGGACCCTTCAATGTGCATGTGCTATTAACTGAGCAGAATGAGAGGCAGCAGTGCACACTTGGGAGGATCAGTGATCTCTTGCTTGGAATCAGACAAACATCAGTTTGAATCCTTGCTCAGCTCTGTGTTCCCTGGCAAACTGATGCTACTCTGGACTTCTCAGTTTATCTATTCAGTCCAGTCACTCAGTCCTGTCCATCTCTTGGCGACCTCATGGACTGCAGCACGCCGGGCTTCCCTGTCTATCACCAACTCCCCGAGCTTGCTCAAACTCGTGTCCATCGAGTCCGTGATGCCATCCAGCCATCTCATCCTCCGTCATCCACTTCTCCTCCTGCCTTTTTATCTGTAAACAGGAGCAATAAGCTTACTGTACAAGTTTATCTGTAAATAGGAGCAGTAAAGCTTATTGTACGAGGTTGTTGGGAATTAAATCATAATGTTTGGAAAGGACTTCATGGAGTATCTGACACAAGTAGTATTGTTTCATATTAGTAAGCTTGTGTGTTTACAAGTGGTGGTTGAAAATAAGATGAGTATCTATTTCTGTGTAATCCCATAGTTTGCTACTGATACATGGAAATGTTTGACACTTCTTTGTAGAGTATGAGTAATGCCTTGTGGATGTTAAGAGTTTGTACTTTAGGTCTAGATGTGTACATTTTGGAATCCCTAAAATGTTTTAGTTAGGAAATTATCTTAGAGATCATATTTTCAAAAAAGAGTAGGAAATAAACTCCTGTTAATTTCAAGAAGGTAGGCAACGTATGACAAAAATGTACACAAGATAAGCAGCGGTTCAGAAAGGGATACCTGAAAGGCTCATCTACTTAGGAAAAGATATTCTGTCTTGCTTATCATTAGGGAAATGCCAGTTGTAATGCTATTTCCCCCCATCAAGTTAGGAAAAATGAACAAGATTAATAATAACCGGTATTGGCAAGCATGTGTAGGTATGGGCATTCATACAGCAAAGACTTCTTGGCATGATATTTGGGAGTATCTGTTAGAACTAAAATGTGAATATCCTTCAGGTATCATGAGATACAACCTAGTCTTCATAGTTGTGTGGTCTGTAAGTATAGTTGTAATGAACAGTATTGTAAAGGAGCTCAAATCGCTAGGCAGGACTTGGGAAAAAGGTCTTTGGGTAGAAGTCCAAAGTATGTGCAGATAGACTTTCAGGTTTTATTATTTTACTTATTACATTTTAATAGGTATTATCAGATAATCTGGAGCTTCCACTATTGTCTACTTTCCAAGCAGAGAAGATTCTTAGCCTTAATTTGGCTGTCTGGGATGTTTTGCGTTTACTCATTTTTGAGCGTTAGGTTTTTGAAAAGGAGGAAGAGAACCAAGAACTGCTTTTCTTTCTTCAAAGCACTTTGAAGTAATGTTAAACAGTGTTTAACTGTTAGGTCTTTGTTAAAAAGACATTTTTTTCCCCTCCCCAGTATTGTTTAATAGAAAATTGGAAATAAATGTCCTCTCAAAGAAAATATACCATACTCGGACAAATTATACTGTGGTATATTTCTTAGCATTTACGAAGAGTGATATAAATTTAAATATGCTGACATGTGAAGAACAAATTAAAAAGCATGTACGGTATAGCTCTTAAAAGATAGATGTTTGGCGGTGCGGGGGTGGAACTTTCATAGGCACATTTGCGTGAAAACGCATGAAAAGGGCTGGAAGCTTACCCACCAAAAAGACTGGTTATCTTTGCAAATAAGTGACTGAGGAGGAGAGAGGCTAGTCTTTGGCTTCATTCTTCATTCTAATGGTCCTCAGACTTTTTGGTTTTGATTCTTCGATACTTAAAAACTGAGGCTCCTCAAAAAGCTTTTATTTTTTTTCTTAAAATATACTGTGTAGAGGGCTTCCCAGGTGGCTCAGCAGTAAAGAATCTGCCTGCGATGTGGGAGATGCCCGTTTCATCCCTGGGTTGGGAAGATCCCTTGGAGAAGGAATTGGCAACCCACTGCCGTATTCTTGCCTGGGAAATCCCATGGACAGAGGAGCCTGGTGGGCTACAGTTCTTAGAGTCTCAGAGTCAAACGGACTGAGCAAGCACACACTGTATTAGAAAGCAACTGAATACTGTTTTATATTACTTTAAATGAAAAATACATAGTGTGTATATTGTAATATATGTTACTATAATACACATAATAATAGATTTTTGTAACAAAATAAACTCATCCAAAGCCAAAATAAAAATTGAGTGAAGAGTGAAGTCGCTCAGTCGTGTCCAACTCTTTGCAACCCCATGGACTGTAGCCTACCAGGCTCCTCTGTCCATGGGATTTTCCAGGCAATAGTACTGGAGTGGATTGCCATTTCCTTCTCCAGTGAATGAACTGAACAAGTACAGTAATGCAGACTAGAGGAGAACAAAGGTATATTTCAGGTCCCTGAAATGTGACAGGGACAATCAGAAACAGCATTAGAAAGCAGAGCTCGTGCTCAGCATTGGCAGGCAGAAGGAACAGGACAAAAATAAAAGTGAAGCTGTCACAGAAAAGCCAGCTTTCTACTAAGTTAGGTATTGTGGGAGACTGTTAAGTCACATGTTAGCAGTCTCACCAATAAGGTGACCACGTCATCCAAAGCCAAAATAAAAATTAGGAACGTGGAATTGCTTTAAATATTTGTAGACTTCTTTAATGTTTGCCCTAATAGACAGCTGGACACTCATAACTACTTCAACATTCAATTTGTTCTGATTGAAATATATGAAGAAAATCTAACTTCACATAGATAAACTCTTAGAAAAGGAGAGGAATATTTTAATAGTCTTTTTACATGATTGTGAGTATTTTTGTTCCTGTACTAAAACTCTGCAAGTGGAATTTTTTAAAAGTTAGTTGCATTGTGGAACCTGAAATCATACCAGTAAATATTTTTTGTTCTTTCTTACATTAAAATCCATTGGTCTGTCTTGCACTTTGATCCTGAAGTATTGGGAAACTGTCGAAGCTCTAGGTGGTAAGTCTTCTGAAGTTCTGATTTTTACTTAAAAGCTTAAAATTCAGTCATTGGCAACAAATGCTATTAGTTTTTCTTGAAGTAACTGGCTGGTTTTGTTCTCTTTTGAGAAAATGTCTATCAGACACTCAATCTTTAATAACCATGGTTGAAAACTGAAAGTGTTACTCAGTTGTGTCTGACTCTTTGCGACCCCATGGACTGTAGCCTGCCAGGCTCCTCTGTCCATGGGATTCTCCGAGCAAGAGTACTGGAGTAGGTTGCCATTCCCTTCTTCAGGGGATCTCCCAACCTAGGGATTGAACCTGGGTCTCCTGCATTGCAGGCAGATTCTTTACCATCTGAGCCACCAGAGAAGCTTAATAACTATCATTAGTCTATTGTTATTTCAAGTAAAAATGGTGCTCCATTAAAAAAAGTGAGTGGTTCACTGTTACACAGTGCTTTTTCTGCAGACAACCATATTAGGTAGCCCAAGTGCTTTCTGTGTACAGCCCTTCTCTTCACATAGGATATGTTTAACAGGATATGTTCTCAAGAGTTACTTGAGAAAATTAATTTTTACTGCTTTATTAAGGACATTTAAAAATGAATCTCAAGGGTCTTCTCCGGCTGTCCAGTGGTTAAGACTGCCTTCCAGTGCAGGGGTCAAGGCTTCGATTCCTGGTCTAGGAACTGAGACCTCAGATGCCGCTTGGTATGGCCAAAAATTTTAAAAAGAAACTTGTTATAGTCCAAGTGCCTGTGATTACGACTACCACAGGTTAGTCCCATTGCCTTAATTCATGCTAAGGTGCCAGCAGTTTACCTACCACTGGTTTTGCACCATCAGGGCAAATGTCAAAATGGTAAAAGAGGCAAATAACATCTTAGCGAGATAGTTTTGACTTCTTGGACCTCTTTGAAAATGTCTCCAGGACCCCCAGGAGTCCACATGTTGTATATTGGGAATTGCTGCTCTACAGGGGAGTATGATGTTTGAAATTATTAGGATTAGGTATTCGTGTGAATATGTATTTACATCATAACACAACAGATGGCAAGAGAAAGTGAGGGTTTTATGCAGCTCCATGACATGTTAGCCTCAATAGGGAATTTTACCCAAGTCAGTCGATGAAAAGCAAGTGTGAAAGAGAAAAAAAAAAAAAAGATGGAAAAAAATACCAGAAACTAAATATGAAAGAAAAGTCTAGGTGTATACAAGATAATTAAATAGTTAGGGAGCACTTAAGTGTGCATGAGCAAAATGAAGTGAGTGTGGACATTTGGGCAACCACAGTTCAGCTTTAAGTTCCTCAAACCAAAGTGTACCCTACATGGTGACTCCAAGTCTTGCCTGAGAAAATGAACAGCCTTTGGTTATTCAGTATAACCTTTGGTTATTCCTAAAATGTTAAAGGGACCTAACTGTTAGAATGAAAGAGCAACGTCACAGTTTGTTTCGGCAGTTGAGATGTTTTGAGGCTGGAAGCTTGTGGTGACTCTTACTTGTAAGGGAGGCCAAGTGAAGAGTCGAGCCTCTGACACATTTCAGCCAGCTTTCCATGCCCTATATAAGTTAGTTAATTTTAGAAAATAACTACTTTTGTTCATATCTCCAGAGAGGTAGTTTTCTTCTCTTAGGCAACGATTTTTTTTTTCCTTTTCAAGAGTTAAATACAACAAGGACCTTTCAGGGTATTAATATTTCACAGGTCTTTCCATTTCTTACATTTTTATTGGCTTGAGAAACCTTGGTAGCTTTCTATCAGGTTCTCTTTTTCAAATGGCTTTGTGTTAGAGATCTTGACATTTTTTAAGTGACCCATTCAACAAAATTTTTTATGTTTCTTACCTGCCAGGTACTGCTTTAGATTCTTGGGAGACAGAAGTGAACAGAAGATAGTAACTTGCTCTCATGAAGTTTAGCCTCTAGGACTGCATTGCCCACTAAGGCAGCCACTGGCCACATGTGACTGTCAAACAGTCAAAATGTGGTCTGTCCAAATTGAGATTGTGTGCGTGTAAAATAGACACTGGATTTTGAAGACTTGGTTCAAAAAGAGAATATAAAATGTCTCATGGATAATTTATATTAGTTTTACCTATTTTCTTTTTACTTGAGTGTGGTATTGGAGAATTTAATATTGCATAATATTATTGCATCTGTGGCTTATTTTATGTTCTTGGACAGCACTGCTTTAGATGAGAGGGACAAATATACAATGTGAGGCGTATTAAAGGCTACAGAGGGAAAAATAAGGCAGGATAAGGAGGGATGAGGACAGTTGGCAAGGGTTTCGGTTTAGTGTTTTCATGTTGGATGATTAGGGGAAGCCTCCTCTTGTGGTGCCTCATGAGCAAAGGTTTATAGGGAGTAAGGGGGTGAGAGGAGCAGGCGGGTGCCCCAGGGAAGAGTGACGCAAGCAGAGGGGATGCTGAGCCCAGGAGTCCCAGCGCCTGCGCGTATTCGCTGCCTTTCTAGTCACCCAGGAGTCATCGTGGCTGAGTCAGCGCAGGAAGGGGGAACTCTGTAGGAGATGGAGTGCCTGCTGGCAGGGCAGGATGGGATGAGGAGAACCTGTGGGAGGGTCTACAGAATGGACAGTTTGGATGTTGTTCAGTGGCTAAGTCCTGTCTGACCTTTAAAAGGGGATTCTGCTGGAACTTCTCTGGTGGCCTGGTGGTTAAGATTCTCTGCTTCCAATGCAGGGGGTGTGGGTTCGATTCTTGGTTGGGGAACTAAGACCCCATATGCCATGGGATATGGCCCAAAAAGGGGGGGAGCTCTGCTGAGGTTACACTATGGTGGGTGAAGGCTGATGAGGAAGGCCAGTTAGGAGAAAATGGGCTGCTGTCCATGGGGTCCCAAAGAGTCTGAAACGATTGAGCACACAGAATTGAAAAGGCCGCAGTGGTGGTGGTGATGCGTGGTTAGAATATTTTGTTTTGAACATGGAGGAACTGGGTGCAGGGAATGAGCGAAGAATCAAGGATACCTTGACTCAAGCAACTGGAAGGATGATGTTTCCACTAATGGTGATGAGCTAGACTATGAGAGCATCATGACGAGGGGAGAGGGAGGTGAGTTCAGTTTGGCCAGGTTTGAGGTGCCTGTTAGGACGTGGAGAGAGAACAGTGAGAAACAGTGAGTATACGGAGGAGGAGGCAGTGTGAATGAGGGGTCTGAGAGGATGGAGAGGAAGTGAAGGGGAACAGGGAAGGCGCTGAAGGAACAGCTCGTGAGCTGTGAGGAGAGACTTGAAAGAAGCACCTGGAGGTGGCTAGGAGCATGTTTAAGAAGAGTTGCAAGCTGTGACAAGTGGTGTGGAGCAGAGTGACGCTGGAGGTGGCAACATTGCCCTCACGGGTATCCCGACAGGTGCCGTGGTGACGGAGCAGTAAGGCTCGGAGCCCTCAGTGGTGGGGATGTAAGAACGGGTAGACGGAGAGGATATTGACAGTGAGCGTGGATAAGTTTTCATGGGATTTGCTGTGAAGACAGCAGAGAAATGGGTTGGTACTTGGAGGGGTTGTAGTTTAAAGGAGGGCTTTAAAAGTTGCCTATTCCAATTTGTAGGAAAGTTGCAAAAACAGCACGCATTATACATGTACCTTCCATCCAGTTTCCCCAAATACTGGTTTTGACTACTCCAGTTTTCCTGGGTCATTTGAGAGTAAGTTGCAGAATTAACCATTTATCTCTAAGTACTCGGTGTATATTTTCTAAAAACAATGACATTCTATTAAATGACTGTAGTGAAATTATTTTAAAAAAAAATTAATGTTGAGACAATGGTATTTACTCTACAGATGTTATTCACATTTTACTTATTGTCCACAAATGGTCTTTTTGGATCCTGGATCCGATCCAAGATTACAGACTTCATTTAGGTGGGTGTTTCTTTTTTTTCTTTCCCCCAAACAGGGGCAGTTCCTTAGTCTTTTGTCTTTCATGGACTTCATGTTTTTGATCAGTGTAGGCTGGTTGTGGTGTAGAATATCCCTCAGTGGGGGTTGGTCTGATATCTCCCTGTGGTTACAATCTGGTTATGTTCTTACAGCGATGATGTGGTCAGTGTATCTCACCAGGAGGTTTAAGATGCTGATTTGGTCTGGTACTCCTGGAGATGTTGACAATTGGCTAAGCTGTGTCTGCCAGACTTCTCCAGTGTAAAGTTACTATTTTCTCCTTTGTATGAAGACTCTTGTGAGGGAATATTTTGAGACAATATAAAGATTCTCTTCTCATTGTACTTTCATTGATTTTAGATTTCATTGATGATTCTTACCTGAAACTACTATTAACTGTAGTGGCTGCCAAATGGTGACTCTCCACTTCTGTTATTTCTTACATTAGTTAGAATTTTACTTTAAAGAAGAACTTTTCTCTGCTCCATTATTTTGTTTTATTTAATTTTTAACTTGAAACATTTATTTTTCAATGGAGGATAATTGCTTTACAGTGTTGTGTTGGTTTCTGCTGTGCAACGGCGTGAATCAGCTGTAAGAATATGTGTATCCCCTCAGTCTTGAGCCTCCCTCCTGTGCCCGCCCCCGTCCCCCCAGCCCCCCCGCTGTCACATAGCACTGAGCTGAACTCCCTGTCTTGCACAGCAGCTTCCCACTTCCTGTCTGTTTTACACATGGTAGTGTGTGTATGTCAGTGCTCTCTCAATTCGTCCCACCCTTTCCTTACTCCGTTTGTTTTGTTCCTTTATATTAGTATGGATTCATTATTATTTTACAGAGTTTAGCATGTTGCTGTTCTGTTGCTCTGTGACAGTGAGGGCCTTTAAGGTGAGAGGTATTATAGCATGGTGGTGTGTGCTGAAGACCTGATTCATCACGCATGGAAAAATGGTTGTGATGATCTAATGTCCACAACACCAAATGAAATATGTGCGTGCTTGTGCTTCATTTTAGCAGCTTTGTACCTGAAAACAGACTTCAGCTGCCTAAATGCCGTAAATCTAATATATTTGAATCTCTTCTGGGGCTGTCTTATAACTAGTGAAAGTCAGGTCATTCTTCATATATATGACACATGAAGTCTAAATTCAGATAATTTAAACTATGTCCCTGAAGATGTAATAATCACCTAGTATGTGCATCACTTATAATATGTTAATCATATGTAGGTTATTTTTTCCATACCATTTTAACTTTGTTTTTGCTCATGAGCATGTATTTTTCCCAGTTGATTGCATTTTGATGTACTAATTCTATGCTGCTGCTAAGTCACTTCAGTCGTGTCTGACTCTGTGTGACCCCATTGATGGCAGCCCACCAGACTCTTTTGTCCCTGGGATTCTCCAGGCAGAAACACTGGAGGGGGTTGCCATTTCCTTCTCCAATGTATGAAAGTGAAAAGTGAAAATGAAGTCGCTCAGTTGTGTCCAACTCTTAGCGACCCCATGGACTGCAGCCCACCAGACTCCTCCGTCCATGGGATTCTCCAGGCAAGAGTACTGGAGTGGGGTGCCATAGCCTTCTCTGACTAATTCTATGGTAGGTATGAATTCTATAGTAGGTATGAAATTGGAAGAGTATTGCCATCTAATTCTTCGGTGTTCCTTTTTAATCTTACTACTGTTGGTAAGCTGTGTGCACACTAAAATGAAATCTTAAACTTTTTTTGGAGATAATATATTGGATATAGAATAACCACCAGAATAAAGCAAAACTAGTTTTTTTGGTGTGGTAATTTAAAAAGTTGGAAGATTAAAAAAAAACATAGTAAAGTTTAAACTGTAAAAATGGCTAAAATGATTGCAATAATGTTTTTTCTCCTTCCCCGAATGGATCCACTGTGTCGTTTCTTGTGGCTTTTTTGTTGGGGACCAGACTTGCATGCATATACAAGCATCTTTGATTGTTTACTTTTTATAAAAGTAGTTTAGTTCTGCCCCTTACCATTTTGATGTTTTAAAGAGCACTTTTAAGGTTCTTTAGAAACTGGCAGGGGGTAAATTTGTGATAATACAATGTATGTTCAATATATTAAAATGGAGTCTTCGGGTAAGAATAAAGTATACTTACCCGTATATGGGCTGATAATACATTAAAGCTTGTTTAAATGTGTTTGTTATTAATAGAATGTTAGCAGTATGTTAGGTTTCATTATTAGTACTTGGTATAGATTATTCTAATTTTCTGAGAACTCCAGCACGTGGTTTACCTCTATCATCAGTTACAGAATGAAGAAATGTGTTGCGCAATGTTAAACCAAAAATTTAAAAAAGGACGAAAAAATCCCCAAACCTCTGCAAAACCTCAAAGTAGTCCTTTTAAAATAGTATTTACATAATGTTAGATTAATTGGAACTCATTGAGTGCTCTAAATTTAATTGATTTTTCCCTCAAGGTTTTGTTTATGAAAATTTCTTCAAAACTTTAATTTTACTTTTAGTCTTTTAAGTTTTTGTTTTTAGTAATATTTTTTAATGGTGTTCTTGAGTTGGTTTTTTCGGTTCCCAAACTGCTATTTAAAATTAGGGTTTTTTACAGAGAAACTTTAAAATACTCTGGAAAATACTGAAACCGATTTCTTAGTTAAAAGGTAATAGGTTAGAATTTTTAATAAAGAAATTATTTTTAGTTTTTTAACTTCAGTATAAACATTTTAAAGTGAAGTTACGTTAATGAATTTTTAACAAGTGAGATGAAATAAAGATGTGTTTTAATTCCACATAGAAGTGAAGGATGTTTAGTGCCCATCAGTCTGGCCGATTCTGAATTTATAGGTTTTAATAGGTTTAAATAAAATTAAATAAAACCTAAATAAAACCTAATAATAGGTTTTAAATAATAAAATACTTGTTATTCAGCATTTCATAATAGAATTATAGCTGGTAATTTATTACTACATAATACAATATATCTAAGATTAGTTGTCTTGAATTTTTAGTGATTCACTAAGTTTATTTTAAAATGTTACTGTTTATACTGTCTAAATATGTAGGTCTGACACATCTCAGTTTTGCTCGTTTTAGATTTTTGTATTAGTAGTATTAGTGTTTAACTTTTTCATAACAAGTGTTAAATTTTATGATAGTGTAATTTAAAAGTTAAAATTTCACCAAACTGCTTCTGAATGGTTTGGTCAAACATAAAATTCCAGTTAGCTAGTTTCATGGTAATTTTTAATTTGGTTTAAATACTGCCACCCTAAATCTCTATATTTATGAAAGGACTAAATGACTATTTTAGTAACATCAGAATACCTACAAACGAATATTTAACTTTTTGATTAAATTTGAAACACTAAAACCTTTTAGAATCCGTAATTGGTTTCATCAAATCTCAGTTTGTGTATTTACATTTCTTGTTATTCTAGTAATGAAGAAAACACAAAAAATGCTAAGAATTGAAATTTTTGAAAATAAAGTTAAAAAAAAAAAACATAGTTCTGACTTCGCAAAACTGAAAAATTTCCAAGATGCCTTTAATTCACAGCCAGTTGATAATAACTTTTCTTCAAGAGATGGCCTTTTAAAAGGTCTGTGGTGAATTTGCAGTTTTATTTAAGAGGAAGAGTAACATTTTATAGTAATCTTACTCAGTTAAGAAAGCAACTTTTTAAGAATGACATGTACATTACCATTTTTAGCTCTTGTCGTGATTGGCAGTAACGTTAAATGCATTGCTGGACTGAGGTTTTTAGATGGTCTGCTTAGGTAATTTGCAGTTTTTGGAAGAGCTGTTAAGATTCTGAAAGTGTTTATATAGAATCTACAGAATTTTAATGTGTGTTTTGTTACAGATAAGTCAGATATGGTTCTGGTTGGATGTCTTGATGCTATTTGTTTGATCTCATAACTGTTAAGAGTGAATTTACAGTCTCTTGGAAAGATAGACTAAGTTGTATATATAGTATTTTTCATGTTGGTTTTTCTGCTTGTATGAGAATGAAGATAGAATTTTGTAGCTAGTTTTTAAAAACTTACCCCACTATATATTTAGTGTCTAACCCCAGTTCCCAAATACTTAAAGTTATAAAGTGAAAGTGAAGTCGCTCAGTTGTCTGACTGTTTGCGGCCCGTGGACTGTAGCCCACCAAGCCTCTCCGCCCATGGGCTTCTCTAGGCAAGAATACTGGAATAGGTTGCCATCTAGGAGTAAGTAACTGTTTTAGTGATGTCCAACAGATAAATGTATAGGGAAGGTATTTAGGCTTCTCAATATTTGTGTTTTTTTTTTTACTTCATTACTTAGTTTTCTGTGATCTTAGTTCTCTGACCAGGGATTGAACCTGTGCCTTTGGCAATGAGAGTTCCTGTAGGAACTCCTGGAGGGAATGTAAATGATATATTTAAGATGTGTTCTGGTTTTCATCATCAGTGAAATGTGCTAAATGTAGGTGTATGTGTATAATGTAGAACCTCTTAGGAAAAAAAGTTAAAATTTTGACCTAGGTCTTTCCCCAGTCCTTCTGAAGCCTGTGTAAAAATAAAAATGACCCGGTATGTGAACAAATGGCGGTGAGAGGGGTGTGTCCGAGTCCTCATGTGCTGCCCCCTGGTGGATGACCTGTCTGGCTCGCATAGGTTTTTGCACTTGTTTCTACATGTTAGTCTTCAGGCAATTAAAGTGCTTGGCTGTTTTACATGTTCTTAAGTGTTTTGAAAATGCATAAGCTTTTATTTCAACATTTTTACAAGGTGTTAAAGTCTAAAGTCCAGCCCACTAAAATTTAATGTCCTATACAGATTGTTAATGACAGATTTAGTTTATGGTGGTTTTACTAATAGTAAAGCTTTCAAAAGGGTTACAACATTGTGGGAGTGGGGGAGAAAGGGCCATTTAAAACTTGCGGTGTCTGTGTTATGGAGGAAGTCTGAGAGCAGGTGGATGACTTCCAGGTACACTTGAGGGTAATTAGTGAGTGCTCTGCAAAGGGGAGAGCCTTTTACAGCTTTGGTGCTCGGTGTCCTCTCCTTCTGGCTTATGCTGAACTACTGGGCCAGTCATCTCTATAACAAAGATGACCAGAAGTTTCTTCCTTTGAGAGATTTGTGTCCTCTGGGCTTGGAGATGTTAGTCATAGATAGTGTGCTTTTGTGTATTATCACAGAGAAAGGTTATCTGCAAAGTCTAATTGACTATCTAGGTTATTTGCAAAGCCTCAAGAAGAGTTGAGTTGCCTTCGATGAGGAATGTCAGAGAGACTTGGATTAAACTTGTCCACCTTGTTTTCTTGATACATGACAAGCTTTTCTCTATAAGATAGACAACAAGGTCCTACTGTATAGCACAGGGAATGATATTTAATATCTTATAACAATATAATGAAAAAAGAATATGAAAAATAATACATATGTATAACTGAATCACTTTGCTGTATACCAGTAACTAACACAACATTGTAAATCAACTATATTTCAATTAAAAAAGCTCCAAATCAGAAAAAAATTCAATTACATAAAACAGAATTTTCAACAGATTCTCTTGCAAGCAATAACAATGGTTATTTTATTTGCTTGATTATACAAAATGTATTAAAATTGGAAATATAAACTGTGCATTGTGTAACTCTACTTGGAAACAAGGCATCTAAACTTCATTGTTCAGACTCTCAGGTGTACTGAGATTATTGTAATTACTAGTTAATGAGAAGATATAACTTGATAATGACCAACTGCAACTTTCTCACTTAAAAAAAAAAAGAAAAGAAAAAACACAAATCTAAGGATTTGTCTTGGGTAAGGAACACATCCAGGTAGGAATAATATGAAATAAAATGTTAATATAGGGATATCCCTATGTTCAAAATACAGATCTTTGGAAACTTTAGTCCTCTTGAAACACCTTCTTATAGGTATAGTTCACTTAGTGATGGTGACTTTTATGTGGAAAATAAGTATTCTATATAAAATATTGTTAGATCCTGAAATTACCTTGATAAATGGAAATAAAGTGGCTCAGTGGTAAAGAATCTGCCTGCCAGTGCAGGAGATGCGGGTTCCATCCTGGGTCAGGCAGATCCCATGGAGAAGGAAATGGCAGCTCACTCCAGTATTCTTGCCTGGGAAATCCCATGGACTACAGTGGGCTGGTGGGCAACAGTCCATGGGGTTGCAAAGAGTTGGACATGATTTGGGGACTAAACAACAACAACCAAGTGTACTAAGTTTTAGATCAGCTCGACTAATTGAAAGATGTGAACTATATATATATATATATATAAAGTTTAAACTTCTCTAGTCGCCTCAGGTAGAAGTAAAAAGTAGCAGGTGAAATTACTGTTTTATACTGTCTAACCTAAAACTTAAATTTAATGTGGGATGATTATAAAAATTGTTGAGTAATTTTATACTCCTGTTTTTGTACATCTTTAAAATCTACTAAATGTGTTAAACTCATAGAACAATTCAGTTTGGACTGGGTGTGGCCAATGAGAAGTTCATTGGACAGAGTAGCTTTAAGATACACAGCTTGTAAAATCACTTGTTAAAAATATGAGTCTTGCTGGAAAAAAATGTAAGGGTATTTATAAAATTAGTTTAACTGTGGAAAAATGTGGGGATGATTAATTTTCAGTGTGACTCAAAGTAGAGATTTCATATCTTAGTACTTCATTCCCTTGTGACCACCCTAATTTTCAAGGAATATATGTGTAATTTGCTATGTTGTGTTACACTTAAAATTTTTTAAATTTAATTTTATATAGATAATGCATTTATAGTACATGGTTTAAAATATTTTAAAAGACATTAAAAGAAAGTTCTTAATTATTCCTATACCTCAAGCGCCCAGTTTTCATCCCAGTCTCTGCCACGTGTCCACTGTTGGTAGTTTCTTTATTCATAGTCAAACAAAAACCAACATACTTTTTTTTTTTTCCTCCCTCCTTTTTTACTCAGCGATGGAGTTTTTTCCCCCTGCAACTTGCTTTCTTCCTCATATATTTAAAAACATATCTTAGATTTGTTTCTCTATCAAGATAAAACTAGCTCTTTTTTGTAACAGCTGATTGATTTAGTGAGTCCTCTACTGATACACATCTAGGTTGTTTCTGATATTTTTCTATGCATATAAATCTGCATAGAAGCATTGTGTGTATGTGTGTGTGTATGAGCATGTGTGTTTACATATTGAAATTTCTGTTAAGGGGGAAGAGTTTTTCTCAGCTGATGCAGGTGCCCTGGTTCAAATAAGGAATCTCAGGCAGCTAATGTTACACTTTTGAAAGAGCTACCCTTTGGAGTCATACAGGCAAAGAATCTTTTCTTTAAATAGACACTGCCCCTGATGTTCAGCTGCGTGTGTTTCTCTGGTTGGTTGAAATACTCATTGTGACTTTTCTGGTGAAAGACTTCTCAGTGTGAAGACCAGAGAAATCTTCTGGTTATTCAGGAATCAAGGATCCGTTTGTGTTCTGTTAATTCAACTATTATTTTTCAAAGTGATCTGAAATCTTGCTTTGCACATATCCTAATAAAGTTCAAGAACTTTATGGGACATGTAATCTCCTACAAGGAAAAGAGATGGCAGTGCATATTTGCAGACATTAGTAATGGGAATGGCACGCAGAAGAACACCCAGCCTTTCTTGGATTCTTCCAAGTTTCCAGCCATACACTTAGGGCTGTCAGACTGTTCCCTATAGATGAAGATGACAGTGTGCACCTTTAAAAGAGAAATACCACTCTTTCCATGAAGGGGACATGGATGTTACTCTCATAAAGATCTGGAAGCTGGGAAGTGACAAAATGAGTCACCTTAGATTCTCACTTAGAACTGTAATGTTTAAAGAGACTGTTGTTCCTTTACTTGATAAATTGCCAGTTATGAACCAGGCAGTCGGCTAAGTGCTGTAGTATACAGTAGTGAATAAGCTAGAAATGACTTGGCCTTCATGGGACTTGCCCTGTTAAACAGACCTTACGGGTGGGTGGGTGCTCAGTGGCCCCCAAACTTAAGTGTGTGTGAAACCGCAGTTCCCTGCCCCATCCCCAGAGGTTCTGATTTAGGAGGTCTGTAGTGGGGCCCTGACCCTTTCATTTTAAGTAAGCCTTCCTGGTGATGGTAATGTGGATGTTCTTTAGACCACACTTGGAATGACATTTCCTTAGTTTTTAATTTTATTGAAGTATACTTAATTTATATTGTTGTATTAATTTCAGTTGTATAGCAAAGTGATTCAGTTATGCATACATTCTTTTTCATAATGGTTTATGACAGGATATTGAATATAATTCCCTATGCTATACAACAGGGCCTTGTGTTTATTCATCCTATATACAAAAGTTTGCATCTGCTAATTCCAGCCTCCCAAACCTTCCCTCCTCCACCCCTCCCCCGCTTAGTAACCACAAGTCTGTTCTTTATATCTGTGTGTCTGTTTCTGTCTTGTAGATATGTTCATTTGTGCCATATTTTAGACTTCACGTGTAAGTGATGTCATATGGTATTTGCCTTTCTCTGACTGACTTTGGCTGAGTGTGATAAAATCTCTAGGCCCACCCTGTTGCTGCAGATGGCCTTATTCCATTTGTTAATGGCTGAGTAGTGGTCCATTGTGCTTATACAGCACATCTTTATCCACTCAGCTATCAGTGGACCTTTAGGCTGTTTCCAGAGTGACATCTCTTTACTGGTACAGTTGAGGGGACAGTTTGTTTTCTTTTCCTTTCCTCCATTCAGAATTAAATTCACCAGGCTCTGGCGTTCCCTTTAAGTGTTGCAGCAAATATGCTTTTCTTTACAGGACGTGTGACTTCTTAACTGTCAGTGCAATCTATGGGATTCAGTCTTCTATAGAGATTCTTAACCTGAGGTCTACTCAGTTTACTCCTAACTCTCAACCTTGCTCCCTCCTTCCCAGTTTTACTGACCCTTCTTGAACAGTGTCCTGAAATGTCTCATATCTTCTGCGAGACTCAAAAATCTTTGGGGGACAGAGAAAACTGATATTAGAGAGCTAGTTAGAACTGTTGGAATCTAACTGCTTTCTCTTGATTAATCTTATGGATAGGAAATCATCTTATTTTTCCCTTATCAGTTAGTAACATTTATTTTATAAAACACAAAAGCAAAAAGAAATTGAAAACTGCCCATGATTCTACCAGCCAGAGCTCATCATAGTCAGTATTTTGGTGTTATACTTCTTTATTTCTGTTTGTTTATGTGACTGTGCACATTTTTTCTGTTTCTGCTTGGGGACATTTGTTCATTTATTGTGGTAAAACATTTAAAAATGAGATCATATCCCATGTTTAATAATATGCCATTTTTCAGTGAACAATGTTATGAACATATGTCCTGATTAAATATTACACATTTGTAATGTCTCTGAGATTTTGTTATATATTGTAATTTGTTCAGCTAACTCCTTTTTGTCCAACAGTTTTATTGAGCTATGGTTTATACAGTCAAGAGCGTCTTTTTAATTTTTATTCTTTTATTATCTAAGAGCATCTTTTTAAAATTAGAGCATAATTAATCTATAGCATTGTTTGTTTCGGGCATACAGCAAAGTGATTCAGTTATGCATAGATGGATCTATTCTTTTCCAGGACAAATTATTACAAGACAGCCTATACGGGAAAAGTTGCCTGTGCTATATGATAGGTCCTTGTTGTTTACCTATTTTATATATATAGTGTGTTTATGTTAATCCCAAACTCCCAATTTATCCCCTGCCATCTCCAAGTGCATGTTTTTTAAACTGTGCAAAGCAGTGAGTTTTGACAACTGTATACACCTGTGAAAGTACAACCACTGTCGAGATGTGGAACACTTCTATCCCTGAACGTGTATATATATTTTTTAGGGGGTAGGATGCTTTTTTTCTTTTGAGCTTAGCCCTTTTGCCTGGACATCTGGGCTCTTCGCAGTTTTCCTCATTTACAAACTTATAGCTAAGTTTTTGAGCCTGTTACAGCTTTGCCTAGAGGGAGAATGAAAGGGGAGAAAGCTCGGGAGGCTGTGCTGCTTGTCCGAGGACTTCATGAGACTGTCGGCTCACCCAAGAGGCAAGGTTATGGCGGTTGGTGCTTGTCACCAGCAGTGTGAAATGAGTCATTTTCCCTGGAATTAATCTGACTGGAGTATTCTGCTTAAAAAAATTGAGGTCGGCCTTTTAAGGAGCTCATTCTTAACTGTATAAAATAAGAAAAGATAGATTTAATTATTAATACATTATTGAATGTTGGAATTAGTACAGGTAATTGTATTGAATTTGGCCAGGTTGAACAAGTTCCTCTTTGGGCGTAGCTTGTGTTGGTTGGATACAGGTAAGAATGAAAATCTGCAGCGGGTAAAGAGTGTCTCCAGGTGACAGGTTGAAGAGGCCATGCCATACTCCTCTGAGTCCACAGCCTTGGTTTTTTATTTGAAAGTGACCCGTGCACACGTTGGAGAAGGAAATGGCACCCCACTCCAGTATCTTTGCCTGGAAAATCCCATGGACGGAGGAGACTGGTGGGTTGCAGTCTATGGTGTTGCAAAGAGTCGGGCATGACTGCAGCTAACACGGTGCACACATGGACCATGTGTCCCGGCTCTTTTTTTTTAGTTAGCTGCACCTAGTCTTAGTTGCAACATGCAGAATTTTTAGCTGCTGTATGTGAACCCTTAGTTGCGGCATGTGGGATCTAGTTCCCTGACGGGGGATTGAACCCACACCCCCTGCATTGGGAACTCAGGAGTCTTAGCCATTGGACCACCAAGGAATTCCTGTCCCAGCTCTTTGTGTAAGAAATCAAGGCAAAGAGGAATATGTCACAAGTTTAGTTAGATTTGGTTTTCTTTTCCCGACTTCAGCTGGTGTTAGCTGTGTTACATCATGATTCAAGTCTCAGCCTCTTTATCTGTGATGTGGGAAATTGGTGATTCTCTTGATTTGTTTAAGAGATGGTAGAAAGAAAGAGCACGGATGGCCTTTGGGAGGAATAAAGAAAATGAACATGTAGGACTTACAGTTCATTTGGATGGAAGATTGCAAGTCTGATACACTTGTGTGTCTCGCATTAGGACTTAGCATGAAATGACTAACTTTAAGTGCCTAGGTGCCAGTGTATACAATCTTCATAGTCTATCTTGAGGCAGCTGAATTAGCTGAGTTTCTGGCTTAGTTGGAAACGATGGTTTCCATATTTTTCTTGATGTTCACACGTGTCCATTTAATGTTGGTATCGACTCTAAGTATGTGAGTTGACTGTATGGTTTAAAGCTGTGGGGCAAAGTGAGCATTTTGTTTAAGGCTGGCATATCTTTGATATTTGGGTTTGACATGCAACCTTGTACTTTTTCTGAAGTTTTTCTTGATAATAGTTATTGATTGGATTATGAGTGAAATCAGTAAGATGGAATACAGTCAGGAGGATGGACTGTGGAGCCATAATTCCCAGAGCTGGATTCTGAGTGTGCCACTCCTTAATGTGTGTGTTTGGACAAGATGGTGGTGTTCAGTCGCTAAGTCATGTTTGACTCTTTGTGACCCATGGACTGCAACCGGGCTTCCCTGTCTTTCACTGTCTCCTGGAGTTTGCTCAGATTCATTCATGTCCATTGAGTCAGTGATGCCATCCAACCATCTCATCTTCTGTTGCCCCCTTGTTCTCCTGCCCTCAGTCTTTTCCAGCATCAGGGTCTTTTCCAACCAGTTGCTTTTTCACATCAGGTGGCCAAACTATTGGAGCTTCAGCTTCATCATCAGTTCTTCCAGTGAATATTCAGGGTTGATTTCCTTGAGGATAGACTGGTTTGATTTTGCTGTCCAAAGGACTCCCAAGAGTCTTCTGTAGCACCACAGTTCGAAAGCATCAATTCTTAAGTGCTCAGCCGCCTTTATGGTCCAACTCTCACATCTGTACATGACTGTGGGAAAAACCATAGTTTGGCTATACAGACCTTTGTCAGCAAAGTGGTGTCTCTCCTTTTTAATATGCTGTCTAGATTCGCCATAGCTTTCTTTCCAAGGAGCAAATGTCTTTTCATTTCATGGCTGCAGTTACCATCTGCAGTGATTCTGGAGCCCAAGAAAATAAAATCTGTCACCGCTTCCACTTTTTCCCCTTCTGTTTGCCATGAAGTGATAGGACTGGCTGCCATGATCTTAGTTTTTTGAACACTGAGTTTTAAGCCAGTTTTTTTACTCTCTTTTTTCACCCTCATCAGGAAGCTCTTTAGTTCCTCTTCATTTTCTGCCGTTAGAGTGATGTCGTCTACATATCTTAGATTGTTGCTATTTCTCCTGGGGATCTTGATTCCAGCTTGGAATTCATCCAGCCTGGCATTTCACATGATGTACTCTGCATATAAGTTAAATAAGCAGAGTGACAATATACAGCCTTACTGTACTCCCTTCCCAGTTTTGAGCCAGTCAGTTGTTTCGTGTAATATTCTTACTGCTGTGTGTGTCAGTCACTCACTCATATGTTTGCGACCTCATGGACTGTAGCCTGCCAGGCTTCTCTGTCCGTGGAATTCTCCAGGCAAAAATACTGGAGTGGGCTGCCATTCCCTTTTCCAGGGGATCTTCCTGACCCAAGGATCAAACCCACGTCTCCTGCATTGCGGATGGATTCTTTACTCTCTGAGTCACTAGGGAAGCCTTTGGACAGGTAAAGTTGTGCTTTTATCTTAGAATCTATAAAATGCTGACTTGTGAGGTTAGATAACAGACGTTGTCTTAAGCAGTTGGGGCTTCTGTATAGACTGGATGGCTTAACAGATGCTTATTTTTCACAGTTCTAAAAACAGGGAAGTCCAAGGTCAAGGTGCAGGTAGGTTCTTGGAGTTCTTGCTGAGGGCCCCCTTCTTGGTTTGTAGACCGATGCCTTCTTGCTGTGGGGTCACATAGCCTTTCCTCAGAGTGTGCAGTGAAGACAGCCCTGGTCTCTCTTCTTAGAAAAACTGTAGTCCCATTGCGAGGGCTCCATGCTCCTGTCCTCAGTAAGCCTAAATAATCCTCAAAGGCCCGTCTCCTAACACCATTGCATAGGGAGGGGGGTTGCAACATACGAATTTGGGGTGGGAAACATGAACATTCAGTCCATAGTGGACATAAAGCATTTTCTCACTTACATTCTTATTTATACCTGGTGTCAGGCTTTAATGTGAGGGGGGGAAAGTAGAGGTCAAAGACTTTTGGCAAAAACCTAGTAATCAAAATTTAAGTCGAAAATAACCAGCTGGACTTTCCTGCTGGTCCAGTGGCTAAGACTTCTTGCTCCCAAGGTGGCCCGGGTTTGATCCCTGGTCAGGAAACTAGATCTCGAATGCTGCAGCTAAAAGATTCTACATGTTGCAACTAAGACCTGGAGCAGCCATTTAAATAAATAAATATTTTTTTTAAATAAACAAAATAACAATTGGCCCTCCATGTCTGTGAGTTTTTGCATCCATGGATTCAACTCACTGCGGATGAAAAAGAATCGGGAAAAAAATTCCAGGAAGTTCCAAAGACGAAAACTTGAATTTGCTTTGTGTGGGCAACTATCTGCCTTTTATTTATATTGTATTTACATCTGTTTACATAGCATTTACTTTGCATTAGATATTATAAGTAATCTAGAGATGATTTAAAATATTTGGGGTACTATCCATTGTATATAAGGGGCTTGAACATCTGTAGATTTTGGTTTCTGGCCAGCAGGGCAGCCAAGGGGTACTGGAACCAGTCCCTTTGAATATGGTGGAAGGATGACTGTAATCAGCATGGACATGTGGTTTATTTCTCTTTCCAAAAAAATGTATATTGTCTAGTTCTGGCCTAGAAGCAATGTCCAGCCCAATATCAGTGAGCATTCTAGTGACCAGGTTGTGTTTCAGTATATTATTTCTGACTAAAAGGAACCAGTGTTTGTAGACAGAACTGGTTGAAGATGGTGGCAGGAAGTGTACAAATTGGAACCTGGGTAATCATAACAAAGCAGACAGGCTCTCAAAGATTACTGGAGAGCTGCATCGTTTCAGAAGGTGCAGGATCTGTGTGCAGAAGCTTCTGCTGACAGCCAGAGATGGGGGATTCAGTGCAGTGGGGTGATAAACACAAAATATCCATGCATACATAATGTTGTGTGTGTGTGCTAAGTCGCTTCTGTCGTGTCTTGACTCTGTGCGACCCTATGGACTCTATAGCCCGTCAGGCTCCTCTGTCCATGGGATTCTCCAGGTAAGAATACTGGAGTGGGTTGCCAGTGCCCTTCTCCAGGGGATCTACCCTACTCAGGAATCAAACCCGCATCTCTTTCGTCTAACCTGCATTGGCAGGCCGGTAGAAAATAAGCATTTAGCCCTCTTTGGACAATACCAGGGGACCAATTCATTATTCCGAAAAGTTTGAAGTAACAATGTCTTTGAACTGCAGAAAGAGGACACTGAGATGAGGGTTTGCATGAAGCTGGTTTATTTTGGAGATGGTTTCAAGAAGCAAGAGTGGGGGAGTGGAAAGAGTGAAACGGAGGTTTGGGAAAAGCCAACAAAGGGCACTTTACTGAGGAAACACGGCCTTTGAGACGCGAACAGATATGCCTCCCAGGTGGAAAACAAGGGCGTTTACCTGCTGGCTCCCATATTCTCCTCTGTAATCTCCAGATTATCTTCAGGGTTTCATCTCTCCTCTTCCTCTGGACTATCCTTGAACTCTGCTGAGGCTTGGGTGAAAAACCTGAGGAAAAACAGACGCCTAAGGGGTGCTTAGGGATGGAAGAAGGCAGGACAACTTCCCTGTGCCCAGGGCTGTCCCACAGTGGTGGATGAAACCAGAGATGAGCTAGGGGAGGTGATAAGTGGCACAAAACCGTCTGCTGCAGAAAGGAGAGAATCCAGTGTTTATCCTGCCTTCACTCTATTCATTGTGGTTCAGAGTCTCCAGATACGTGATAAAGGAAAGTTGTTCATGGAAAAACTCCAGCTAAATTTAAAAAGTATGGAAGGCATGACAGAATGAGGAAATCCATTTTCAACCTTGAGTGAAACAGTGTATTTAGGGACTGATCATTAGTGACTGCAGCATCTTGGGAAGACAGCCAGAGATAATATGTCTCTTCATGGAAGTACACAACCTCTCCCTGACCCACAAAAATCTTCAGATCCAACTACCACTTTTATAGGGCCAGACTAACATATTCAACACCACCATGGGCACCACCTGGATTCCCTGGACTGCTGGCTGCTGGTGGAGGCCAGCGGGGAGAGAAGGAGGGAGAGAGAGATGGGGAAGGGAGAGGGAGAGGTGGAGGGGGAGATGGAGGGAGGGAAGGGTTAGAGAGGAGGGGAGGAGGAGGTGCAGGGAGGGGTGGAGGGGAGGGGGAGATGGAGGGAGGAGGACATGAAGGGAGGGAGGGAGGAAGGAGGGGGAGATGGAGGGGGAGATGGAGGGAGGGAAGGGGTAGAGAGGAGGGGAGGAGGAGGTGCAGGGAGGGGTGGAGGGGAGGGGGAGATGATGGGAGGGGGACATGGAGGGAGGGAGGGAGGGGGAGATGGAGGGAGGAGGGGGAGATGGAGGGGGAGATGGAGGGAGGGAAGGGGTAGAGAGGAGGGGAGAGGAGCAGGAGGTGCAGGGAGGGGTGGAGGGGAGGGGGAGATGATGGGAAGGGGACATGAAGGGAGGGAGGGAAGGAGGAGGGAGGGGGGGGAGATGGAGGGGGGGAGGGGAGAGGGAAAAGGAGGGAGGGAGAAGGCGATGGCACCCCACTCCAGTACTCTTGCCTGGAGAATCCCATGGATGGAGGAGCCTGGAAGGCTGCAGTCCATGGGGTCGCTAGGAGTCAGACACGACTGAATGACTTCACTTCCACTTTTCCCTTTCATGCATTGGAGAAGGAAATGGCAACCCACTCCAGTTTTATTGCCTGGAGAATCGCAGGGATGGGGGAGCCTGGTGGGCTGCTGTCCGTGGGGTCGCACAGAGTCGGACACGACTGAAGTGACTTAGCAGCAGCAGCAGCAGCAGCATGGGGAGTGTAAGTAGCAAAATCCAGGCAGTAAGAAACCAGAGGAGAATGGCAGGTTTGTGGTTTTTTTTTTGTTTCCTGATTGAGTGCAGCAGTCCGTGAATGGGACGGTTTGAAGGAGTTCGCTGTTGTCTTCCTTAGCTCCGCCGTAGTTTGGCCCCAGGTCAAATAACAGGGGGTTTACCTTGTGGCTTAGCTGGTAGAGAATCCCCCTGCAATGCAGGAGCCCTGGGTTCTATCCCGGGTTGGGAAGATCCCCTGGAGAAGGGAAAGGCTACCCACTCCAGTATTCTGGCCTGGAGAATTCCATTGACTATATGGGGTTGCAAAGAGGCTTTCTTATCTCTCCTTGCTATTCTACTTGTTATTTGTCTACTTAAAGAGTAACCTAAAGACAAACTTAGAGTTACTAAAAATACTATTTTAAAAGACATGAGAATGGCAAAAAATATGGGGGTGGTGGTTACATTCTGGAAGGTAGGCATTGGGGAAGAGCATGGTAGTTTCAATTGTCTTGTTCTGATTATTTGGGTGGGTGGATTCATATATGTCTATGTTTTGTATGAACAATTTAAAGATGTTATGCATCTGTGTTTATCAAATTCAACATAGCAAACAATTATTAATATTTAAAATGACTCAGAATGCAATGAATAAAACCCAGAATGAGTTGCTTATGTAAGATTCATGACCTTGACCTTCAAATAAATAGCAAGAAAATGGAGTGAAGGGATTTTCTTGTGTCAAACCTTAAGAGACATCTGCTCTACACATGTGGGCATATTGTTGGTATCTTGATATGAGCAGATCAACTGTAAAAAGATAGCAATTCAATTCAGTTCAGTTCAGTCGCTCAGTCGTGTCCGACTCTTTGAGACCCTGACCCCATGAATCACAGCACGCCAGGCCTCCCTGTCCATCACCAACTCCCGGAGTTCACTCAGACTCATGTCCATTGAGTCAGTGATGCCATCCAGCCATCTCATCCTCTGTCGTCCCCTTCTCCTCCTGCCCCCAATCCCTCCCAGCATCAGAGTCTTTTTCCAGTGAGTCAACTCTTTGCATGAGGTGGCCAAAGTACTGGAGTTTCAGCTTTAGCATCATTCCTTCCCAAGAAATCCTAGGGCTGATCTCCTTCAGAATGGACTGGTTGGATCTGCTTGCAGTCCAAGGGACTCACAAGAGTCTTCTCCAACACCACAGTTCAAATGCATCAGTTCTTCGGTGCTCAGCCTTCTTCACAGTCCAACTCTCACATCCATACATGACTACTGGAAAAACCATAGCCTTGACTAGACCGACCTTAGTTGGCAAAGTAATGTCTCTGCTTTTGAATATGCTATCTAGGTTGGTCATAACTTTTCAATTGGAAATAGAGTGGGTATTCTGTATCTAGACAGCATATTAAAAAACAGAGACATCACTTTGCCAAGAAAGGTCTATATAGAAACCTCTGGTTTTTCCAGTCATCATATAAAATGTGAGATGAAGTGTGTACAGTTGGTCCATCAAAAAGGCTGGGCGCTGAAATATTGATGCTTGTGAATTGTAGTGCTGGAGAAGACTCTTCAGTCTCGTGGATTTCAAGGAGATCAAACCAGTCAACCCTAAAGGAAATCAACCCTGAATAGGAAGGACTAACGCCGAAGCTCCAATGCTTTGGCAAAAGACTCTGAGGCCGAAAAAGATTGAGGGCAGGAGGCTAAGGGGGTGACAGAGGATGAGGTGGTTAGATAGCATCACCTACTCAGTGGACATGAGTTTGAGCAAACTCAGTGGAAGACTGAGGAGCCTGGTGTGCTACAGTCCATGAGGTTGTTAAGAGCCAGACACAGCTTAGTGACTGAACACCAAAAATGTTCTGTTCTTAAGGAATTTTTGTTAATCATTTTAAGAAACTATAATGGTGATAGTTATTTTTAAAGCAAAAAGGTCCTTTAGTAGGTTTTTCCAGATGTACTGTAGCATGACAGGTCGTGTATGTGGGATTTGTTAGTACACATGTGAGTAGAAATAAACAAGATTTAGGTAGGTAATCATACTTGATAACTGATACAGGCATATGGAGGTTGATATGATTTTTCTAGTTTGATGTCAATATGAAAATTTGTATAAAATCAATTTAAATCTGTTCTATTTATTACTAAAAATTTTGAAGATGCCCTTAGAAGTCTACATGAGTTCTATGGCTCTTTATCCTGTACTTAAACCAGCTTTTAATAAATAGTTTCTATAAAATCCAGTACTATTTCAAGCATAATGAGCATTTTTTAAAGGTTAAATGGAAGAATCCCCTGGTGATCCAGTGGTTAAGACTCTATGCTTCCAGTGCAGGGAGTGTGAATTTGATCCTGATCAAGAAACTAGGATCCCACAGGTTGAGTGAGTGGCAGGCCAAAAAAGAAAAAAAAAGGTTAAATGAGAATTTTTCCCTGTTGGCAGAAAAGCCTTAAATTCTATATGATTAATTTATAAATAGATTGTGTGGAAGTTTTCTTGAAAATAGCACAGGTGGTTAACTTCTCTTTCTTCTGTTTCTGGGGCTGTTGATCTTCCCACTGTAATTTTCTGTATTTCCACTGTCTTCCCACTGTCATCCCACCATGATTTTATCACATCAGCTGTAATAAAACCATTGGGAATGTTAGTAGTTTCTGCATGGTGGATCTGTGAGTCTTGTGTTTTCGTCCCCCTCTCTGTATTATAACAAATGTTAATTTAACTATCAACTGAGTGCTTCTCAGCTGCCAGTGTTCCAGGCTCTGAATGCGATAGTGAACGAGACAGCCTAAGAGTCTCTGCCCCTATGGGGTGTGATCCTTGTAATGAAACTTGGGTGTGTTTTAGGAGGAGGTGAAATGCCAGTGTATTTTGCTGGTAGTTAAAATTAAACTCTAATGATTTGGTAATCACAAAGGAGAAACAAATACCAGTATCTGTTTTCTTGACTCTTAGGTATTTAGAATCTAATTTAAATATAACCCAATTCTAAAAGTTCAGATGGGAGATGGGAGCTGGGAAAACACAGTTCTAGATGTCAAAACACTATGCTGTGCTTAGTCGTGTTCAACTTGAGACCCATGGACTGCAGACCACCAGCCTCCTCTGTCCATGGGATTCTCTAAGCAGTAATACTGGAGTGGGTTGCCATGCCCTTCTCCAGGGGATCTTCCTGACCCTGGGATCGAACATGGGTCTCCTATATCTCCTGCATTGCAGGCGGATTCTTTATCTCTGAGCCACCAGGGAAGCCCGTCAGAATACTAACTTTATGAAAATAATCCTGATGTTTGTCTAAACTTTAGAGAATCAGATAATGGAAATGGTCAGTCAGTTAAGGGAAATAATTATTCTGGTATAACTTCTAATAGGTGTCAGATATACATTTTGAAGAATATGTGGGGGAAACATGGCTAATGGATTACTTCTAATGTACAAAAAATGGTGTCCTATTTAAATTCTTGGGAGCCCTATGAAGTAGGTATTTGTTCTTGTAATAAAGAAGAATTACCTGCTTGGTGACCTTAACTCTCTGTGTACACTTTTGTGTGTGCATTGGGGAAATTTCTTTAGTAATATATATACCCATATATATACACCCAGAAACAGAGTCCAATAGAGTTGAATACTGGGTTTCTTAACATTGTGCTCTTATTTCTTAATGTGTCAGTTGCTTAAGACAGATTAGTACTTGCAAATGTGTAGTAAATAATTCTTACTTCTTAGTTACCCAGGGTAAATATTTACACAATGTGAGTAACTTTTCTGCTTGCTAAAGCAGTACATGGAAGATTGAAATCTTTTAGGAATACTTTTATTAGGGTTTATTTTTTTTAAGGTTTTTATAGAAGAATATAAAACTTATACAAAGGCAGAAATACAGTATGCTTCTAGCAGCTTTAACAGTTATTAGCACATGATTTATCTTTTAAACAAATTCCAGGATAGGATGTGTAAAATCTAAGATTACACGGTGTTTGAAAATGTTTTCTTAAATTCACATTCTCTCACTATCCCTGATACTTTGCCCTTGGTGATTATGCTTTGTTTTAACTGTCTAATAAAAATAATGTAAAAATGATTTTTCCTTCATCCTCTATTTTATGATTACAAACAGGACATACCTGAGTTTGGCTAATTTACATGCTAGTTTAGAGTTCCCTAAAGGCAGGCCACAGTCCATGGGGTCGCTAGGACTCAGCTTGGCGACTGAACGACAACAGCGAGGGGCAGGCAGTCTGTGGCGTTCATTTAGGTTTTGTGGTGAATGGGAAATAACTAGGCTATCAATGCAGTCTGTGCTGAGGTACCTAGGAGTGGGTCATTGGGCCTGGAAAGGGGAATTAGCTGTAGAGCTAGAGGCTAATTATTTCACCTGAGATGTCATGCCCAGTTGCTAGTCTCTTTTTGAAAAATAGCTGGTTGACTTTAAATGCCTTTCCCTTGTAAAAGGGTGATTGGTGTGTGGTGTCCAGCGTACAGTCTCACATAATTCGTACTGCTTCCTTCTTTCCATCCTTCCTCTCTTACTTGGATAGTTTTGAGGAGGGGGTAGAAGAGGAGGAGATATGATAGTTTTTATTATTTTACAAAGTATATATTGTGTTTTATATACATAGTATATATATAGGAATATGTGTAGGCATTGAAACTCAGGTGGGGGATTTTTAATGATTTTTTGGTACCCTGGATTCCTTTGGCAGCCTGAAATGTGTGGACCTCTTGGAATATTTTTAAATGCATAAAATAAAGCACATAGGATTATAAAGGAAATTATTTTGAAATACAGTTAGAAAATGTTAAAGCTAGTAATAACATGTGTTTCTTAACATACATAAGTAACAAGTTCTAGCAACACAGCTAACTATCACAATAGTGAATATACAAGATCTGCAACACCTTAATGTAAAAGGAAAATGCCTGACTTATTTTAATGTCAAGAGTACAAGCCGTGTAATTCTACTGTGGTTTTATGCCAACATTCACTATTGAAGGTGGCTAAATTTCACTTAGGGGATAGTGAAAATAAATGTGACCCCGACCCCTCTGCACCCCACTGTTCCCAACCACCTTCGTTGAATTCTGTCCAGGAATCCTTTGGCTGTGATCTCAGATTAAGAACATCTGGACTAAGGCTTTGTTTGTGTTCTGGGATGCTTACTTTGAGGCTAAAGGGTTTGAACTTAGCATATAGTCATTAGATGAAATGTGTTCAAACATTGTATCTGCCAGTTTTAGTGGCTTTTAGAGTAAGCCACGACAATCCAATGATGCTAGGTTTCCAGTGGTCTCAGCGTTCATCTTGTGATTAACTTGGTCTCCGTTCTCTTTCCTCGGCTGTGTTTTCTTAGTATATATTGGTATGTAGTTAATAAATATATCTTAGGTAGTTTCAAAACATCCATGTTGGCTATATATATCTTTTGCTTTTATGTTTTTTTTTTTGTTTTCTTTTAAAAAACATTTTAATTCTTCTGCAGGATTCGGAAACTTCAGATACGAAATATCCCGCCTCATTTACAGTGGGAGGTAAGAACTTCTATGTTTAAAACTAAGATTTTAGTATCTAAGCCTGTTGATAGTTTTTTCGAAGGTTTTCCTCCTCTTTTCACCTCTTGGATGTGCTTGAACACAATCCTTCTCTATTATGGTCTTTGTCTTGCATTGGGCTTTTCTTTGTAAGAGTATTATTACTTCTTTGAAAACAGTCTGCTCTTTGAGATACTTTAAGAAATTGAAATAGGTTCTGGTGTAACTGGGCAAACTTCGTCATTCAATCACATCTCTCAGAATCTTGTTTGAGATCTTTTTATGAGTTTTGCTAATTGTATTTAAATATGAAGTTCACTGGCAATCTTTTTTTAAAAGATAAATCCTGCTATTTATGCTTTATTTTAAAATGTTACTGTGCTTTCTTTTGCTCAGATGGTGGCACTGTGGTAACTGTATATAAACCCAAATCTTTTAGCACAGTTGAATAGCCTGTGTCAGCAATTTCCAAACTATGTTGATGATGTCAAGGTGAGAATTTGAGAACCCAGTAGCTGAAAAGATAAAAGAAAATGTCTGTTGACTCTTTCAGATAATGGAATGTGAAAATTCTTAAAACCTACTTTGGAGATGGTAGTGCAGGGAAAACTGCTCAGCTTTTATGTATTTTTAATATAAAAATCAGGAGTAACTAGGTTTGTGTGTTTAACATTAGTTTTCTAAAATGACATTTGAAGAGTCTCTGAACTATAACCATCATCAAAATGCAAAGAATGGTTAAAAGATTTCTTTGAGTTGGGGGAAGCGGGACTGAGGTCTCATTCTCCAAGTCCCAGTTGGTAACAGATCGCTTATGCTCACAGTATTTTGCAGCACATGTATTTTCAGAACAGTATTACTGAATTTAATCTTTGCAGGAGGACTTGATTCTTTGGTCTATTCTGAACATTTTTCAAGTTACATAATGTATAAAAGGTATATTTTGTAGACAGAATCAGTGACTTCTTAAGTTAAACTCAATGCGTTTTCTTGTTTTAGTTTAACATTTGTTTAGGAAATTCAGTATCTTGAAGGGTGGGTCCCTGAATCGAGTGTTATGGTATCAAGATTACTGGTTTAATCCCAATTTTTATTAATTTAAATTAAAGTGAAGTATTGTTGATTTACAATGTTGCATTCATTTCTGGTATACAACTAAGTGATTCAATATTATACACACACACATATATACATATATATTCTTTTTCAGATTAGTTTGTGTTATAGGTTATTTTGTTATTGTTTAGTCACCGAGTTGTGTCTTACTCTTTGCGACCCTGTGGACTGTAGCCTGCCAGGCTCCCCTGTCCATTGGATTTTCTAGGCAAGAATACTGCAGTGGATTGCCATTTCCTTCAGGGTATCTTCCCCCACCAGGGATCAAACCCATGACTTCTTCATTGACAAGTGGATTTTTTTTTTTTTTACCACTGAGCCACCAGGGAAGCCCCTATAGGTTATTATAAGATACTGAATATAATTCTCTGTGCTATGCAGAAGGTCCTTGTTAGTTTATTTATAGTAGTGGTGTCTGTATTCATTAATCTCTTCATTTTAACGTGGGCAGCATTAAGTGTGATTTTCTATCTGGGAACTATATCTGGTGTAACATAGCTTTCGATGAAAGAGTCAAGTGGTGGCAGTAACTTCTAAGTGAGTTACTGGTGTATAGCATATCATCTGTAGGCAGTGGTTGTTGCCGTATAATTCATCCATCCTGTTGCTTCAAATTTGGATTGCAGTGGATTCTCAAGCATTGTTGATTGTACTTTTGGTGGCTTCTCAAGCTTTCAGTTCATTTCATTCTTCCTTATTCTGGGTAAAATGTGATCTATGATAATAAATCTTTATTTGTCGTATCTAACTTTTTCTTTTATATTTTCATTTTACCCTCCCCATAGTCCTTTGAGGTGAAGTAAAGTTGGAGACATTCTCTCCATTTTCAATTAGGCAAATACGGGCCCACAGGGTTCAAAGAACTAAGTAAGAACAGATACAGAATTTAAAGAAGCATGCAACTAGACTTTGAAACCCTTGACCTTTGATCCCTTTGAAATTTAGAGAGTGGTTTGAAATACTGATTAACAAAATTTATTGAGAGTTTGTCAGGAGTAGGATGAACTGTTGGGATTTTTACTTTCCTTGAAGGCTTGAATGAACACCACCTGTTATTTCCTTTCTGAGGAGTCAGTTTTTTGGGGGTCTTTGTTTTTAAACTTTTTATTTTATATTGGAGTATAGCCGATTAACAATGCTGTAATAGTTTCAGGTGAACAGCAAAGGGACTCAGCCATACATATACACATATCCATTCTCCCCAAAACTCACCTCCCGTCCAGGCTGCCACATAACATTGAGCAGAGTTCCTTGTGCTATACTATAGGTCCTTGCTGGTTACCCATTTTAAATACAGCAGTGTGTACATGTCCATCCCAAACTCCGTAACTATCTCCCCTCCCAACCCCGGCCTGTCTGTTTGTTCTCTAAGTCTGTGAATCGTTTTCTGTATCTAAGCCTGTGAGTCTCTTTCATTTGTATCGTTTGTTTTCAGATTCCACGTATAAGGGATGTCATACGATAGTTCTCCTTCCCTGGCTTCACTCAGTGTGACAGTCTCCAGGTCCCTCTGCGTTGCTGTAAATGGCGGTTTTCATTCTTTTTAATGGCTGAGTAATATTCCGTATGTATATGTACCGTATCTTTGTCCATTCCTCTGTTGATGGACATCTAGGTTGTTCCATGTCTGGGCTGTTGTAAACAGTGCTGCAGTGAACACTGGGGTGCATATATTCTTTTGGATCATGTGTTTCTCTGGATATATGTGCAGGAGTGAGATTGCAGGGTCATGTGGCAGCTCTGTTTTCTTTCTTTAAGGGACCTTTGTACTGTTTTTCATAGTGACTGTATCTATTTACATTCCCACCCGCAGTGTAGGAGGGTTCCCTTCTCTCCACACCCTCTCCAGCACTGTTGGTGGGTTTCTTGATGATGGCCATTCTGACTGGTGTGAGGTGGTATCTCATTGCAGTTTTGATGTACATTTCTCCAATAATAGTGATGTTGGGCATCTGTTCATGTGCCTTTTGGTCTTCTCTGTATCTTCTCCGGAGAAATGTCTATTTAGGTCTTCTCCCCATTTGTTTATTGGGTTTTTTGATGCTGTGAAGCATCATGAACTGTTCATAAATTTTAGAGACTAATCCCTTGTTGCTCACATCATTTGCAAATGTCTCCCAATCTGTGCGTTGTCTTTTTGTTGTCTTTTCGTTTTGTTTATTGTTTCCTTTGTTGTGCAGAGTTCTTGAGTTTAAGTAGGTCCCATTTGTTTATTTTCATTTTTATTTCCATTATTCTGAGGAGTCACTTTGTGTAACATTTGATTTGTATACCCTGACTATGGCGGTTGTCTCATGCCAAAGCCTTATAGAAGGTGATGGTTTTTGCATTTACAGGTTCGGACTCCCTCTACAATGGAGAAGTTAGACTTTGACTCCACTAATTAATCTCAGAATCACTATACAGAATCTGATTTGATGCAATAGGAAATATATAGCAACACAGATGAAGTACTCTTGTTAAAAAAATAAAGGTTTAAGTGGGATTCAATCTCAATCTGACTTTGAGTTTATAAAAAGTATGGAAGGGAGAGGCACAGGTGAAATGATGCCGTGAAGAAACGTAATAGCCAACTCCAGTATATGGGACATTGCACAGGACAGATGCCATTATTTACTCATCGAGCGATGGCATATTAAAAGGGAAGGGGACTGTCAAGGAATGAGACTTATGAGGATAACAAAAAAGCCATCATACACCTGCACAGAGTTATTTGTGAACCTTGTAAACAGTCTTGAAGGAGCAGCATGAAGTATCTTGAAAAGCCTCAGTTTTTTGCAGAAGGCTTTTGGAGTCAGACTTAGAATTATATCCCACCTCTACTACTAACTAGTTAGGGGATGTCTGAAGTGATTTTTAAAAAATTCTTACAGTCTCATTTTCTTCCTTTCTAATATGGGGGTAATAATAGCCACTTCATTGAATTGCTGTGGGCATTAGAAGGATTACATATTCTAAAGCCCTTAAAAAATGCTTAGTACATATAAGTGCATGCTACATTTTTGCTATGATACGAACAACGAATTCATTTCCTCCCAGCTTTAAGTTCTTGTGCTTAACTCAGATCCAGCCTACAGCACAACACACAAAACCACTAGGTATAACACCAAGAGGAATTTAATGTGCAGAGTTACACAAGGGCTAGAGGGCTGAACAAACAAAGATGGAACCCACAGGTACTGGCTGTAGAGAGCAGTTATACCCTGAGGCTGAGTGGGGAAGAGAGGGGTCAAGGGAAGAGGTTGAGGTTATCAGATAACAGAAGCTGGAACGAAGGGCTCAAATAACTGAGAAAGCAAAGGGATGCTCCCTGGCTGTGGCTGGTGCTTGGGATGGGGAAGAAGGGAGGTGATGAAGCTGATTCTGGGAATGCCCAGAGCAGCTGGAGTCTGAAACCCATTGCTGTTAGGACGATGCTGAGAGGAACAGCTGATTAATGGGGAAGAGCATGTGCCATCTCTTCTTCTGCTTCCATTTTCCCTCTGCTGCTGCTAGGTCGCATCAGTCGTGTCCGACTCTGTGCGACCCCATAGACGGCAGCCCAACAGGCTCCTCTGTCCCCGGGATTCTCCAGGCAAGAACACTGGAGTGGGTTGCCATTTCCTTCTCCAATGCATGAAAGTGAAAAGTGAAAGTGAAGTCGCTCAGTCATGTCTGACTCTTAGCAACACCATGGACTGCAGCCTACCAAGCTCCTCCGTCCATGGGATTTTCCAGGCAAGAGTACTGGAGTGGGGTGCCATTGCCTTCTCCGATTTTCCCTCTAGTGCCTTCTTTTTTGAATATTTTAAATTTTTATATATGTATGTAAGTATTTGGCTGTGCCAGGTTTTTAGTAGCAGCATGTGAGATCTAGTTCCTCAACCAGGGATCGAACCCACGCCCTCTGCATTGGGAGCATGGAGTCCTAGCCACTAGACCACCAGGGACGTCCCCCTTCTAGTGCCTTCTGTCTGTAGAAACCAATAGGAAACCGCTGACGAAGGTACAACGGGTGCAAAGTCCCAGCCCCCAGCATCGCAGAGTTGAAAGGTGAATTTGGAACTGAGAGCTTAATATCCAGTCAGAGCTCCATCTCAGAAGCAAAAACCCCTCCCCTGTGCTGCTAGTGGTCTTCTAGGCTGTTTTCTGTGAAGTCCTCAAAGAAGTGACAGGATCTGGGGCCATGATGCTCTGAGGCATTTTGTAAAGTCTGTAGCTGGATTGTTAACGATCCTTACGCCACTGTGATAGCTTACGTTCTATTTCTTATTGATAGTACCTTTACACCACTGTGTCTACCCAAGGACAAGGGGACCAGGTTCTTCGGATGCCTCCTCCTGCATGCTTTGTGTGTCATGCGGGGCTAAGTGATTTCTAGCCATTTTGTTCTGGATGATGGTAAAGTGCACCCAAGGACTCTGGAGTGGCTAAATGTTTCACTAATGTGTTTTAGTAGGTAAAATATGGGAAACTAACTTTTGGAAGTACCTGCTGCCAGAGAGGTAGGTTTGTTTTTTCCCCCAAATATGGGGAATGTAGAAGGGAACTAGGAGAAACTGTTTCCTCTCCACCTCCCACCCTGTGGCCTTTTTTATTTAAATCAGTTGACTTCTTAAAATTAATTTTTTGGAGAACATAGTTGCTTTACAGCGTTGCGTTAGTTCCTGCTGTACAGCAAAGTGAATCAGCTCTACGTACACATATATCCCCTCTCTCTTGAATTTCCTTCCCATTTAGGTCACCACAGAGCATTCAGTAGAGTTCCCTGTGGTATTCAGTAGGTTCTCACTAGTTATCTATTTTATACATAGTGTCTACTGTATATATGTGCCAACCCCAATCTCCTAATTTATCCACCCCCACCCCTGGGTATCTATATGCCTGTTCTGTACATCTGTGTCTCTGTTTCTGCCCTGCAGATAAGATCATCTGTACCATTTTTCTAGATTCCACGTCTATAGGCTAATATATGACGTTTGCCTCCCCACCCCCATCCCTGACTTCGCTCTGCATGACAGACTCTAGTTCCATCGTGTCTCCTCGAATGAGCCAGTTTCCTTCCTTTTTATGGCCGAATAATACTCCGTTACGTACATGCATCACATCCTCTCCATCTGCTCATCTTTCAGTGAACCATCTAGGCCTTGAGGCAAAGGCAACATACATTCTGCATTTTCCAGCAAGTTGTAATTTTAAAGTGTGCATTTCTCTTAAGTATTTTTCAGATCACATATTCAAAATTATGTGATAGTCAAGCCACCCTCTTGGCTAAAGTACTTGAAGAGTAGATTTGTGATGTGACCCGAACTGGAAGGGCTGCTCTAAAGATAGATGGTCTTGATGGTGGACAGATCTGCATCCTCAGATGCCTCGAGAGACATAGACATGATTTATGGGACAAGGATTTAAGGGTTCTTGGGCAAACACCAAGGAGGTGAGGAGGGGATAGAGCCCCAGCAGAGCGCTTGGCTTTAAACAAACACCTTGAGAATCCTTTTTCTTTTGCCTAACTCAGTGTCTTAAATTGGTCCCATTTTCTGAGTTTAAGGAGTGTCTTTCTTCATTTAAAAAGTAAATTGCCAAGGCCTCAGGAAAGGGCTTCTTAGAGTTACTCCTCATCTTACTATCTTAATACTACTGTCCAATCAAGGTTACTAGTACTTATAACATGTTAAAAGGGGAGACCTCCCCTGAAGGGAAGTGTAAGACCCATTAATTAACTAAATGAAGTGTCTATAGTAAAGGGCAAATTAGGGTCTCACTTCGGGGTCATGTACTGAAAGTAGAATGTTTTTTCCCAGAGGTTATTGTCTGGGAAAATACACTGAGCTGTGGGTTAGTGGTCTGCTCTTGCCTGGAGCGACTGTATTTTCGGAGGCAGAATTTCGAATATGTGATCTGACAGATGCTGATGGGGAGTGTATAGATGACCAGTGCAGGCTCGATGTATGAAGCAGGGCACTCAAGGCCGGTGCTCTGGGGCAACCCAGAGGGATGGGGTGGGGAGGGAGGTGGGAGGGGGTTCAGAATGGGGGATGCATGTGCACCCGTGGCTGATTCATGTCAGTGTATGGCAAAAACCACCACAGTATTGGTAAGGAATTATTCTCCAATTACAGTCAATTAACTAAGAAAAATTTAAAAAAAAGAAAATTACAGTTTGCTGGAAAAGGATAAGTTGGCTTTATCTCAAGGCCCAGATATCAGATATTTCCTGGACTTCATTGAGGTGAGAAGATGAATATCTCAGGAAGAACCTCTGAAGAGGTTTCCACAGTATACAGTTCATTTCTCTGCCACGTTCATTGTGTGGTGTGATGGAATAAAGGAAGTAGGAGCTGTCTTCTGGTCTAAACCTAGGGAAGTAAAGTGGGGGCCCTTCATAGCTAAAGCATCCTCAGCTTGCATCCAGGCTTCTGACATAGCAGTGGATTAGCCTCTGATTCTTGACAGGGAAAGCAAATAGCCAGGACCCTGAAAATAAAAGGCCAAAGTTTTAAGTTGAACATTGTAATATAAAATATTCTTTGCTTTTTTTCTCAGCAGAGTCATCTTAATTTCTCCTTCAAAGGTCTCTTCGGTTCTTCTGTGTAAGCTTAGACCAGTTTTTGGCAGGAAGTGGATCTTGTCGGAAATCTGGAAAGGCTTTTTCTGTAGGGACCTAGGATTGTACTAACAACACTTTCTTTATTGAAACAGTTAGGCTTGTTAGTTTGAACGTACCTCCTAGTTTGGAGAAACTTGACTTCTAGGGCATAGGGAATGTTAGAAAGCCTTTGCTTCCTTCAGTGATTAAAAGACGTTTTTTTCCTTTGAAGTTCGGGGGTGGGAAGTGTGGCGTTAGCGTAAGATGTAGTATGAAGAAACTTCCCTGTAAGTTACACCGAAGTGAGTCCTGGCCACTGTGGTAGAAGGGCTCGAACTTCAGAGAGATCCCCACATTTCAGACTGTACTGAAAAATACTCTGATCAGGCATCTTGTAAGATGAGGCAAGTACCTCTAATGGAGAAATGCTTACTAATGAGGGTGAGTTGTAGATGTCAGAAATTTCCATATGATTAATAACAGTTTCTTAAAGAGTCTTCACTGAGATGTTACCATCTTTATTTTCTTTCTGTGTAGACTCTGAATATAGTAAGAAAGACTGATAATAGGAGACCTCCCTGAATTCACTACTGGGATATAGAAATAGCAATGTCATTATGCTGGGTGCTGGCAGAAGAAGGGAAAACAAAGGGGTCTTTATTTAGAAACAAGGAAGGAAGCAAGAAAGTAGTGATGCCCTGTTAACTAGTCTGGGGGGAAATAAATAATAGTATAGTTAGAAGCATAGCATAGAATATTAGCATGGCGTAGAAATAACTCATAGCGTTCCTTCATGGGAAGCCTTGGATGACTGTGTGCTGAGAACCAGACTGCCTGAGAGACTAGGTTCGGGTAGGGTCACTTCCAAATGAAGAAACTTAAGCAGGGGCCTTGGAGTCTGTGAGGTGAAGTCCCCAGTGAAGGCTGATGTCCTTAAAAGCACAGGATTTGTCATTCATATTCATCTCTCGTAATGCTGAGTCCTGTTTGGTTCCCTGGTCAGTGTGGTTTGGTGCTGCGTGGTCCGTGATGGGTATGTGAATGAATGCCATACAAAAATTAGATGAGACCAAAGCCTCTTAAATATAATCAGCAACGTAACAAGGTGAGGTCCTTTAACTCAAACAGCAAAAAAATACCTATAGAAACTTGGGGTTTACATTTAAGCATGAACTGAGCAAGAAGTCATAGGCATTAATGTGAAATACAAATATCCGTAGCTGTTTGGTCTGAAGCATAAATGACAACCTGGGCAATTGGCCTCTGAAGGGTGGAGGGCAGTCTTGTGGGACTGAACCCTTAACCTGTGGAGTCAGGTTCTATCTACAGGTAGAAAGTGTCAGAATTAAGCTGAACAACTGGACACTCATCTCGTGTCTGAGAATTAGTTATTGGTGGTGTGGGAAACACCCCCTCCACATGTTGGAATTGGACCTAGCAACCCAAAAGAGGAAGTGTATTCTAAAAAAGTATTTTATTTATGTATTTGGCTGCACTGGTTCTTAGCTACGGCCTGTGGGATCTAGTTCCCTGACCAGGGATTGCACCCAGACTCCTTACATTGGGAGCACAGAGACTTGAGCCACTGGACCACCAGGGAAGTCCTGAAGAGGAGGTTTTGTTGGACTGTTTGACGACTCATCATGGCTTCAGTGAATTTGAGTATGAAGAGTTGTTAGAAGTAGTTGATGTCTATCAAATAATTTTGAAGGGATGTAATAGGCAACTCTGAGACCACTGACACTGCTAGGTGGTCTTTCTTCCCCATGGCTTGACTCTGAGGCCTGGCCAATAAACCACTGACACTTACTGAGCACTAATGTGCCAGTATTTCTGGTCCTAATCTGCTGAATTGACTTGTTTTAATCTTCACCACAGTCCCATGATCTTACTTTGCAGATGAGACAGCTGAGGTCAGAGAGGTGAAGTAATTTGCCCAGGGTCACGCAGCTGGAAAGTGGTAGAGTTTCTGCTCTTAATCAGGTTACTCAAACAGAACACTTCCCCTGAAAGGTAAGTTTCTATTTCTTGAAATGATCATCATTTATTTGCTTTCAACATGCCCCTGAAAGTTTGACAATGAATCCAGTAGAAACTGGATCTTCCCTTGGGTCTGGAGGAAATGCATGGTTATGTCCAGTGAATGGGCTCAGATTATTTGGGGAAGTTATTGGTAAACTGTTCTGTTTAGCCAACTGTGGACAATAGAGTTCTTCATGCATCGTTGCTCTGGGAGGGCCCAGACTTTGCCTTGTTTGAAATGAGCTGGTGCAGGTTGTTCGGGGAATACAGTGTTTGCCTGTGAGCCCTAAATGAGCGGTGTACGAGGCATGTGTTCTGGTCCTCACCAGCTCCCTATCTGTGTTTACTATGCCCTTGCATGTGTTACCTGGACTTGTGTCCTGTGCTTCATAGTTCTTCTGAGATGGTCATATCAAAGGTCTCCATGTCCTTTATCTAAACTTTTCATTATGAAAAATATCAAACAAAAATGATACTTTGCAACCACTATCAATGTACAGTCAGTCTCTCTTTTTAAAGTATTTATCGTTCATTTGGCTTCGTCAGGTGGGTCCCAGTTGTACTACGAAGTTATCTTTTGTTGCCGTGTATTGACTCTCTAGTTGTGGCTCCGGCTCAGTAGTTACGGCGGCAGGGCTTAGTTGCCCTGAGATATGTGGGATCTCAGTTCCCTGACCAGGGATCGAACCTGTGCTCCCCTGCATTGCAAGGTGGATTCCCAACCACTCGACCACCAGGGGAGTCCCAGTCTCTCTCATTTTTAAATAACTCTAGCTTCTTCCATCTTTTCCCAGATTATTGAAGTACATCCTGGACATCCCATCACTTAATTCAGTAAACACTGACTTCATCTCTAAAAGTTAATGTCTCTGTATTAGTTTGCTAGGGCTGCTGCAAAACACCACACACTGGGTGGCTTAAACAACAATTTTCTGGAAGCTGGAAGTCTGATATCAGATGGCACTAGTGATAAAGAACCTGCCTGCCGATGAAGATGCCTAAGAAACAGGTTCAGTCCCTGTGGAAGATACCCTGGAGGAGGGCATGGCAATCTACTCTGGTATTCTTACCTGGAGAATCCCCATGGACAGAGGAGCCTGGCAGGCTACAGTCCATGGGATCACAAAGAGTCAGACAGGACTGAAGTGTACTTAGCACGCATGCATGAGGGCCACGAGAGAAGGATTTGTTCAAGGCCTTTCTGATCGGGTAGTTCCTTGGTTTGTGATGCTGTAAATCCAGCCTTCACATGGTTTTGCTGTGTGTGTGTCCGACCAGATTTTTTTTTTTTTTTAAGATTTTTTGATTTGAACCATTTTTAAAGTCTTTATTGAATTTATTACAGTACTGCTTCTGCCTTATTTATTTATTTTTTTTGCCAGCAAGGCATGTGGGATCTCAGCACCCTGACCAGGGATTGAACGTGTACCCTCTGTGTTGGAAGGCAAAGTCTTAACCACTGAGCCACTAGAGAAGTCCCCAGATGTCTCCTTTCTGTAAGGATACCAGCTGTATTGGATTAGGGACCATCCTAATGACCTCGACTACCTCTGTAAATATCCTATTTCCAAATACAATTGAATTGTATTTGGAATACAGTCTAGGAATCAACACTTCACCCTATGGATTTTGGGGAAGATGGATATAATTCAGTCCTTAACAGTCTCTTTAAAAAATTCATGTGTTAAATGAATAGTCACTCTTAGATATCAAATCTAATCATATTTCCTTGATTATCTTTTATAAAAATTTTTTGAGTCAGGATCCAAATAGGATCTTTTTTTAAGACAGTTAATAGGTTCATCATTTTTTGGGATGGTGTAGTGTATTTGTTGAAGTTGGTTTTATTCTTTAGAAAGTTTTGCATTGTTTGCTGAACTGGATCCGTGTGTGGTCACTTTACACATTCCTCTGACCCTTGGTGGACTTGGATTAGAATCGAGTTCACTTTTGGCTTGCTTTAACATAATTTGCATTTTGGGGTTGTGAAATGCCATTGATCATTGCTTAGATTCAATACTGTGTGGCTGTAGGATGGTAATACTCTAATTCTACAGTTTCTTCGTATATTAGTTAGAATGCATTTGTATAGAGGAACTTGTCCTTATTAGCTATTGAATTATTAAAGGAAAGATTGAAGGCAGGACGAAAAGGAGATGACAGAGAAGATGATTGGACGGCATCACTACTCAATGGACATGAGTTTGAGCAAGCTCCAGGAGATGGTGAAGGACAGGGAAGCCTGGTGAGCTGCAGTCCGCGGGGTTGCAGAGAGTCAGACACGAGTGCGCAACTGAACAACAGCAATAGTCTGTGTAGGAGAGAGGAAAAATGGTTGATTCTTTCCACTCATTTACTACCTTAAAACATTGGGTGCCTTGGCATCCTACAGGGATAACCAATGAGTTGTTTTTGTTTTTGAACCAATGAGGTTTTGTGTGTTGTTGTGAGCTCATGAGTTGAAACATACGTGGCTTTCAAAGTTACTAGAATCGTTCTTACTGATCAGATTATCCAGTCCTGAGAGGCCTGTCCTCCTGATGCCTCCTTAGTAGTTGATAGCTTCCTCGATCGTTGGTTTAAGAAATTCCAAGTTTGTCTTGTACATTTCCTGTTGCAAGGACTGGAATAAAGCCCTTTCTCCAAAAAGCCTGCTCTCTTGGGCAATGGTATTTAGAGATCATAGTGCGATCACACCCCTCTTGGGACCACATCCATTGGCATTTCCTCGGTCATTCATTTTTTACAGCATTTATGCTCAGTTCCTCTCCCTGCAGGCTTTACTCATGGTTACTCTTGTGTACTATTCCCCGACATGTGCTTCTTCATTCTTTTTTTTTTTTTTTTTTCTGGCCACGCTGAGCTGCATGCAGGATCTTAGTTCCCCCACCAGGGATCGAACCTGCACTCCTTGCATTGGAGTCTTAACCACTGGACCACCAAGGAAGTCCCATGCTTCTCCATCTTAAATGTGAACAGTTCTATGCACTCTTTGTTTTTTCTCTCTGAGAAGTTCTACTGTCTTTGTTTTTGCTTTCTATTTGGAAGCAAACATTTACTTAAATATCCATTCAACTAAGGTGTCTAAAATTGAATCTTCTCTCTTGAATCATTGCTTTGCTTTCTCTGTGAAATGTAATACTACTTAGGTCATTTGGGCTTGGCCTTGACATTATTCTTGATTCTCTTTCTCCCTGTTGCTCTCTGACCACAGGGCACCAGGTGTTAAGCACCCCTCCTCCACTCCCAACCCCATGCTTCCTTTGGTTTGGTTTTCTTTCCTGACTACTACCCTGTGGAGGATTCACCTCTAAGTCAGCCATTGAAAGCATCTCACCATGTGTAAATAGGGAAAACAGCCTGTAGGCACAACCATCCTATGGAGGAGTGTCCATGGAGGGCTGTTGTTCATGTGTTCTCAAGCTGTAAGATAATTTTTAGAGGTGCCTGAGCACTAATTTTAAGATGCTGTGTTAGTGCCAAGTTGTGTTAGTTGGCCAAGTTGCCAAGTGCAAAACTCTTTCAATTTCACAACCTGCAGATGAGTCCTATAATAATTCCAGCGAAAACAGTTGGCCCTTTTCTGTCTGAATTACATTAAACTACTCACAACCACAAACAGATTGCTTACGGTTGTAAACAGGAAAGGTCATAAAAAAGAAGTTTTCCGTTTCAGTAGTATTCACTTCAAGTCATGGAGATTAAAGAAGAAATAATTGGTAAGTCTCTGTTTCTGATTTACATGATTGCTACACTGCTTCAAGTTTAGATTGGTGATTAGGAATAAATGCGATCCCATGAAAAAACCACTGAGAGGAAAAGAAGTTAACTACTTGTGGGTGGGAAACAGTGTAATAGCTATCCAAACTTTAATGTTCCGTAGCCAAAAAAAGTGACTTTTATTTATTTATTTATTATTTTTTACTTTATTTTACTTTACAATACTGTGTTGGTTTTGCCATACATCAACATGAATCTGCCACGGGTGTACACGTGTTCCCAATCCTGAACCCCTCCTCCCACCTCCCTCTCCATTACCAGCTCTCTGGGTCATCCCAGTGCACCAGCCCCAAGCATCCCGTATCCTGCATCGAACCTAGACTGGCAATTTGTTTCTTATATGATAGTATACATGTTTCAATGCCATTCTCCCAAATCATCCCACCCTCCAATACAGTATAAAAAGTGACTTTTAAAAAGCTTTAAAGATGTTAAAACTTTGTAATCTTTTATTTGCACAGGATCCGATAGATCTTTGTTTTAATGTGCCAAGAGCCCTAAAAGCACTGACCTAACCCTTGCTGTTTTTGGTGCAAAATGGTGCCCTGAGTGTGAAGAAAGAGATTTGTCCGCTTGGTTGAGACTGTAAAGACAGAGGACCTGGGTCATTTTATTGACATTTCTGATATCAGATACACGGCATCTTTCCAGTACCACTTCTCTGTTCCTCCAACACCAACTTAAGCGTCTTAACAATTCAGTTCAGTTCTGATGTTACTCAGGTTAGCATCGGACTCCACAGGACCACCCTCGTTTCAGATGCCAGGTGCAGAGGCATGCCCAGGCTACTCACAGTTGTTCCTGGCTGACCACAAAGCTGGATGGAGGGTCCCACAATGCTCCTGCTACCCTTTGGCAGTTCACTAGAATGGCTCACAGAACTCGGGAATGTCCATTACTTACTATGAGCGATTGACGCTGACGGGTACAGCTTACGAGCAGCCGAGTGGAAGAGGTGCACAGGTGTAGGGTGTGAAGAGAGGCTGTGGCGCTTGCACGCTCTTTCCGTGTTTGCCTCCTCCCCGCATCTCCACATAGTCGCCAGCCCAGAAGCGCTCCAAGCCCTGTCCTTTTAGGCTTCTGTGGAGGCTTCCTTACACTGGTATGATTGATGAAGTCACTGGCCGTTAGTGATTAACTCGATCTCCAGCCCCTCTCCTCTTGCCAGGGGTGGAGAAGTGAGAATGTAAGTTCTGAACTTCCAGTTGTGCCTTAGTCTTTCTGACGACCAGTCCCTCATCCTGAAGCTACCTAGGGATCCACTGAGACACGCCTCATCAGGGTGAAAGATATTCCTCGTCACTCCTGTTGTTCAGGAAACTAAAGGAACTCTGTGTTGGGAGCCAGGGATGAAGACCAAATACATATTTCTTATGCCTCAGGAGACAGATTTATCCTCAGTGACTGGCATCCTCGGCACAAAAACTTTCAAGGTAGAAATGGTGCAAGAACAAGTTGAATTCTAGCCATATGCTGTAACCGTCTTATTGTAGAGGGGCCTTCTGGCAATTTAGAAGAAGGCATTCACAAACCAAGTAGATTACCAAGTAGCTTGGGTTGAAATAGAAGGCCAAAACAAAACCCCCCAAAACCTTTGTTGGGAGTTGAGTTAGGACTAAGGTTGAAGGTCACACCTTGCATCCCATATAGTAATTTGAGCTCTCCCTCCCCTTGCAACTTCCGCCTCTTCCTCCTACATCTTGCTGCTATCACCAGTTTATTATAAAATATCCAAATCAGGAACAGCCCAATGAAATGGACACATAGGGCTAAGTATGGGCGAAGGGCATGGGGCTTCTTCCCCTCATATAGGCTTTCCCTTTTTTCCTCCCTCTACTTTTTTTTTTTCTTACTGTTTTTGAAAACACAGAATTATATTTAAACAAAACAAAACTCCTAGTCCCACATTGAGGTTTCCATTTCTTGTGATGGTCATTAGAGAGCAGTTGAACTGAGTCAAAGGTGAGTTTTGTTCTCTTAATTCTGTGATATGTACAAAAGTGGGTCACACTCAGGGAATATCATCAAAATGAGGTGTGAGAGTCAGCCTGTAATGTAATGGACATTTGTGTGTGCCCCCCGCCACCCACTGAGGGTTTAGTTTTTAAACAATAGTGAGTGGAATTCCTTGGCGATTCAGTGGTTAGGACTGGCACTTTAACTGTGGTGGCCCTGGTTCTGTCCCTGGTCAGGGAATTAAGATCTCATAAGCCTTTCGTCATGGCCAAAAGAATAAATAAATAAATAACAAAATGATAGTGAAAACTTCACTTTAAGGAGAAAATGAGTAACCTATTTCAAAATATTGAAAAAATTAAGAATGCTTAATTTACTCATACAAACCATCTAAGAACACATGTAAAAGGACAAGCCCAGAAGAGCAAAAATCAAAACGCTAACAGTAGTGTGATAGCCTTGTAGGTAACTTATTTTTTATCTTCTTCAGAGGATCTCTGTTTCATCATTAAGACCCGTTTCTTAATGGGATGTAACTTAAGTACTTTAACTGGAAACTCAGGTTGAGTGTATTTTAAGGATGAATATGGGCTCTTATTTGATAACCAAAATAGGGATGAGTTACTGAGTCCAAGAAGACAATGGAGAGAAATGTTGGATTTTTTTAACTGGAGGGTAATTGCTTTACAATGCTGTGTTGATTTCAGTCATACATCAGCGTGAATCAGCCATAGCTATACATATGTCCCCTCCCTCCTGAAATTCTCTCCCACCTCCCATCCCACCCCACCCCTCTGAGTTGTCACAGAGCCCCAGGTTGAGCTCCCTGCATCATACAGCAAATTCCCGCTAGCTTTTTGTTTTACACATAGTAATGTGTATGTTTCAGTGCTGCTCTCTCAGCTCACCCCACCCTCTGTCCCCACCCCAGTGCCCACAAGTCTGTTCTCTGTCTTTGTCTCAATTGCTGCCCTGCAAATAGGTTCATCAGCACCCTTTTTCTAGATTCCAAGAGGAAGCTTTAAGATTGATGGTCAGGAAAGCTTACCTACAGTGTCAGATACAGACAAACTGCTGGATAGGAAATCTCTTTTAACATCCCTCAGAATAAATGAGTATTGGAATCCATTGAAAGTGACATGCCATTCAGATAAATTGGGGGCTCTTGGCTTGTTCATCCTATGTAAAAGGAGTCTTCAGGAGCCAGACAGGACCATATGTGTAGAGACTTAGGTTAGGGAGTGGGGGAAGATGTTAGTTTTGTTGGCTTTCTTTATGAGTCTATCATGTTCTTGATGTCTTCCTGCCAACTAATTTACTGTAATAAGTATGAAATTAAATGTGTTTGAAAATGGACTTTTTGGGGGGTATAATTTTTTTTTTAAGTTTTAACATGTACCTATTTGTGTTCTGTCCTTGCAGTCAGGATATAAGACCATCCTGTCACACCAAAAAAAGCACCCTCATGATAACCTTGTGGAGTCATATCCAGCTGCGCCCACCAACAACTAAAGAGTTTTTGGTGTGTGTCATATGATAAATACATTTAGCTCTATAGGAAACTGAGAAACTGGTCTCCAAAGTGGCTGTACCGTTTTTACATTCCCACCAGTAATCTATGAGTTATCCAGTTGGTCAGCACCATCACCAGCATTTGGTGATGCTGGTGTTGATATTTTTTATTTTAGCTGCTGTAATAGTAGTGGTATCTCATTTTGGTTTATTTACGTTTCTGTAGTGGCCAGCGATGTTGAGCAATTTCTCATGTACTAATTATCTTCTGCATATCCTCTTTAAAATGTCTGGTTATGTCTGTTGCTACTGAATTAGGTTGTTTCCTTTTTATTGGATTTTGAGAGTTCTTCATCTGTTGATGCAAGTCCTTCGTCAGCTACGCAATTTGCAGATATTTACTCCTCTTCCCATCCTCTTTTCTTTACCAGAACAAAAGTTTTAAATTTTACTGAAGTCCAACTTACTGACTTGGACTGTTTCCCCTGTATGTTTAGTACTTTGGGCGTGTTGTCTAGAAACTCTTTATTCAGGAACCTTTATAAAGGTTTTCTCCTGTTGTGAAGTTTTATAGTCTCATGTTTTACATTCAGACCTACGATGCATTTTGTGTTAATTTTTGTATAATTTGTGAGGCTCAGGCAAACACAGCTTTTGCATTTAGATGTCTAGTTAATCCAACACAGTGTGTTGGAAGACTGTCCTTTGGCATTGAATTGCGTTTGCATTTTTTAATTAATGAATTTTTAAGAAATTTTTTATTTGAAGGATAATTGCTTTACATAATTTTGTTTCCTGCCAAATATCAACATGAATCAGCCATAGGTATACATATGTCCCTTCCCTCTTGAACCTCCCTTTCGTCTCCTTGCCTATCACACCCTTCTAGATTGTCCCAGAGCCCCTGAGTTCCCTGAGTCATACAGCAAATTCCAATTGGCTGCCTATTTTCCATATGGTATTGTAAGTTTCCATGTTCCTCTCTCCATACATCTCACCCTCTCCTTCCTCCCCTCCCCATTGCGTCCATAAGTCTGTTCTCTTAAATCTGTTTTCCATTGCTGTCCTGCAGATAAATTCATCATTCCCATCTTTCTAGATTCCATATATATGCATTAGTATATGATATTTACCTTTCTCTTTCTGACTGACTTCACTCTGTATAATAGGCTCTAGATTCATCCACCTCATTAGAACTGACTCAAATGTGTTGCTTTTTATGGCTGAGTAATATTCTATTGTGTATATGTACCATAGCTTCTTTATCCATCCATCGGTGGACATCTAGGTTGCTTCCATGTTCTAGCTATTGTGGATAGTGCTGCAGTGAATATTGGGGTACGTGTGTCTTTTTCAGTTTTGGTTTCCTCAGGGTATATACCTAATAGTGGGATGGCTGGGTCATATGATGGTTTTATTCCTAGTTTTTGAAGGAATCTCTATACTGTCTTGCATAGTGGCTCTATCAATTTACATTCCCACCAGCATGCAAGAGGGTTCCCTTTTCTCCGCACCCTCTCCAGCATTTATTGCTTTTAGACTTTTTGACGATGGCCATTCTGACTGGTGTGTTAGAAGACTATCCTTTTTCCATTGAATTTCCTTTGCATTTTTGTCACAAATCATTTGGCCACATTTGTGAGTATGTTTCTGCATTCTCTTCTGCTCCATTGGTTTATATGTCTGTCCCTTTTTCAATACTGTACTTTCTTGGCAACTGTGGCTTTAAATAGTAAGTCTTAAAATTAGGTAGTGTTATTGTTCTAATCTTTTTCAAATTGTTATAGCTATCCTAGTTACTTTGCCTTTCCATATATTTTAGGACCAGGAAGTCTATATCTGCAAAAATTCTACTGGAAGTAAACAAGTCTTACTTGTGTTTTGTGAGATGCATACATATGTACTCAAATTGGGTGGTGAGTGGGTTCCTATTATAAGTGCTTTTTTATTTTAAATTGTAAAATATGCATAAATTCACCATTTTAACTATTTTAAACCATATAGTTCAGCAATGTTAAGTATTTACATTGATGCTAAACTAATTCTAAAAGTGTGTGTGTGTGTGTGTGTGTGTGTGTGTGTGTGTGTGTGTGTGTGTGTGTGTGTGTTTAATGTTTTGACCTCCATGAGGCTTGAGGGACCTTAGTTCCTTGACCAGGGATTGAACTCAGTCCTGGCAGTGAAAGCACTCACTCCTAACCATTAGATTGCCAGGAAATTCCCCTAAAAGTTTTTGTTTTTAGTTAATGATTGTGTGAAATTTTCTACTTAGACAAATCATGTCATTGCAAATAGGCATAGTTTCACTTCTTTTCCCTTCTATATGCCTTTTGTTTGTCTTGTTACCCTGATGAGGGCTTTGAATGAGAATAGAAATAATAAGATGTTGCCTAATTCTCAGTCTTTGTGAGAAAACATCCAGTCTTTGACTTTTAAGTAAAATGTTAGCTGTAGTACTTTTGTGGATTCCCTTTATCAGGTTGAGGATATTCTTTGTGTTCCTAGTTTGTTGACAGTCTTTATAGTGAGTGAATGTTGGTTTGTGTCAAATGCTTTTTCTGCACAAATTGATATGATCGTGCAGTTGCCTTAGACTGTTACTGTGATGGATTACATTGCTCTTCAAATACTGAACCAATCTTAGATTCCTGAGAAAAATTCCACTTGGTTGTGGTGTTTTATTCTTTGAATTTATTCCTTGATTCAGTTTGTTAACTTTGTGGTTGACGATTTAGCATGTCTGTCCATGAGGGATATTTGTTGGTAGTTTTATTTTGTGTGTGTGTTGTCTTTGACTTTGTTATCAGGGTAATATAGTCTCAAACTGTCTTGAGAAGTGCTTGTTTATGTGTTTTGGAAGAGGTTATGCTGAGATGACAATATTTCTTTAAATGTTTGATAGCATTTGCCAGTGAGACCACCTGAGCATAGAGGTTTCTTCCTTAGAAGATGTTTTATTTATTTTTTAGTTTAATTTCAATTTTTTTACATAGTTACAGAGCTTTTTTGGCTATTTTATCTTGGGTAGTTTTGGTGGTTTGTAGTTGCTTCAGAATTGGTTAATTTCATTCCAGTTGTTGAATAGAGATGCACAAAGTTTTGCAGTATTCCCTCATTATCCTCTAATTGTGTGTGGGGTCTGTAGTATTATCTCCTTTATTCCTTAAATTGGTAATGTGTTCTCTTGTGTACACACACTCTTCCTCTTTCTCTCATCATCTTTGTCAGTCTTGCCGCAGGTTTATCCATTTTATCTTTCTTCTCCAAGGAAACAGTATTTGGTTTCATTAATTTTTTTTCCTGCTTTTTTCTTTTCATTAATTTGACTCTTCATTATTTTATTTATTCTACTTGATTTGGGTTTATTTTATGCTTTTCTTTGCTAGTTTAAGGTGGAAGCTTTGGTTATTAATTGGAGACCCTTTTTTTAATTCCTAGTGTAGATATGTGATGCTATGAATTTCCCTTTAAATAACTTAATCCCATAAATCTTGGTGGGGTGTTTGTTGTTGTTGTTCAGTTCAAAGTATTTTCTGATTTCCCTTGAAACTTCCTCTTTTGACCTATGGACTTTTTTCCTTAATAACTTATAGTTTTTTTAAATTATTTATTTGGCCACATTGCATCTTAGTTACAGAATGTGGGATCTGGTTCCCTGATCAGGAGTGGAACCTGGTTCCCCTACATTGGGAGCACAGAGTCTCAGCCTCTAGACCACCAGAGAAGTCTCTTAACTTGCATTAATAGTTTAATTACACTACAGTTGGTAAATATATCTTGTATACTTATATTTCCTTAATCTGTTGCCACTTGTTTTATATCTTCATTTTAGATAGATACAGTATATTTTGGCAAATGTTTTGTGTTGTTGGGTGGAGGGCTCTATAAATATTGTAGTTCCAGCTGGTTGATACTGTTCAGTTCATCTGTACGTTTGCTGATTTTTGGTCTCTTGTTCCGTCCACTCCTGAGAATGGAGTATTTAAATCTTATTATAATCATTTGCCTATTTCTCTTCTCAGTTTTGTTTTTGTTTCATATATTTTGAAGCTCTGTTGTTTGGTCTGTTTACACTTAGGATTGCTATGTCTTCAAAATGAATTGACCCTTTTATTATGATGTAATGTCCTTCTTCATCTCTGATAGCTTTCTTTGCTCTTACTTTGAGATTAAATACCACTCCAGCTTTCTTTTGATTAATGTGTGCATGGTATCTTATTACACTATTTTTTTTACTTTGAAGTTTCAATGAGTTTCTTTCTTTTCTTTTCTTTTTTTATTTATTTAGGCTGAGCCAGGTCTTAGTTGTGGCATGTGGTATCTAGTTTCCTGACCAGGGATTGAACCCAGGCCCCCTGCATTAAGAATGCAGAGTTTTATCCACTGGACCACCAGGGAATTCCCTGAATGAGTTTCTTTAAGGTAGCACATAGTTGGTTTTATAGGCTTTTTATTATTAACATCCTTAGTCTCTACCTAGTAGATACCAGCAGCTCCCTACCTTCCCAAGTTGTGACCATTAAAAATGTCAACAGATATTGTCAGAGATCATCTTGGGGACAGTGTAATCCCCAGCTGAGAACCACTGTCATGTAAGTAATGTGTTATTTTCCTTTGGCTGCTTTCAAGATTTTTCTTTGTCTTTGATTTTCAACAATTTATGATATGTCTAAAGATAGATTTGGGGGGGTTTATCTTGTTTGAGGTTGTAAAGAGAAAGAACCCAGTTTTCCTCCTATGTTGGGAAAAACCCAGTTCTTTCTATGTGTCTTTCTTTCCTGAGTGTCTCCTTTATCACTCAGAACACTTCACTTCTGTCACCAAAATATGTGGAAAAATTCCTTTCAACAAGCAATTCTCTATAGCACCTGATGGGTGTCCTATAATTTAACTGAATTCTAATACTTTCTACCTGGAGGAAGTATCAGATCCCAGAAGTTAAAGGCTTGGTCCCAGGAGACTGCACATGTTAGTTGCAAATCTGGGTTGTTATTACCTATGCTTCTGACCAACCATCGGTTATTACTACCTATGCTTCTGACCAATGGGCGGTAGATAAGAGGTTGCAAAGACCTCCCTCCTTGGTTTCGATTGATTTGCTAGTGGCTTACTAAAATCAGGGAAACATACACTTATGTTTACCAGTTTAGTCATTGTTGTTTAGTAGCTAAGTCCGACTCTTAGGGACACCATGGACTGTAGCCTGCCAGGTTCCTCTGACCATGGGTTTTTCCAGGCAAGAATACTGGAGTAGGTTGCCATTTCCTTCTCCAGGGGACCTACCCAACTCGGGGATCAAACCCATGTCTCCTGAATTGGCAGGCAGATTCTTTACTGCTGAACTACCCAGGAAGCCCTTTGCTGCTGTTACCAGTTTATCATAAAGGATCCAAATCAAGAACAGCCAAATGTAAGAGTCGCATTGGAAAAGGAAAGGGGGGAGGGCATGGGGCTTCCTCCCTTTCTGTATGCGTCCCTTTTCCCCTCCCTCTACTTTTTTTTTTCCCTTCTTCCTGGTTTTGAAAGCACAGAACTATATTAAAACAAAACTCCTAGTCCTGCATTGACGTTTTCACTTCTTGTGAGGCTCATTAGAGAGCAATTGAACTGAATCGAAGGTGGGTGTTGTTCTAACCCTGACTCAGGAGTAAAGAATCCACTTGGCAATGCATGAGACTCGGATTCAATCCCTGGGCCAGGAAGGTCCCTTGGAGGAGGAGATGACACCCACTCTGATATTCTTGCCTGGGAAATCTCATGGACAGAGGAACCCGCCGGGCTACAGTCTGTGGGGTTGCAAAGAGTCGGACGTGACTTAACCTCTAAACAATAACGACAGCCAGTTTGTTAAAGGATATAATAAAAATACAGGTGAGTAGCCAGATGAACGGATCCCTAGGGCAGGGTCTGGGAGAGCCCTGAGAGCAGGGGCTGCTGTCCCTGTGAAGTTGGGGTGCATCACCCTCCCACTGTGGATGTGCTCACCACCTTTAAGCTCTGTGAACCCCCTACTTTTGGGACATCGTGTAGGTAGGTTCACTTATTAACTCCATTTCCAGTGCCTCTACCCTCTCTGGAGGATGAGGGATGGGACTGAAAATTCCAAGCTTCTGATCATGGCTGGCTCTTCCTGGTGACCAGCTTCATACCACGAGCCATCCAAGAACCTACCTAGAGTTTCCTCCGTAGAACAGGAGATATACCTAATGCTCTTACCACTTAGGAAATTAGAAGAATTTTAGGAGCTCTGTGCCTGGAAGGGAAGAGGTTGAGGTAGGGAGACCAATATATGTATTTTCTATTATCTCACAGGGGTTTGCTGAATTTTTTCAATCTATACGTTTATATCTCTTACCAAATTTGGAAAATCTTCCGTAACCATTTACTCAAAGGTATTTTCAGCAAACATTTTTCTTTTCTTCCTGTCTTTCCGAGATAACGATAACATAAAAGTTGGACCTTTGGTAATTTCCCACGGGTCTTCAAGCCTATGTTTGTTTGTTCCCTCAATTGTTCAGATTAAATAATTGCCGTTGATCTGTCTTCATGAGTAGTGACACTTTTCTGTTGGTTTCAGTCTGCTATTGTGTTTATCCCATGAGTTTACTTCAGGTTTATTTTGGTTCTAAATTTTTATTTCTTTTTTATCACCTACTTCTTGGACATTTTCTTCCTCTTCTTTTCAAGGGTGCTCACCCTTTGGAACATTTTTATCACAGTTTCTTTAAAGTCTGTCGTAATTCCATCATCTATGTCATTCTTGGCATTTGCATTTGTTGACTGCCTTTTCCCATGTGAGTTGAGATTTTCCTAGTTCTTTGTATAAGTGATTTTTGGATTGTGTATTGGACATTTTGAGTATAGTATTATAAGACTTTGGATCTTGGTTCACATCCTGCGGAGAATGTTGATAATTTCATTTTCGAATGCAGTTCGACCCAGTTGGCTTCAGGCTGTGAATTGCAGCCAGCCTTCTGCAATTTCACTTCTATTTTTGAAGCCTTTGAAGTCCTCTCTGGATTTGTCTCTTGTGTGTAGCGCTCAGTGATGGCCTGTTTGGGCCCTGGGTGGTGATCTCTCCCGTGGTTCTGCTCTCCAAGTCTTGGGTATGCTGTTTGGGTTCTGACATAGCATGCATGCACTGGGGCTAAATCCAGGAGTTCCTAAACAACCTCATGCTGTTGCTTTCCTGAGCTCCTCTTTTTGCATCAACTGATTAGTGCTTTGATTCCCAAGGGCTTCTCTTTCTGGTTCTTAAGCCAGAAGAGATACGGCCTTAGTTAGTGTGCTTGGCTCTGTATTTCTCATGACTGCACTCATGTCTGGGACTAAGTGGCAGGAAGACTGGGGCAAAAAAGCGATATGATTGAACCCACCCCCTGGGGACCAGAACTCCTTTAGGTACCCTTTCCTGCTCCTTGAACCAGAGCTACAGGCCTACTCCTAGAGCTCTGTGTAGGAGAGTTTCCAAGTTTTAAACTGTTCCAAGTCCGGGCTGGGGCATACCCGAGGGAAGAAAGGCAGAATAAATCAGCTTTCATTCAGTGGTACTTCAAACTCCCCATTCCACCTGCTGTCATATACTTTTCAGAGTCTTCAAATAGCTGAGTCACATGTTCTGTCCAGATTTTATCATCACTCCATGGGAGAAACAGGGTAGAACATCCCCAACTCCATTTATAGTTTTCTTGTTACTTCTAAACTTCAAGAGGTGGAATTAGTGATAAATGATTTGATATCATTTATTTTTCAAGAATAGAATAACTATTCTTAAGTAATTTGCTTTAAAAGTTATTTATTTTTTTTCTCATAGGTAACGCTTGGTTGAACTAAGGCTGAGCAGGAACTTAGCTGTCTTACACAAAAAGACACTTGTATTCAACCTGTCCATGTGATGGAGCACTGAAGGTGTGTGTGTAATGCTAAAAGAGATCATTTTACATTTACACTGATAAAAGCCTTTACTTGTGGCTCTTTCCTATTGCTTCCCACCTCTGATGTTAATGAACAAAGTACTCAGGGTTAACACGAGGGAGGGAAAGGTTCCCAGGCAGGAGTATAGAACAAAAACCAACTGGGAATGGCAGGGCACTCTTAATCCTATTTCTAATTTTAGCATCAGCAACCAGAGAGGCAGGGTTGCCTCAGTACTCAGGGCAATTTTTTCCCTTTGTGATTCCGTGTTGCTGAATGGCCTACTTGGTCTTACCCAAAATACAGGCTTGCTATTTAGAGTTGTTCTTATGTGGGGATGAGAGAGGCTATAATTTTCTGTAGTCGTCCCTGGATGTATAGCATACATGCACTGACATCTTTTCAGGACTCCTCAGCTATTAGTACTTAGAAACAAAAGGAGGTATTCAGAAAGCCTTGGTTAAACTGAGAAAGTAATGTGATGCAGTTTAGGACATGACTATAACTCAAACAGACATCGGTGTTCATCTTAATAGATTCTCTCTTGGTCTAATGTTGGTTTGTGTCACTTCTTCTCCATGTACAAGTATATGAAAATGAAAGTTATTTAGTTAGCTTAGTTGAATTGATGGTCGTGAACTGACATTTCAGTCTTTTTAACAAGTCCTATATTTGATTTGTCCTTTTTTACTCATTTTTAGGCTTACAATCCCTTTGCTAGCTCCCATTTCCCTCTTTTCTTTACTACTCTGCCTTTAAGTATTAGGTCAGCTTAGTGGCGTATACATTGGAAGCCCTGACCGTGAGCAGGGCAGGATGCTTAACTCCTTAAAGAGTTCTCATTTGATGAATCCAGCCAACCCTAGATATAGGAAGGAAATAGTGCCACCTGACTTTCGGGGGTGGGCTGGAGGGAAGGTAGCTGAGACACGGAGAGTCTTGCCTAGGTCTTGGAGCTGACATTGGATGAGTGGGATTCACACCAGGCAACCTAAGCCTAAAGCTTCCTTTTTAAAGTGCAGTAGTTTTGTCATCCCATATGTAAATACAGGAATGTCACTTTTCATATCCCAGCATGTCTGTTTATGACTTTGAACACCAACTCTATCAGCATGTTTTTATTTAAATAGACTATAATTTCTCACTATGTTTGGCCTATAATAAATACTGAGATATTTACATTGTTTGGCCTATAATACATGCCGAGATACTTAAATCAATAGACCTGCATTTTCAACCCTCAGACCTACACCTGGCTTTTGTTTCTGTGTTTGTATAGCATGCAGAATCCTAGTTCTTCTACCAGCAACTGAACCTATGCTCACTGCAGTGAAAGCTCTGAGGCCTAATCACTGGACCATCACGGCAGTCCCTGCACCCTCTTTTCACCAAATATTTTTTGATGTTCCAATTATATTGCTGAAGTGAGATTCATAGAAAATGTAACAATTATACATGATTTAAATATTTTAAAATATATATCATTGAAAAATCAATATAGTGTCCTAGTAATACCAGAAAGGAGAAATAAAAGGTAACTAGTTTATACAAAATAATTTTTCAGTACATAAACACTTCAGCATGACCAGAGCTTGAGGCATAGTGAAACAGTCAAGGACTAGTACTTGTACTATTACACAATAACCCTCAGCAAACCAGTACTAATAAATAGGTATGACATGTGTGACTGTTGTGCTCTTCTCAGTTAAGTGATTTTTTTACATATAATGATGATGTTACTGTTCAGTTGCTAAGTCATGTTAGCATGCCAGACCCCTCTGTCCTCCACTATCTCTCGGAATTTGCTCAAACCCACGTGCGTTGAGTCAGTGATGCCATCCAGTCATCTCATCCTTTGTTGTTCCCTTCTCCTCCTGCCTTCAGTCTTTCCCAGCATTAGAGTCTTTTCCAGTGAATTGGTTCTTCAAATCAGATGGTCAAAGTATTGGAGCTTCAGCACCAGTCCCTCCAATGAATATTCAGAGTTGATTTCCTTTAGGGTTGACTGGCTTGATATCCTTGCTATTCAAGGGACTCTCAAGAGTCTTCTCCAGCACCACAATGCAAAGGCATTGATTCTTTGCTGCTCAGCCTTCTTTATGGTCCAACTCTCACATCCGTACATGACTATTGGAAAAACCGCAGCTTTTTAAAAACATTATTTGACTGCACTGTGTCTTAGGAGCAGCATGTGGGATCTTTAGTTTCGACAGATGGGATCTAGTTCTCTCACCAGGGACTGAACCCAGGTCCCCTGCATTGGGAACAGAGAAACCCCCAAAGCTTTGACTGTACACACCTTTGTCGGCCAGGTGATGTCTCTGCTTTTTAACACACTGTCTAGGTTTGTCATAGCTTTCTTTCCAGGGAGCAAATGTTTTAATTTCATGGCTGCAGTCACCATCTGCAGTGATTTAGGAGCCCAAGAAAATAAAATCTGTCAGTGCTTCCACTTTTTCCCCTTCTATTTGCCATGAAGTGATAGGACCAGATGCCATGCTCTTAGTTTTCTGAATATTGAGTTTTAAGCCAGCTTTTCATTCCCCTCTTTTACTTTATCAAGAGGCTTTTTAGTTCCTCTTCACTTTCTGCCATTAAAGTGATATCATCTATATATCTGAGGTTGTGGATATTTCTCCTGGCAATCTTGATTCCAGCTTGTGCTTCATCCAGCCTGGCGTTTCGCATGATGTGCTCTGCATATAAGTTAAACAAGCAGGGTGACAGTATACAGCCTTGATGTACTCCTTTTCCATTTTGGAACCAGTCTATTGTCTCATGTCCGGTTGTACATGGTGCTTCTTGACCTGCATACAGATTTCTCAGGAGGCAGGTAAGGTAGTCTGGTATTCCCATCTCTTTCAGAATTTTCCACAGTTTGTTATGATCCATACAGTCAAAGGTTTTGGCATAGTCAATAAAGCAGAAATAAATGTTTTTCTGGAACTCTCTTGCTTTTTAGATGATCCATGGATGTTGGCAATTTCATCTCTGGTTCCTCTGCCTTTTCTAAATCCAGCTTGAACATCTGAAAGTTCACCGTTCACGTACTGTTGAAGCCTGGCTTGGAGAATTTTGAGCATTACTTTACTAGCGTGTGAGATGAGTGCAATTGTGCAGTAGTTTGAGCATTCTTTGGCATTGCCTTTCTTTGGGATTGGAATGAAAACTGACCTTTTCCAGTCCTGTGGCCACTGCTGAGTTTTCCAGATTTGCTGGCATACTGAGTGCAGCACTTTCACAGCATCCTCTTTTAGGATTTGAAATAGCTCCACTGGAATTCCATCACCTCTACTAGCTTTGTTTGTAGTGATGTTTCCTAATGCCCTCTTGACTTCGCATTCCAGGATGTCTGGCTCTAGGTGAGTGATCACACCATCACGATTATCTGGGTTGTGAAGATATTTTTTGTATAATTCTTCTGTGTATTCTTGCCACCTCTTCACTAAGGGAAGTGCCATAGTGGTGATTTATTGTTTATTGTTCAGTTGCTCAGTCGTGTCCGACTCTTTGTGACCTCATGGACTGCAGCACACAAGGCTTCCCTGTCCTTCACTATCTCCCAGAATTTGCTCAAACTCATGTCCATTCAGTTAGGGGTGCCCTCCAACCATCTCATCCTCTGTCGCCCTGTCTCCTCCTACCAACCCTCAGTCTTTCCAGCATCAGGGTCTTTTCCAATTAGTTGGCTCTTTGCTTCAGGTGGCTAAAGTATTGGAGCTTCAGCATCAGTCCTTCCCACGAATATTCAGTGTTGATTTCCTTTAGGATTGACTGGTTTGGTCTCCATGCTCTCCAAGGAACTCAAGAGTCTTCTCCAGCACCACAGTTTGAAAGCATCAGTTCTTCAGCAATGATGGTGATTAGCAGGTTAAAATATAATTGCATCTTGGGACTTCCCTAATGGTCCAGTGGTTAAGAATTCACCTTGTAATGCAGGGGACATGGTTTTGATCCCCACTAGGGGAACTAAAATCCCACATGCTGTGCGTTGCAACCAAGACCTGGCACAGCAAGTAAACAAAAGAAAAAAAAAACAAACACGTAATTGTATCTTGACTGACTTGGTGGTTGCAGTTCTGGAAGGTAGACTACATATTAAAACTGAGCAATAAATCCTTCAGGTATATCCTGAGAAAAAAATTTTGTGTGTGTATATGTGAATGTTACAGACCGTGAAGAGCTATGCGTGGCAGGGGCGTCTCCCCTGTGTGAGGTTGTCCTGCTTGAGTCAGGGTGAGTGATGTATCTGGTCTCTGCCTGGCCAGTGTGATTGAGGACCTTTCTCCTACCCCAGAGGGCCCACAGATTTCTAAAACCACCCCCTAAGTTGTGAGATTTTCTCCATTTAGAACTATTGCTCTAGGTCATTCCTTCCCCAGCTTAATGGTAGGATCAGTTCTTTGGATTTTGTTTTTGGCCTCTCCATGTAGCATGTGGGATCTTAGTTCCCCGAGCAGGGATCGAACCTATATCTCCCTGCATTGGGAGTGTGGAGTCTTCATCACTGGACCACCAGGGAAGTTCCAAGAACGAGTTTTTGAAATTTCTAATCAATCCGTGACTTTTTAATGCAAAAATTATTAGGAAAATGAAAATTTAAATGTCAGTCCAAAAGGCAAATCCTGACTTCTATTACTAGATTCAGCAGACATAAAAAATTCCTGGCAATCTGCCATAAAATTTTCTTTCTTTTTATCCTTTTGTCTGTTCTGCAACTTGTAGGATATTAGTTCCCTGAGCAGGGACCTCACCCCGGACCTTGCAGTAAAAGCACTGAGTGCTAAGTCCTAACCACTGGACTGCCAGGGAATTTCCTGTAAAAAGTTCTAAAAGTTCTAAATACTTAATCTTCACTCTGAACCTACCTTGTCATGATATGGTCTCTTTATCTCCATCTGTCTATCCCTGATGTCACCCAAAATGAATGAATGTATCTGAAAAAGTCTTTCTTTCGGAAGATTATAGTTTCATTCTCTCTAACCAAGCACTAAAATGTTCTATTCACAACACCTCCTTTGTTGTCCATAAATATTACTTTTTATAAAAATTCTCATTGTTGGAAGTGAGCTTAACTGCCTTCATTATCCAAGGATACTTCCTATTCCGTGACACGAATTTGCAGTGTTGTGTGACAGGCATAACTCAGACTGGTCTGATCTCTCGTGAGCTTTATAGGCTGAAGTCTACTGCAGTTTCTCTATGCAGATCCAGAGAGAAGCAGTGACTTTTCCCATCTTTAGTTCAGAGGACTTCCTGCAATGTTTTTCATACTGTGAAGAGTCTTAGCGAACGAAGAACATTTTTACAACAAGCCGAGATGATAAAATGCCTCCAGCAGTTCACGTTGGCGACACTGATGGCAGAACACCCCCAGCAGGGGCCCTGCACCTGTGTTCTGAGAATCTGTTGGGAAACTGCAAGCGCTGCCCGAGAGAATGGATGCTTATGGCTCAGTGACCGAATCTGAAATGTGACCGGCTTCCTTTGCCTACTTTTTGGGTTCCTCTGAAACAGAACAATTGTTTGATTTTCATAGAGCTCTTCCTTCAAGTGTAAGTTAAAAACCTGAGTTGTGATACCATCCTGAATACCTTCTTTCTTCCAACTGACTCTTCACTCTCCGTCTTTCTGCTGTGATGCATACAACTGGCCTTGGCCTGTGATTGTGTAAGTGTTTAAGGGGTGGGCCCAGGCACAGAGCCACGAGGTGGCTTTTGAAGTGAACCAGAAGTGCTGGGGCCTTGAGGTTTTGGTGCCTTAGGGAATTACCTAGTAGTCCAGTGGTTAGGACTCTGCACTTTCACTGCCGAGGGCATGGGTTCCATCTCTGGTTGGGGAACTAAGATCCCTAAGCCACGTAGTGTGGCTAAAAATTTTTTTTTAAAAAAGAACATAAAAAAATTTCTTTTTTTTTTGGTGCTTGTAACATGTTATTTGTGCTTCCCAAGTGTCTCTAAAGAACCCGCCTGCCAATGCAGGAGACATAAGAGACACAGGCTCCATCCCTGGGTCAGGAAGTTCCGCTGGAGGAGGGCATGGCAACCCACTCCAGTATTTTTACCTAGAGAATCCCATGAACAGAAGAGCCTGGCAGGCTGCTGTCCATAGGGTCGTAAAGAGTCAGACACGACTGAAGTGACTTGACATGCACGCACATGCTATTTGGTGGAAGGGCATAATTCTGTTACCTACCTTGCCTTTGGAGGCTAGGTCGGCCTCTTTGGAGCAGCCCTCTTTCACTGTGACAGCTGTGTAGCAGAGGTGGTGGTGTGCTTTGGGGAAGCTCTGTTGAAAGCATAGGCTCTCAAGACGTGTGTCCTGAGGGGCAGAGCACGATCAGCTGGGGCTCTCTGAAGGTAAAACCACCTGTTCAGATATGGCTCAGATATATCTTGTTCTTTGACTTTTACGGAGTTGTGTTCATCCTAGATGGATTTACCTATATGTGGTGAGCAATAAAGAGCAGTGTAATAATTTGGGTGGAGAATCTCTGTATATCGTCTTACTCCACGATCCTCAATCCTAGGGAAATTGGGCACAAGAAATATGAATGATTCTTCAGCTGCTCAGCTCCTGTGTGCCTCTCATACAGACTGAGGATAGGTTGAAAGATTGTAGTTTTTGTCATGTGTCCCGTAACCACTAGCCAGTAAGCTGATACGGTATTTATGGGACTTGGTTTTATCTCGGTTGAGGCCCTCCTGCTGTCTTCTTGTGGCCTCTTTGTCTTCAGTTGTAGGGTATCTCTTTTCATAGGTTCTAGTGGTTTTTTTTGTTGATGGTTGTTGAGCGGTTGGTTGTGATTATGTAAGACAAGGTGAACTCATGTCCTTCTACTCTACCGTCTTAAGCCGAGAGACCCTGTAAGGAAATAATGATTTGTTCCAATGTTGGAGGAATAACTGGCTCATCTGGCCTTAGTGTTGGCTGTGAACTGAATGTTTGTGTCTCCCCAGAATTTTCACGTTGAAGCCATAATCCCTAATGTCATGGCATTTGGAGACAGAGCCCTTGGGAGATAATTAGGTTAATAGGGAGAGCAGAGCCCCATGTATCGGGTAGGTGCCCTTACAAGAAGAGACACAAGAGACGCTTTCTCTCTTGCCACGTGAGACTATGGCAAGGAGGGACTGAGTGTAGACCAGGAAGGGGGCCCTCAGCAAGAACTTAGCCAGGCTGGCACCCTGATCTGGGACTCCAGCTTCTAGAGCTGTGAGGAGCCCATTTCTGTTGTGTGAGCCGTCCAGTCTCTGGGATTTGCTGCAGCACCTCGAGATAACTGAGATGTTGGGGACAGTGTCGAGATGTGGTGTACTGCTTAGAAATTTTATCTTATAACTGACTTTTGAAAATGTAATTTTTATTTTGTATTAGAGTATAGTGTTGTGTTGGTTTTAGGTGTACAGCGAGTGATTCAGTTATACAAATGCATATACCCATTCATTTTCAGATCCTTTTCCTATATAGGTTATTACAGACTATTGAGTAGAGTTCCCTTTGCTATACAGTAGGTCCTTGTTGATTATTTTATGTATAGTAATGTGTATATGTTAATCCCAAACTCCTGGTTTATCCCACCACCACCTTTGGTAACCATGAGTTTGTTTTCAGAGTCTGTGAATCTGTTTCTGTTTTGTAAATAAGTTCACTTGTTCCATTTTCTTAAGATTTCGTATATAAGTGATAATCATATGATGTTTGTCCTTTGTCTGACTTGACTTAATATGGTGATATCTAGGTCCATCTATGTTTCTGCAAATGGCATTATTCCATCCTTTTTATGGCTGAGTAGTACTCCATTGTATCTATGCACCACGTCTTCATCCATCCCTCTGTTGATGGACATTTAGGTTGCTTCCATGACCTGGCTGTTGCAGATAGTGCTACAGTGAACACTGGGATACATGTATGTTTTGAATTATGGTTTTCTTGGGATATACGCTCAGAAGTGGGATTGCTGGATCATATGCTACTTCTGGTTTTAGTTTTTTCGGAGCCTCCATATTGTTCTTCATCGTGGGTCATACTTACATTCCCACCAGCAGTGTAGGAGAGTGCCCTTTTCTCCACACCCTCTCTAGCATTTATTGTTAGCAGACTTTTTGATGATGGCCACTTGTGACCAGTGAGAGGTGGTACCTCATCATAGTTTTGATTTGCATTTTTCTGATAATCCATCAGGATGAACGTGTGCATTTCGGCCATCTGTATGTCATCTTCCTTAGGAATTTTAAAGTGACTTGTAAGATTCTGTCGTTTGAAAGTTTCCAAATATATACATATAGAAAAAATAGTGTAATAAACCTCCATGTGCTCCGCTTTAAAGATTATCAGTATTCTTCTTCTTGTTTTATTGTCTATATCCCCTAACTTTGGTTTTGGGGACTGTTTTAAAGCAGTGCAGGGTTGACTGGCACAGAACATTGGCTTTACGTGCAAACAAAAATAGGCATGTTAGGCTCCTATTGGTGCTGTAAGAATTACCACAAATTCCATGGCTTAAAACAAAATTTTATTCTCTTTTCAGTTCCAGAAGCCAGGAGTCTGAACTCAGTCTCAGAGGTCAAGGCATTGACAGGGCTGTTCCTTGCAGTTGTGGAGGAGAAACCATTTCCTTGCCTTTTCCTGTGTTCAGCGGCTGCCTGAATTTCTTGGCTTGTGGCCTCTTCTTCCATCTTCAGAGTGTGTCACTCTGGTCTCTGCTTATATTGTCACATGGTCATCTCTCTGGCTTTGATTCTTCTTGTGCCCCTTGTATAAGGAGCTTTGTGAGAACATCCAGCCTACTTGGATCACCAGGCATAAGCTCCCTAGCTCAAGACACTTAATTGAATCATGTCTGCAGAGTCTCATTTGCCATACGAGATACTTCAGGGATTAGGAAGTAGACGCGTTTGAAAGCAGTATTCACACTGCCTCAGTAGGACCACACTGTGGTCAGCACTCGGATGTCAAATCAGTGGTAGGGCCACGATCTCAAGAGGAGGGGCCCTGATCACTGGGGAACACATGAAGGGTAAGCTTTTCAAAACCTAGCAAGATTTCGGTTCAGAATACAGCTTGTCATTTTGCACTGAGAACTTACCTTTCCTGTCCGATAACAGGGAAGAAAGAAGCACGTGCTGGTGAATAACTGGTGCCTTTTCGGACATCACATTCACGGTGGTACTCTGCATGCCCTCTGTTGGGTTTGACCTTAACCAGCCCGCGTGACTGTGTTCTCCCAGACCTAGGGTCATTTTTATCTTTCTCTCTTGGGTTGCTGAGCCCAGTCCCTCCCCACCTCTGCTTCTGTTTGTTTGTATAAGCCTTTATTAAATGGATTGGAATCCCTACTATGTGCAGGAGCTGGAGAGGGTTCCAGGGCTTTGCTTTTTGTCCAGTAAGTCTGAAGACTTGTCTTCATAGAATATAAGGCAGAGGTGGCAGGGCTTCTGTGTTCGGATCTCTAACCCCAGAATGATGGCGTGGAAGACTGGGAACTTTGTGTGAAGGTGACTCGCCCTGACAGAGCCTCTCCCTTTCAGGGTCACCATGAGAACCAGCAAATAACACAGGTGCCTCGCCCCATAGTTTAGTAGGAATTAATAAACTTCTTCAACAGATTTTGTTCTTTGGCTGGAGCCAAAACCCCATCACTCTTCGTTTCAGGGCTTTTGCACACGTTTTCTCTGCCAGTAATCCATTTGCTCCTTTCTTTTTCTCCTTAATTCCTGTAATTACTTAGCCTTTAAGACGTCATTTCTTTCACAAAGCCTTACATTTTCTGCCATATCTGAATTAGGCGTGTCTCCTATATTTCTCTTAACACTGTAGCACCACTCGGCACTTGATATTTTAATTGCCTTCTGGCTTATTTCTGTTCTCCCATCGGACTCTCAACTTAGGGACCAGGGGCTGTGTCTTCTATTCTGTCATCAAAGACACAGAACCAAGCCTGGTGTAGACGAGCTGGTCAGCATTCACATACATTTCTTGGCTGGAAACTTTTTCAACTCTGTAATGGATTAAAAATTTTTTTTAAATAGTTGGCTGAATTTTAGGGGGGAAATGTAGGGAGGGATGGAGAGGGTAGGTAGAAGAATATAGGATGTAAATTTTTTGTCTCAAGTCATTGAGTTTACTGAAGGAGGAATGAATCATTGATGTCTTCTCTTCTTTTTATTTTAATGATGTTAATTTTGTTTCTTGTGCTTCTTTTGTTTGTGGATTTTTTTGAAGGGGTGGGCAGAAGCAAATTGAAATCTTGCTACAAGCAATATGGGGCCCTCTGCTAGCAGGGAACAAGTGTTTTAGTGAGAAATCTGGCTGGTATTTTATCTTGCTTTGGTTGCTTGTTTTAATGTTATAAGTAGTTGAAGTGTTTTGAGTTAATAATTTAAATACCATTTTACCTTAAAATTCAGCTTTGTATTTGGGGTAAAGCTGTTTCTTCCTTTTTTTTCCCCGCCAAAGAAAAACCTCAGACCTTGTGTTGAAGCGATGAGTCACAAAGGAGTCAGAAGCATCACAGAGTGATGCTTCCAATGGCTGTTGCCGAGCAGGCTGTGCTCCCAGATGCCAGGCTCATTAGGGAGGATTAACACTAAGTCCTCCTGAGTTTATACCCATCATTACCTCTACATTCTCCTTTCTCAGCAAATTGCATGCCCACCAGCTTTGAGCAAGTTCTCTGTGCCTCCAGTATTCCACTATTGTTGAATGCTACTTGAAGTGGCCCAGCTCAACAAACATCTCTGATTATTTTAAATAATCTTTATGACATCTTTTCCATAAGACAACTTAATCATGTTTCTTTGTTGCCTAATTAAACATGGACAAGTCTTCAGTCAGACACAGCTTTGTTTCTATATGCCAGAAATTTTATTCTGACTTGGTATTAATTAATGTTTGTTTAATAAGAGGACCTTTGGTCCTGTGCTTCCCTCTGTTTCCAGAGACTGAGCTGTATTTAGTACATGACAGAGGCTTGCTTTCTCCTGGGTGCAGCTTGGTGCTATTACTGAGCTTCAGGGTCACCTCCACTTGATAGTGCGTTTTTTGGTTTTAATTTTTTCACTAATTTCATACTAGTTTAAGTTCTTAACTTCCTCTGGCTTTATTTTTCTTTTATGGGAAATAATTTTTTAAATGTTGTCTTTGTAAGTTGCTTCATCCTTTTGGAAAGTGCAGATTTTTCTATAGCTAGAAGACCTTGGTGTATGAAGTAGATTCGTGGTCGTCTACCTTTAGAAAATGAGATTCCATAACTCTTAGTTTTTTCTTTATTTTTAATTGAATAATTATGATATCGTGTTGGTTTCTGCCATACATCAACATACATCACCTGTAGATACACATATGAGCCTCCCTCCCACCCCATCTCACCACTCTAGGTTGTCAGAGTCCCAGTTTCTATTAGTTTTTTAAATTAAATGACCCATATATACCTCCAAAAATTATGATATGCATATGTGTAAGATTCATTGTTCATCAGCTTGCCAAAAATTCATGAAAGTGTGCATGGATTTGTATACCCCTTAAAATTACTCTGGGTTTCCCTGGTAGCTCAGCTGGTAAAGAATCCGCCTGCAATGCAGGGGACCCTGGTTTGATGGGTCAGGAAGATCCCCTGGAGAAGGAATAGGCTACCCACTCCAGTAATCCTGGTCTTCCCTGGTGGCTTAGCTGGTAAAGAATCGACCGCAATTTGGGAGATCTGGGTTCAATCCCTGGGTTGGGAAGATCTCCTGGAGAAGGGAACAGCTACCCACTCCGGTATTCTCTCAATAACTCTGTTGCCTCTGAAGGACCCAGTCCAATGATCAAGGACCCATGGTAGGATATCCGTGGTACTTGGGTTGCCTTGCCTCTCCTTTCCACAGCAGAGACCCTGGTCTGGAGGGACAGTTAGTTCTTAGTCACGGAAGCTAGAGTGGGTTAACTCTAAGCAAGGTGACAAGACTTGATGAGTGTCCCTTTGAGGAATTGGGTTTTTCTCACTATGAACTTCTACGAAATTGACCACTGGGTCTTTGATAGCAACAAGTGTTGCCCATTTTAATTTTTAAAACTAAAAATATTGTATGTTGGGATTTCCATAGTGATGCATTGGATAAGACTTGGTGCTCCCGGTGCAGGGGAGCTCCGGGTTTAGCCCCTGGTGTGGGAACTAAGATCCTACATGCTGCCACGACTGAGCCTGTGTGTGCTAGAGACTGCCCACCACAGCTAGAGGAGCCCAGACGCTTGCAACGGAGACCCACTGCAGTCAAAATTATAAGAGTAAGCCTTGCGTTTATGGTACAAACCTCCCCCACCCCCTGCAAAGAACCCATAGTGCTATTATCCAGATGTCGCTATCATTACCAGTTGGATATTTTTGTTATCTATATAAAGGGTGAGTTTGTTAACTGTCCTTACATTCTTTCCCTCCCAGATGGTTTTCTGCACTGAGTGAATCAGCTTTTTCTTGAGCTGAGCCTTTGTGCTATCTGAGACTCTGACAATTTCACTCACTCCAGCGTTTCCTTTCTCATGTGAGGCTTAGCCAGGCATTGGGAATCCTTCACAGGTCAATGAGGAAGGTTCCGCAGGTCTGCCTGAGTTTTGGCTTTGGCCACATCTGTGGCACTGTAGGCAGTATTTGTCAGTATTTACAATCAAGGAGCATTCTCAAGGGAGAGAGGAGCGTTCTCTTCCTTTTTTGTATGCTTTCCTCCCTTTTTATCCTTTCTGGACTCGAATATTGTCTCTTGGTATTTTTGTAGTGCCAGCTAAGCTGGGTAAGGTGTGTATGTAGCAGATGACAGCGGTGTTGTGCATTTTAGTCTGAATGCACTGTATTTTATGTCATGGATATGCTAGAGTGGTCAGTAATGAGATTTTACTGTGTTTTTTAGCTGTGTTTACGGATACTTAGCAATGTACTTGTTCTTGAACTTCAGTGCATTTGAGAGTAAGGGTTAGGAGTGGTGGATGCTGTAAAACCACCAACATTCCTTATGCTTTGTCTTACTCATCTTGATTTCATTCTGCTTTCTACATGTTATGATTTTGTCAACCACAGTATGTGTTGGGCTTGTCTACAGACATCTGTCAGTATTAGCTGTTTTTGTTTCTACCCACAGAAAAGTTTTTTTGTTTGTAATTTTTGAATGAAACATCTCTTTCTTATTCTGCCTTGTTTTGGTGATGAATTTGATGCTAAGAAAGGCCATCTGTAGCTCCTTGGTCATCGTAATGCAATTCCTAGTTTTGTGTTTTGTTGGGGGTTTGGTTCTGAAGGGGTTAAAAGTGGGTAGCGTGGGCTTCCAGTAATAGGTCTGGAATAGTAATGTCTGCGTGTGTTTTAAAGCCCATCATAGTCAGAGCTGTCCTTGCAGCCCTGGAAAGTGGGAAGTGTTGTGGGGAGGCTCCCCCCTCCATTTGTGGGTGACAGATCTTATGTCAATAGCTGCAGAACTAAGAAAAGGCAAAGACAAAATCAAAGTAACAAGCAGCTGTGAAGTTTTTAGGCTTCTTTCCATAAATAAGAGTGCTGTGCACTATAAAATTGTGGTATGGCATCTGTGTCCTGCATATACACCCTGAGTAGGGATGGAAGGGGTAAGGACGCTGTGTGCTTTCAGATTCTGTATTTAGCTCTAGCTGGCATCTGAGGGATTTCATTCATGTATGGAAATGAGGTGTCCTGGAGGGGGGTTGCCTGCTCCCTGATTCTTTCAATTAGCTGCTCCTGATAAGAGGCGTGGTGGTTTGCACCATCTCACAATATTCTCATGGCTTCATCCTTCATGTCCTGGCCAGTCAAGAGACAGGCCAACTCTTTTCATTTGGTGTTTTGATTTGAGTTGCTTTTTTTCCCCACCAGAAGCTGCTGTCAAAGGAATGACTTAAATACTATCCTGCTCCCACCACCATTATAAGAAATGCAGATTTATTGGATAATATTTAGAAAGTAAAGTACAAAATAGTTTTAGTATACCTTTCATATTCCTATGCAGAAATACACATGTTGAATCAGCAGATCAGAGTGAATTTTTAGGCCACTTACTGTTAGAAAATGTAGGTTAAAATTTTGTGCTCCTTTATAAGTCCCCCATGAAGAGATGAGACTAATTGTTCACCCTTATCCTCTCCAGCATAATTCATGTTACAGTAATTAAAAATCTTACCAAATTTTACTTGGAAAATTTGGCATGATTATCTCAACTGGTATATTTACATGACTTTGACCAATAATGAACATTTTAAAATGCATGTTAACCATTTTTAGCTGTCAGTTCTGTTCTCCAGTTATGTCTTGATAATAACTTTTCACACTTTTAGGGCATACGGTAGTTATGGTATGTCAAAGTTTGTGATTAAAAGATTTATCATCCATTTTCTTTGTTTCTTTTTTCCATTTCTGCAGGCTTGTAATTTTTAAAGAACAGTATTGATCCTGTTGCATGTAACTTAATATCCTGCTTTTGTTTTCCCCCTTTGACCTTAGATGAAGAACAATAGAAGAAATTCATAGAATGAATAGAAGGACATTTATAGAAATATAAATGTATAATAAAAGACATTTATAGAAAGATAAAAATGTAAACAATAAGAAAAATAGTGAAATAGAAAAGTGAAGATAAAATAATCAGCAAAGACAAACATTTCCTTGAGAAAACTGATAAAGCTGATGAGTCTCTGGCAATATTGAGGAAGAAAAAATGTTTAAGGCCCAAATAGCTAATTTTAATATGGGTGAAACTCAAAACATAAATGTTGAATAGAAAAAAATTTTCACAGAATACAAAAAATTTCAAGAATATGTATCTTAATATATTGATCTTCCCTGGTGGCTCGGAGGTTAAAGCGTCTGCCTCCAATGCTGGAGACCTGGGTTTGATCACTGGGTCGGGAAGATTGCCCTGGAGAAAGAAATGGCAACCCACTCCAGTATTCTTGCCTGGAGAATCCCATGGACGGAGAAGCCTGGTAATTCTGTATAAATACATATGTGATAAAGCTTTAAAGAACAGTAAGGGAATGATAAGCACAAAATGGTGAACAGTGGTTCCCTTCGTGGAAAAATGAAATAAGACGGCTTTGCAAAGTGGCTTTAGATCCATGGGTTTGATTTATTTCTTAAAGTGGATAATAGGCACTCAAGAATTAATTGAACTACTTTCATTTTCTTTTAATGTGTGAAATATTTTAAGAGTTAAACATTCTATATGTCAAAAAACAAAAACCCTAGAGCTTTTTCCTCATGTCAGACATTGGGAGTAAATTTTATTTTCTCAATTTATAACAATTTAAGCCATTTTAGTAAATATTTTATATGTTACAGTAGTATCTTTAAAGTTTACTTTGGTAGGTTTTGACATAAGTTTATCCATGAAACCATCACCACACACATAAAAAGAGAGTGACTATTACTGCCTATAAGTTTCTTTATCCCCTTTTGTATTACCTTCAAGCAACTACTGCTGTTCTGGCTTTCATTAAAAATTAATTTGTATTTTCTGGAGTTGTATATAAGGAGTTATATAATATAGATTCTATTGGTCTGGCTTCTTTCAGTCAGCATGATTTCAGTTCGACTCAAGTTAGTGAATAAACAGCTCCTTCCTTTTAAAATCTGAGTAGTATTCCATTGTGTGGACATACCACAGTTTGTTGATCTATCTGCTGATAGACATTTAGCTTGTTTTCTGTTTTGATTACTACTATAAACAAAGTTGATACGAGCACTTATGAGCTGGCCTCTGTATGCATGTATGATTTTGTGGGGACTCACTTGGACTGCCAAGGTTGATAATGAAACTTATTTTAAACTAAAGACATTTAAAATTCAACAGATGAAGAAAGAACCCTTTTCAGAGCTTTCCTTGTCTGACTACTAAAGGCAGAATCTTCTGGGAGTGAGGCTGCCATAAATACTTTCCTGGGAAAATGAAAAAAAAATGGTCTGAAAAAAAATGAAGACCACTCATTCCTTTATAAGCAAACATCATCACAAGCTTTATCTCCCATTTGTTTTTCCTGTGAAACCTCTTCTCTCCTCCTCGTTTTCCCTCATCAAGTTAGTATAAATGCCTATCTTTATTTAAAGAGCCACTTCTTTTGTGTGCTTCAGCACACATATATCAACAAACTTTGTATTTTCTCCTGTTAATCTGTCTGTTGTCAGCTAAAATTCACAAGCCACCAATCACTGAACCTAAGTTGGGAGAGGATAAGCCTATTCCTCCCAACACTTTGATTTCTCTTGGCGGGAATTCTAGGGTGAAATAACTGGGTTATATGGTAAGTCCATGTTTAACATTTTAAGAAACTGCCTAACTTTTCCAAAGTAGCAGGGTATGAGAGGTTCAGTCCTAAAGTGTGCGGTTCAGTGGTTTTTAGTATATATTCACTGAGTTTTGGAACATCACCACTGTGTAATTTTAGAGTATATTTTCATCACTCCAAAAACAAGCAATTAACATTTACTTGGTTTTCCCTTCACACTAGCCCCTGACAACCACTAATCTACTTTCTGTCTGTATAGATTGCCTATTCTGGACATTTCATATAAATGGAATTCTACTTTATGCAGCTTTTTGTGACCAGCTTCTTTCACTTAGTGTATTTTCAAGGTTCTTCCATGTTGCAGTGTGTTTTAGTGTTTCATTCCTTTTTTTAAAAATAAACTTTTAAATAGTTATAGATTTATAGAAAAATTGAAAAGAGGGAGTTCCCATTTTCTCCACAGCTAGTCTCTCTGGTTGTTAACAGCTTTCATTCATTTTATGGTACATTTATCATTTTTCTTTGACTGCGCCACGAGTTATGTGGGATCTTAGTTGCTCAACCAGGAATCAAACCTGTGTCCCCTGCAGTAGAAGCACAAAGTCTTAATAACCACTGAACCACCAAGGAAGTCCCCATTTATCATGGTTATTGAACCAACATTGTTGGGTCCTGGTTGATAATAAGCTAAAGCTCCTACTTTGTTTAGATTTCCTTCCTTCTTACCCAACAACTTTATCTGTTTCTGGATCCCATACAGGATTCTGCGTTACATTTCACTGTCCTGTCTCCTTAGTTTCTCCTTACTTTCGTTTTTAGTTGTTGCAACATCTTCTTGTTTTTGAGATTGCATCCAAGTACTGCATTTCAGACTCTTTTGTTGACCATGATGGCTACTCCATTTCTTCTGAGGGATTCCTGCCTGCAGTAGTAGCTAGAATGGTCATCTGAGTGAAATTCACCCATTCCAGTCCATTTTAGTTCGCTAATTCCTAGAATGTCGACGTTCACTCTTGCCATCTCTCATTTGACCACTTCCAATTTGCCTTGATTCATGGACCTGACATTCCAGGTTCCTATGCAGTATTGCTCTTTACAGCATCAGACCTTGCTTCTATCACCAGTCACATCCACAGCTGGGTATTGTTTTTCCTTTGGCTCCATCCCTTCCTTCTTTCTGGAGTTATTTCTCCACTGATCTCCATTAGCGTGTTGGGCACCTACTGACCTGGGGAGTTCCTCTTTCAGTATCCTATCATTTTGCCTTTTCATGCTGTTCGTGGGGTTCTCAAGGCAAGAATACTGAAGTGGTTTGCCACTCCCTTCTCCAGTGGACCACATTCTGTCAGACCTCTCCACCATGACCCACCTGTCTTGGGTTGCCCCACGGGCATGGCTTAGTTTCAGTGAGTTAGACAAGGTTGTGGTCCTAGTGTGATTAGATTGACTAGTTTTCTGTGAGTATGGTTTCAGTGCGTCTGCCCTCTGGTGCCCTCTGGTGCCCTCTTGCAACACCTACCATCTTACTTGGGTTTCTCTTACCTTGGGCGTGGGTTATCTCTTCACGGCTGCTCCAGCAAAGCACAGCCACTGCTCCTTACCTTGGAAGAAGGGTATCTCCTCACTGCCGCCCTACCTGACCTTAAACGTGGGATAGCTCTTCTAGGCCCTCCTGCACCCGCGCAGCCACCGCTCCTTGGACGTGGGGTTGCACGTCCAAGGGAAACCATTCAATATCACAGTAATCCAAGTCTGTGCCCCAGCCAGTAACGCTGAAGAAGCTGAAGTTGAACGGTTCTATGAAGACCTACAAGACCTTTTAGAACTAACACCCAAAAAAGATGTCCTTTTCATTATAGGGGACTGGAATGCAAAAGTAGGAAGTCAAGAAACACCTCGAGTAACAGGCAAATTTGGCCTTGGAATGCGGAATGAAGCAGGGCAAAGGCTAATAGAGTTTTGCCAAGAAAATGCACTGGTCATAGCAAACACCCTCTTCCAACAACACAAGAGAAGACTCTACACATGGACATCACCAGATGGTCAACACTGAAATCAGATTGATTATATTCTTTGCAGCCAAAGATGGAGAAGCTCTATACAGTCAACAAAAACAAGACCAGGAGCTGACTGTGGCTCAGATCATGAACTCCTTATTGCCAAATTCAGACTTAAATTGAAGAAAGTAGGGAAAACCGCTAGACCATTCAGGTATGACCTAAATCAAATCCCTTATGATTATACAGTGGAAGTGAGAAATAGATTTAAGGGCCTAGATCTGATAGATAGAGTGCCTGATGACTATGGAATGAGGTTCGTGGCACTGTACAGGAGACAGGGATCAAGACCATCCCCATGGAAAAGAAATGCAAAAAAGCAAAATGGCTGTCTGGGGAGGCCTTACAAATAGCTGTGAAAAGAAGAGAGGCGAAAAACAAAGGAGAAAAGGAAAGATACAAGCATCTGAATGCAGAGTTCCAAAGAACAGCAAGAAGAGATAAGAAAGCCTTCTTCAGCGATCAATGCAAAGACATAGAGGAAAAGAACAGAATGGGAAAGACTAGAGATCTCTTCAAGAAAATTAAGAGATACCAAGGGAACATTTCATGCAAAGATGGGCTCAATAAAGGACAGAAACGGTATGGACCTAACAGAAGCAGAAGATTTTAAGAAGAGATGGCAAGAATACACAGAAGAACTGTACAAAAAAGATCTTCACGACCCGGATAATCACGATGGTGTGATCACTCATCTAGAGCCAGACATCCTGGAATGTGAAGTCAAGTGGGCCTTAAAAAGCATCACTACGAACAAAGCTAGTGGAGGTGATGGAATTCCAGTTGGGCTATTTCAAATCCTGAAAGCTGATGCTGTCAAAGTGCTGCACTCAATATGCCAGCAAATTTGGAAAACTCAGCAGTGGCTGCAGGACTGGTCAGTTTTCATTCCAATTCCAAAGAAAGGCAGTGCCAAAGAATGCTCAAACTATCGCACAATTGTACTCATCTCACATGCTAGTAAAGTAATGCTCAAAATTCTCCAAGCCAGGCTTCAGCAATACATGAACCGTGAACTTCCTGATGTTCAAGCTGGTTTTAGAAAAGGCAGAGGAACCAGAGATCAAATTGCCAACATCTACTGGATCATGGAAAAAGCAAGAGAGTTCCAGAAAAACATCTATTTCTGCTTTCTTGACTATGCCAAAGCCTTTGACTGTGTGGATCACAATAAACTGTGGAACATTCTGAAAGAGATGGGAATACCAGACCACCTGACCTGCCTCTTGAGGAATCTGTATGCAGATCAGGAAGCAACAGTTAGAACTGGACATGGAACAACAGAGTGGTTTCAAATAGGAAAAGGAGTACGTCAAGACTGTATGTTGTCACCCTGCTTATTTAACTTATATACAGAGTATATCATGAGAAACGCTGGACTGGAAGAAACACAAGCTGGAATCAAGATTGCCAGGAGAAATATCAATAACTTCAGATATGCAGATGACACCACCCTTATGGCAGAAAGTGAAGAGGAACTCAAAAGCCTCTTGATGAAAGTGAAAGAGGAGAGTGAAAAAGTTGGCTTAAAGCTCAACGTTCAGAAAACTAAGATCATGGCATCTGGTCCCATCACGTCATGGGAAATAGATGGGGAAATAGTGGAAACAGTGTCAGACTTTATTTTTCTGGGCTCCAAAATCACTGCAGGTGGTGATTGCAGCCGTGAAATTAAAAGATGCTTACTCCTTGGAAGAAAAGTTATGAACAACCTACATAGTATATTCAAAAGCAAAGACATTACTTTGCCAACTAAGGTCCGTCTAGTCAAGGCTATGGTTTTTCCTGTGGTCATGTATGGATGTGAGAGTTGGACTGTGAAGAAGGCTGAGCACCAAAGAATTGATGCTTTTGAAGTGAGGTGTTGGAGAAGACTCTTGAGAGTCCCTTGGACTGCAAGGAGATCCAACCAGTCCATTCTGAAGGAGATCAGCCCTGGGATTTCTTTGGAAGGAATGATGCTAAAGCTGAAGCTCCAGTATTTTGACCACCTCATGCGAAGAGTTGACTCACTGGAAAAGACTCTGATGCTGGGAGGGATTGGGGGATAGGAGAAGGGGACGACAGAGTATGAGATGGCTGGATGGCATCACTGACTCAATGGACGTGAGTCTGAGTGAATTCCGGGAGTTGGTAATGGACAGGGAGGCCTGGCGTGCTGCGATTCATGGGGTCGCAAAGAGTTGGACATGACTGAGCGACTGAACTTAATTGACCTTCTTGTTTTTGATGATTTTGACATTTCAGAGGAGTACTGGTCACCTATTTGTAGAAAATTCCTTAGTTGGGACATGTCTGAAGTTTTTCTTGTGATTAAACTGGTTTTATGGGTCCTGGGGAGGGAGACCAGAGAGATAAAATGCCATTCCTATTACATCGTATCAAAAGAGTGCATACCATCAACATGACATCGCTGTTGATATTAACCTTGATGAAATATGTATGTTAGATTGCTCCACTGTAAAACTCCTCCCCACCCCAAACCCCCTTTCGTACTGTACTCATGGAAAGAAGTCAGCCTAGGGGAGCAGGGTGTTTTGCGCTCTTCCTTGAGAGTGGAGTGTCTATGGAAGTTATTAGGATTTCTCCTCCATGTATGTTTATCTGTTCTCCCCCATTCGTTTATTCAGCCATTTGGACTCATGGATGTCTGTTTTGTTTGGATTATGATACAGTGTTCGCTTGGCTTTGTTGGTCTGGTTTTGGTTGTTGGGAACCCTCAGGTAGCTCCTGCGTCCCTAAGCACCATTGTATGTGTTTGATGGTTTCTTGTTTGTTTGTTTGTTTTTTAAGCACTCTTTTTGGCACTAGAAGATATTCCATAATCATCCTGTATAATTCTTGCTACAGTCTTAGAATCAGCCATTTCTCTACGGGAATTTGGCTCCTTTTGTTTGAGAATGGTATAAGAAGCCAAGATCTGGGCAGTAGTTATGGCCTTTGCTACTGGGGTGCTTATTGCTTCCATCTTCTCTCCTCTGACAGAGCAAGGGCATGCGTGTGTATATACTAACCTGTGTTATGAATGTCCATGAATATCTGTGTGCATCTATCTATGTTAAGCTAAATATTACTGATACTTCATTTCTTTTAATTGCTAAATATTCCATTGTGTTGCTATACCACAATTTATCTGTTCTTCAGTTGATGGACATTTGGATGGTTTCCACTTTTTGAACATTGCAAATAATGCTGCTGTGAACATTCATTTCATATACAAGTTTTTGTGTGAGTATATATTCTCAGTTCTCTTGATAATAGAATAATTCTTGATGGAGTTGCTGAATGATATGGCAACAATATATTTTGAAGAACCGCCAAACTATTTTCCAAAGTGACAGGGCCGTTTTATATTCCTACTAGCAATGCATGAGGGTTTCAATTTCTCCACATTCTTGCCTGCAGTCATTTTCTGTCTTTTTATTTTAGTCTTCCTAGAGGGTATGAAGGGGTATTGTTATAATTTTGATTTGGATTTCCCTAATTGAATTTTTTTCATGTGTATATTTGCTATTGTTAGATTTTTTTTTGGGGGGGGGTGAAGTCTTATTTAAATCTTTTGAACATTTAAAAATGTGTTTTATCACTGAGTTTTGAAATTTCTAATATATATTCTGATAAAGGCTTTGTATCAGATATTTTCTTTGCTTGCAGTCTCTGGTTTGTCTTCTTATGTTCTAAAGTGTCTTTCAAAGAATATTGGTGGTAATTCTTATCTTACTGATTTGCATGAACTGTGTCCTCATTCTTTAGTTATATTAGATCTTTTAACTTCAAAAATGTTTCATTTTTTTTTAAAGCTTTCTGAAATAGATAGTTTAAGGCATATACAAATGTAAAGAGACCAGTATAAATAAACTATTCTATAGACCTATCACCTAATGTTAACAGTTATCAGTTTATAGCCAATCTCATTTCCTCCCCCGTCAGATAATTCTGAATAAATCTTACTAAATAAGTTTACTGATAATTATTTTGGCATGTATTTCTAAAATATAAGAACTTAAGAAAATAAACCAGTATCATCACACAAATTCATATTATAAAATTTGAAGCGTTCAGATATTGTAGTTGGCCCACCCATTTAAAAATTTTGTTTTCTTTAATACCCAAATAGGTCCATATTTTGCAGATAGTCGGTTTCTTTTTCTTTTTTCCCCTTATGCCTCTTGATCTTTGGGATACCCACTCCTTTTCGTTTCTTATTTCCTTGCCATTTGTTAAACTGCAGTTTTTTGGTCCTGCCCTATCTTTTTGTTGATTAGCTGATTCATCCTTGCATTATACTTTTGTTTCTCAGTCCTCTATATTCCCATGTATTGGTAGTTAGATCTAGGGCAGTGATCTTAATCTTGGCTGCATGTTACAATCAATTGGGGATTTTTATAAAAAAAATTCTAGTGTTTAGGCTGTATTGTAGACTAAATCTGATCTCCAGAGTATTAGGACCTAGGCACAGTATTTTAGGCTTCTCAAGTGATTGTACTGTGTTGGTAAGGTTGAGAACCACAAAAGGTTTGATCATATTCAGATTCTCATTTCTCCTCCTTTCCTCCTCCTCTTCTCTTTAGGCAAGAATTATTCATAGGTGGAGGCACAGACTTTGGTCAGGAAGTGCATACCTGGTTTTCTCTTTCTATGGTGTAGCAGCCATAGATTTTGAGAAACCTATTTCATGAAAGGCAAAGGGGTGATTTTCTGATTTTATTATTTTTTCATTTATTAATTGAACCACTTTCATAAAAAGAAACTTCCTCAGATGTACTGTGTGGTTACCGTGACATTATGTTCTTTAAAAAATGGCAAGATGAAAAAATTTGGTAATATTTATTTACCAACTTGCAGGCCTCCAGGAGTAACTGATACTTTTCTTGAAATACTTTGAGTTTATAATAGCACTTTCTGTTTCAGTCCATTTTTCGGTAACCATGGTCAAATTCTGGTCAAATTGTCTCATTTTTAGCCTCTGGGAGTTCTTTCAAGTTGGCTCCTGGGTCCTTTTGAAAATACACCTGCTGTCTTCATTATTAAAACAAGGAAGCTGACGTATAAATAACACTGTGAACTAAAAGTTTTCCTTATTTTTGTAAAGAAAATACACGGTGCTTAGATAAAATACCACACAAAAAGTCACAGTTTCAATTGGCTAGGGGATTGAGTGGACAACTTTCTGAACATCTTTTAAGTTTTGGCTACACACGTGGTGTACACAAAGAGGATGATATGGGCAGTGTTGTTTTGCAAGCTAGTTTTGGGTACCTACCAGGTATGCTGTGGGAACAGTTCATGACCTTTTTTTTTTTAAATGTGTGTATAATTGGTGAAAATAATTTCTTTATCTTACTTTGTGTATAGATTGTTTTTGGTTTCTTATTCTTGCAAATAGGGCCCCCTGGCTCCCTATTGTGTAATTAATATAGTTTTATTGAGCCATAGTTCACATATCAAACAATTCATCTATTTAAAGTGCACGATTCAGTGTTTTCTGGTATATTCAGACATGTACAACTGGAACCACAGTTAATTTTAGAACATTTTTATCACCTCAGAAAAGAAATCCTGTACTCTTAAGCTATCACTCCCTCCACCCCCATCTCTCTCAGTCCTAAGCAGTGTCTAAACTTCCTATCTCTATAGATTTGCCTGTTCTGGGCATATCATAAAATGTAATCAGTGTAGCCTTTGTGCCTGGTTTCTTTTACTTAGCAAAACATTTTCAAGACTTCTTCCTGTTGTAGTATGTGTTGCTTTTTATTGCTGAATAATACTGAATCATATGAATATACCATGTTTGTTCATTCATCTGCTGTTGAATATTTGGGTTGATTGCATTTTTTTGGCTGTTAAGAGTGATATTGCTTTGAACATTTACGTACTTTTTTTTTTTTTTGGTATGTGAACATATGTTTTCGTTTCTCTTGCGTATATACCGAGTAGTGAAATTGCTGAGACTGATGATAACTCTGCTTAAGGTTTTGAGGAACTGCCAAACAGTTTTCCAGAGTGGCTGTACCATTTTACATTCTTTAACAGTAGCGTATGAGACTTCTGGTTCCTCCACATTCTTTGACACTTGTTATTATCTATCTTTTTGATTATAGCTGCCCTAGTGAGTGTAAAGTGATACCTCATTATGGTTTTGGTTTGCATTTCCCTTATGACTCATGTTGGATGTCAAGCATCTTACCATGTGCTAATGTATGTGCAGAATTGAAAGAGTATTTGGAGGTTAGTTTCTGTGTGTACATAGAGCTGCCTGTGACGTAGATTCTCTGTTGCTGTGTAGAATTTCCAGTCTAATTGTTTGCAAAGATAGCACCATGAAGTACATTCTGATTCGAAAGTGAAGTACATTCTGATTCGAAAGTGAACAGATACATGGCCTGTTTTAGTAAAGACAAGACCCACAGTTAAGTATCAGGTGCTTACTATGTGGAGGATAGGGGAGGGTGTGTTTCAAAAAGCTGCCATAACAAATTTCCGCAGACTTTGAGAGCTAAAAGAGAACTGTCGTCTCCCACAGTTCTGGAGGGGAGCAGTCTGAAGTGAGTGGTGGCGAGCCTCTCCTGGCTCCTGGAGGCTGCCGGCAGCCGTGGGTGTCCCTTGGCTTGCGGTTGCATCATCCTGGTCTCCGCTAGGCAGCCCTGTGGTGCTGCCCCCCCGTGTGTTTCGTGTCCAGTTTCCCCCCCTTCTTCAGCGGGTGCTGGTCATTGGAGTGGAGGCCATTCACAAGAGCTGGTGGGGCTTCCCTGGTGACTCAGATGGTAAGCAATTCAGCTGCAATGCGGGGGACCCAGGTTCAGTCCCTGAAAGGGGAAGATCCCTTGCAGGAGAGCATGGCAACCCACTCCAGTATCCTTGCCTGGAGAATTCCATGGACAGAGGAGCCTGGCGGGCTACAGTCCACGGGGTTGCAAGGAGTTGGACACGACTTAGTGACGAAACCACCTGCGGTACCGGTGGACATGGGTTTTTAACAGACACTCTTAACCTAGAACAAGAGACTGAGGGATGGCATTCTAGACAATAATAAGAACCAATAAATGTTCTGTGTTTAAAATTGATGAGAGATGAGGTTGGAGAGTAATTTGTGATAATGTTTTGAACCATATTAAATTGCATGGTCCCCCCCCCCCACCCCCGAGAGCCAAGGGGAGGTTCAAGGGTTTTAAGCTTAAAATTCACATAGTATAGTGGCTGTGTTTGTTGTATTCATGGCTGAATATTAATTTTGAAATAGCTTTTCTATATTTGAGGAAATCACCAGGTTATGAATCTTCCAGCCCATCTTTAAAATTGGTGTTCAAGTTTTTAGCACCCCCTGCTACTAGGATGTGGCGAGCTGACCATGGTTTTGCTTCTAAAATATACCCGTATAAAATAGACTTCGATTCAGCAAGCAATAAGAGACGTGGAGTTGCCATGTGGACAGCAAGTACGTGGAGGTATGTTTTAAACTGACCAAGTAGAAGCCACAGAACATAGAGTTTCCAAACCAAATATGTGCTAGAGGTGGTGAGCTGTATACAGGACTCTGGGAATCTCTGAAGTTGGAGGAAGCACAGAGGAGTAGTTTGAAGAGCAGAAAATTGAGACCCACCTCTTCTCAGAGCCCCAGCATCTTCTCAAACCCCAGGTGGCTCTAGTTGGTGAGTAAATAGAACTTCTAAGAGGTGAATTTGCTATTTTATAGACTTGATTTCCTGAAAAGTTGGCAGTTAATTAAATTGTCTTCCTCAAGGATAACTTCCGTTTGACTTTTTTTTTTGGCTGTGCTGGGTCTCAGCTGTGGCATGTGGAATCTAGTTCCCTGACCAAGGATCAAACCCGGGCACCCTGCATTGGCAGCGCAGAATCAGCCAGTGGGCCACCAGGGAAGTCCCTCGCCTTGACTGTTGATGGAACTTGGTTACTTATTAAAAACCTCTACAGTTATTTAAGCATGTCCACTTCCAGTCCCAGTTTATCAGTAATAGATGCTATCTAAGTTGGTACCCAGATCTTTCTAAACAGCATGAATGAAGAAGAATCATGTTACAGTGCAAGGTGTGCAATCTGGGTGAAAAGCTCGTGCGGCAGAATTTGGTACCGAAAGCAATACTCAGGGGCTTAGTTAGCAGTTTTTAGGTATAGCAAATATGTGTCTGAGCTCCAAGGAAAGCCTTGATTGTGAACACACACTGCCTGAGACTGAGAGCCTGGGTGAGTGTGGGGTCACTGCAGGGGGCCCTCCTGCCCCACCTGACCAAAGCATTTCAGAACGGGGAAACGCCATGGACACTTGTGTAGGCCACGCTTGTCACTGACTTGGCAGCGCCGTGATGGCTTGTCCACACCACTGGTCAAAAGCAGCTAAACTTCTGACGTACATGTTTGTCACAGGAAACACTTAAGCCGCAGAGGGAAAGGATTTCTCTTGACTTTTATCCCCAGGCCACCCTTCTAGCCCCCTGACCTTGTCTCAGTGGTGTCTATGCAGTGCTGTTACGGTGGATTGGTGTGGGTAGACTCTCTCCTTCCTCTGCCCAGTCCCCAAATAATTCATGGGTGTGGCTTTGCCATTTGTTCAGTTGAACCAAAAACATGTTCCATTTTAAAGATGGTCATTAAGGAATAAGCCAAATTTTTGGTTCAAATATTCAGTTTGTTCAGTTGAACAAAGAATGTGTTTTATTTTAAAGATGATTATTAAGGAATTAACCAATTTTGGGTTCAGTTGTTTCTCTAGCCCTCTCCAGTGAGAGTCTTAAAAATAGGACAGGAAAACCCTCATTTTCTTTCTTTCTTTCTTTTTTTTTTTTTTGGCTTTGAGTCATGTAAGATTTTAGTTCCCTGACCAGGGATGAAATCATGCCCTCTGCAGGGGAAACTTGGAGTCCCAACCACTGGACCACCAGGCAATTCCCAATTCTCATTTCTTGGTATTACCTTTTTGGAAAACAGTGTAAAGGCCAGTATAATCCAATTTAATGACCTCTTTTCTTCCCTGATTGCAAGATTACTTGTTCATTGTAGAAAATTTAGAAAGTGACAAGAAGAAAAAGCCTTCTTCCCTATGGCCACATTGTGATGTTAGACTCTGGGTTTAGTCTAGTATGGTAGGTGCTTTTACAAGGTTGGGTCATGTCTGTTTATATCCTGTTATGCTTTAAGATTTTCTGTATTGGAAATTTGGGCTATGAAGTACATATCATAAAATAGGCCCCTTTAAAGCATACAATTGGGCTTCCTGGTGGCTCAGATGGTAAAGAATCTGCTTGCAGTGTGGGAGACCTGGGTTTGATCCCTGGGTCAGGAAGGCCCCTTGGAGAACGGAATGGCAACCCGCTCCAGTATTCTTGTCTGAAGAATCCCATGAACAGAGGAGCCTGGCGGGCTATAGTCCTTAGGGTTGCAAAGAGAGCAACTAACACTTCTTTCACTTGCAGTGTTTTTCAGTGTATTCACAAGGCTAGGAACCATCACCACTATCTAATTGTGGAACATTTTCATTATCCCAAAGAGTAAATAAACTCACAGCATTAACAGGCACTGCCCTTCCCCTTCCAGCTTCTTCCCAGCTGCTGGCAACCATTAATCTTTCTGTTTCTATGGATTTGCCTATTCTAGATATTTCATGTAAATGGAATTATACGTATCCTCTTTGACTTAGCATGCTATTCTCTAGGTGCATCTATGTTGTAATAATGTACTTCATTTCTTTCTTTTTTTTTTTAATCAATTTTTGGCTTCGCTGGATCTCTGCTGCTGCACATGGGCTTTCTCGTTGCAGAGAGCAGGGACTACTCACTAGCTGTGGTGCAGGCTTCTCATTGTAGTGGCTTCTCTTATTGGGGAACAGGGGCTCTAGGGCACACAGACTTCAGGAGTTGTGGCTCACAGCCCTGGAGCACAGGCTCAGGAGTTGTGGTGCACGGGCTTAGTTGTCCCTCAGCATGTGGAATCTTCGGGATATTCCCGTTCCAGGGATCGAGCCTATGTCTCCTGCATTGCAAGGCAGATTCTTAACCGCAGGACCACTGGGGAAGCCCTACTCCATTTTTTTTCTATAACTCTGATAATATTCCAGTGCATGAATAGAGCATGCATTGTTGACCTGTAAGACCCCATAGACCCAGTAGAAGAACTGCTGCAGATCGGGAGGACTAATTCTTACGGGAAATATTTTATCAGTATTTACTTTGGAATCAACCTTTATTTTTCTTCTCCAGATGCTATTTTTTTACTTTTAAATAAGCTTTAATTGGGGGAGTGGGACGATCTGCTACCACTTTTGAAGGCCTCTACAATTTTGAACATTTTTCACCTCTTTTAGGTAAGTCATTTCTTTTATTTCCCACAGGAATTCTGAAAAGTTTTATTTTACTCATTCTCACAAAATCAGGGGGAAATTTTTTTTTTTTTAAGATGTAAAATGCACCATTTACTGTATTCCTATAAGAAAGGCTTCCATTTTGAATAGACAAAATGGGAACCTAATTCTCTCCTTAGTTTCACATTTCTGATGCCTGGAAAAATTTTCTCCTGGCTAGTTTCTCATTTCATATATCATAAGCCTGATTTCTCCTCCACTTACCAGACAGGTCTAAGGGACAGGGGCTGTGGGTGCATTTGCGTCATGATCCGCAACCTCTAGCCCTGCACACTTCGTGTCAGATATCTGGTGGGGCAGCATAGGGTGGTAGGGGTTTTTCTGGAAGCTAGCAATTTTAATATTGCTCAGTTGCTAAGTCCTGCCCAACTCTTTGCAGCCCCATGAACTGCAGCATGCCAGGCTTCCCTGTCTTTCACTGTCTTCCTGAGTTTGCTCAAACTTACGTCCATTGAGTCAGTGATGGCCACCCAACCAGCTCGTCCTCTGTTGCCCCATTCTTTCTCTCAGTCTGTCCCAGCATCAGGGTCTTTTTCAATGAGTTGGCTCCTCTCCTCAAGTGGCCAAAGTATTGGAGCTTCAGCACCAGTCCTTCCAATGAATATTCAGGGTTGATTTCCTTTAGGATTGATTGGTTTGATCTCTTTGCTCTTGGATAAGACTCTAAAAAGTCTTATCTAGCATCACAGTTCGAAAGCATCACTTCTTCACTGCTCAGCCTTTTTATGGCCCAAACCCCACATTCACACATGTCTACTGAAAAAACCATAGCTTTGACTATACAGACGTTTGTCAGCAAAGTGATGTCTCTGCTTTTTAATACGCTGTCTAGGTTTGTCATAGCTTTTCTTCCAAGGAGCAAGTGTCTTTTTATCCTGCGGCTCCAGTCACCATCCTCAGTGAAATCTGACGCTTTCCATTTTTTCCCCATGTATTTGCCATGAAGTGATGGGACCAGATGTCATGATCTTTTATTTTGGATGTTAAGCCAGCTCTTTCACCTTCATCAAGAGGCTCTTTAGTTCCTCTTCACTTCCTGCCATTAAAGTGATATCACCAGCATATCTGAGGTTGTTGATATTTCTCCTGGCAGTCTTGATTCCAGCTTGTGAGTCATTCAGCCCAGCATTTCATATGTACTCTGCATATAAGTTAAAAAAGCAGGGTGACAGTACTCCTTTCCCAATTTGGAACCAGTCCGTTGTTCCAGGTTCAGTTCTAACTGTTGCTTCTTGTCCAGCGCACAGGTTTCTCAGGAGGCAGGTAAGGTGGTCTGGTATTCCCATCTTTTCAAGAATATTCCACAGTTTGTTTAGATCCACACAGTCAAAGGCTCTAGCATAGTCAATGAAGCAGAAGTAGATGTTTTTTTGAAATTTCCTTGCTTTTTCTATGACCCAGTGGATGTTGGCAATTTGATCTCTGATTCCTCTGCTGCTGCTGCTAAGTCGCGTCTAACTCTGTGCAACCCCATAGACGGCAGCCCACTAGGCTCCCCCGTCCCTGGGATTCGCTAGGCAAGAATACTGGAGTGGGTTGCCATTTCCTTCTCCAATGCATGAAAGTGAAAAGTGAAAATGAAGTTGCTCAGTCGTGCCCCACCCTCAGCGACCCCATGGAGTGCAGCCTACCAGGCTCCTCTGTCCATGGGATTTTCCAGGCAAGAGTACTGGAGTGGGGTGCCATTGTCTTCTCTGTCTACCTTTTCTAAATCCAGCTTGAACATCTGGAAGTTCTCTCCATTCGCATACTGCTGAAGCCTAGCTTGAAGGATTTTGAGCATTACTTTGCTAGCTTGTGAGATGAGTGCAGTTGTGCAGTAGTTTGAACATTCTTTGGCATTGCCTTTCTTTGGGATTGGAATGAAAATGACCTTTTCCAGTCCTATGGCCACGGCTGAGTTTTCCAAATTTGCTGGCATATTGAGTGCAGCTTTTTACAGCATCATCTTTTAGGATTTGAAATAGCTCAACTGGAATTCTATCACCTCCACTAGCTTTGTTGGGAGTGATGCTTCCTAAGGCCCACTTGACTTCGCACTCCAGGATGTCTGGCTCTGGATGAGTGACCACACCATCGTGGTTATATGGGTCATTATGAGCTTTTTTGTATAGTTCTTCTGCGTATTCTTGCCACGTCTTCTTAATCTCTTCTGCTTCTGTTAGGCCCATCTTGTTTCTGTCCTTTATGTGTCTGTCTTAGCAAGAAATGGTCCCTTGGTGTCTCCAGTTTTCTTAAAGAGATCTCTAGTCTTTCTCATACTGCTGTTCTCTGGAACTCTGCCTTCAGTTGGGTATATCTTTCCCTTTCTTTTTTGCCTTTCCCTTCTCTTTTTTTCTCAGCTATTTGTAATGCCTCCTCAGACAACCGCTTTGCCTTCTTCCTTTTCTTTTTCTTGGGGATGGTTTTGGTCACCACCTCCTGTTCAGTGTTACGAACCTCCATCTGTACTTCTTCAGGCACTAAGATTTAGTCCCTTGAATCTTTTCGTCACCTCCACTGTATAATTATAAGGGATTTGATTTAGGTCATAGCTGAATGGGCTTGTAGTTTCCCTACTTTCTTCAATTTGAGCCTTGAATTTTCCAATAAGGAGCTGATGATCTGAGCCACAGTCAGCTCTTGGTCTTGTTTTTGTTGACTGTTTAGAGCGTCTCCGTCTTCTGCTGCGAATAATCAATCTGATTTCAGTATTGACCAGCTCGTGATATCCATGTGTAGAGTCATCTCTTGTGTTGTTGGAAGAGCATGTTTGCTATGACCAGTGTGTTCTCTTGGCAAAACTGTTAGCCTTTGCCCTGCTTCATTTTGTCCTCTAAGGCCAAACTTGCCTTTTACTCCAGGTATCTCTTGACTTCTTCCTTTTGCATTTCAGTCCCCTGTGATGAAAAGGATACATCTTATTTTGGTGTTAGTTCTAGAAGGTCTTGTAGGTCATCACAGAATCATTCAAATTCATGATCTTCAGCATTAGTGGTTGGGGCATAGACTTGGATTACTGTGATGTTGAATGGTTTTCCTTGGAAAATAACTGAGATCATTCTGTCATTTTGGGGACTTCAACCAAGTACTACATTTTGGACTCTTTGTTGACTCTGAGGGCTACTCCATTCCTTCTTAGGGATTCCTGCCCACACTAGTAGATATAATGGTCATCTGAATTAAGTTCACCCACAGCTGTCCATTTTAGTTCATTGATTCCTAAAATGTCGATGTTCACTCTTGCCATCTCCTGTTTGACCACATCCAATTTATCTTGATTCATGAACCTCACATTCCGGGTTCCTATGCAACATTGTTCTTTACAGCATCAGACTTTACTTTCACCACCAAATACAACCACAGCTGGGTGTTTCTGCTTTGGCTCGGCCTCTTCACTCTTCCTGTAGTTACTTCTCTGCTCTTCTCCAGTAGGATATTGGACACCTACCAACCTGGGGGGCTCATCTTTCAGTGTCATATCTTTTTGTGTTTTCATACTGCTCATGGGTTTCTCAAGGCAAGAATTCTGAAGTGGTTTACCATTCCCTTCTCCAGTGGACCATGTTTTGTCAGGCCCTAACTAGCAAGGACATGCCCTTCAGCCCTGGTTGTCCCGCTGCTGGTCCTCGTTGATCGTGTGAAACCTTCACTGGCTGTCAAGTGTTGACCCGCGGGTGGCCTGGGGTAGAGGCAGAGGCCCTGCTGGAGTGGCTGGGAAGGGGGTCCAGGGGAGGGAGCCAGTGTTGGAGAACACCCAGGAATGGAGGGCTCCTCCGTCTCTCTGCTGCCAGTGGCTGCCCTGGGGCCAGTCCACTGCCGGTTTAGCTATAGGCTATATGAATGTGAATCTTAAGATATCCTGTTGATCTCTGACTTGGTGTTTGTCCAACCAGCTCTCTCTGACTGGATCCCCCAAATGCTTATTCTCACTGCAGCCCCACTCACTAGGGGGTGTATGACAGGTCAGTTCAGAGTAGAAATAGGGGTTTGCTGTGTTTATTTCAATCACAGTATGCGTCCATTTAGCACCTTTAAGAAAAATTAACTGTGTAATCTATTGCCAAGGTCCTTCCTAGGGCCTAGAAGCAGTTCATGCAAGCAAGTACTTAGAAGCTTAAAGAAATTACTGGGAAATTGAACTTCTGATATTTACCTTAATGAGAAAGAAGGCAGATATTGAGGGAAAGAGAAAATGTGGGTACATTTTTATTATAGTGTCCTCTTTTTGCCTTGGGTTGGAAAAGGTAGATAAGTCACTTCATTAGTTATTGCCTTTACGCGGAATTATATTGGCAGCTTCGTCAGGCTTCTGAGCCCATGTCTTCCCCATTTCCTGTAGTTGTTTGGAGTGGTGATCCTGGCCGCATTTTATGCATCCACTTGGGTTGTTTCTATGCTGTGATGATTGTGAATAATGCTGCTGTGAACATAGGTGTACAGATATCTCTGACTCCCTGCTTTCCATTCTTCTGGGTAGGTATCCAGGAGTGCAGCGGCTGGATCATATGGTAATTCTATTCTTTTATTAGATTTTGAGGAACTGCCATACTGTTTGCTGTAGAGGCTGCACTATTTTACGTTCCTCCCAGCATGTATGAAAGTTCTAATTTTTCTACATCTTGCCAAGATGTTGTTTTCATTTTTTTTTTTTTATTATAGCCATTCTAGTAGGTACGGAGTGTTATGTCACTGATTTTGATTTGCATTTCCTTAATGACTAATGGTTTTGAGCATCTTTTCACGTGACACACATACTTCTAAAAACATCCAGAAAGATCCACCAAAGCTGGCAGTGGCTTCTTTTAGCACTTGGGGGAATAACTGGTTTTAAAGTTATCACCTAGTCAATAAGATCCCTAACTTTGCATCATTTAGAGAGTGTATGTGTGTGGGTGTGTGTAGCCAGTATTTCTGTTAGTAAACTATAGGACAAGTTCATGCTGGTTAATATCTTCATCTGATTGAGGTACCTAAAAGTAAACTGAGCACTTGAACAGGGTGGGGAGGTTTATTGACCCAAAGAATTGATATAGTTCTGTGCCTTCTGAAAGATGATTTTGATCTTGCTACAAAGTAAGGATTAGATTGCTTTCAGTCTGAACCATTATATTTCTTCTAATTGTACAGGGAAATGAGGCAGTTTATTTGACCAAGGGCTCAAGAGTGTGAGCTCTGAAATCTGACAGCTCCATCACTTCACTGTCCGTCCAGCTTCAAATAGTGTGTAACTTCTCCATGTCTAATTTACCCATCTATAAAATGGGATGTTACCTCATGGGGTTTGTGTGGATTAACTGAGTTAAAATAGATCAAACATTTGGGACAGTGCTGCCACTAGAAAGCACTCAAATGTTATTACTCATAATTTATTACCAAAAAAGGGCCCGTGTAGTTGGAGCGAGAGTGCCACAGATGACGGGCCTCTCACCTGGAGTCTTCAGGGCTCTCATTAGGGGCTTTGTGGGTTTTGTTGTTGTTCTGTTTGTTTGTTGGCCACCCCATGGGCATGTGGGATCTTAGTTCTCCAGAAAGGGATCGAGCGTGTACCCCTTGGATTGGAAGCATGGGAATTCTGAAGCACCAGGGAAGTCCTTACAAGGGACTTCGGATTGTGTCCCAAGTACAATGAGTTGATTAGCTCAGCTTTTAAAAATTAGTCTAGCCCAATGGCTGTCCAATAGAAAGCTAGTTCAGGACACTTATATAGTTTAAAATATTCTGGTAGCCATGTTAAAAAAGCAAAAGAGAAATGAAAAGTATTATATTTTATTTAAACTAGTATATTACAGTTTTAACATGTAATCAGTATTTTTAAAATTGAGGTTTTATATTTTTTGTACTAACTGACAGTTTAAATTCTGCTGTTTGTTTTATACTTAAGCTCATCTTGGACATGGATTAGCCACGTTCCCCGTGCTTAGTAGCTACATGTAGACTTTGGATGATGAAGATCTATTATGAGAACACCTGGAAACAAAAGTGAATATGGGAGAGCATGTCGCGCAGTAGTCCAGAGAGAGATGCTGGAGGCAGTGAGGTGGCAAAGAAAGCGGCTGGCAGGCCCAGGGCGTTAGGTAGGAGGTAGTGCGTGTAGGTGGACGTCCGTTGATGAGCTCGAGGGAAATGCAGGTGCAGTTACCGAGGCTGAGTGCACGGTTCCTAGCGTACATGACTGTAGGTGGTCTCGCCAACTTACTGTGAAATGTAGTAACAGAGGAGAAAGGGACTCACTCACTATTGGGCTTGGACCCAGGTGTCAGGCTTCAAGCATTGCTTGAAGAAGATGATCATCTTTCTCTGTGACTTCGAGGTCTGTGTGAGTGGAGGGTAATTTGGACTGTTCTTCATCTCAGTTGCTCTTATCACGTGATTTTTATGGAGTCCTAAATTTTAGTCGCCTCCCCGTGTGAGAGAGTGTATCTTGTAGCAGTTGAGGATGGCTAGAAAGTTGTGAGGACTGGGAGATCTGCGTGCTACACTGGAGGCTGAGACCCCCCTGGATGTTTGTTCAGTTTAGCCGCTCTGTTGTGTCCAGCTCTTCGTGACCCCATGGACTGCTGCACGCCAGGCTTCCCTATCCTCCACTGTCTCCCAGAGTTTGCTCAAACTCATGTTCATTGAGTCCATTCACTGAGTCTGTCCATCGTCCACTGAGTTGATGATGCCGTAGAACCATCTCATCCTCTGTTGCCCTATTCTCCTGTCCTCAGTCTTTCCCAGCATCAGGGTCTTTTCCAGTGAGTCGGCTCTTTGCATTAGATGGTCAAAGTATTGGAGCTTCAGCTTCAGCATCAGTCCTTCCAACAAATATTTAGGATTGATTTCCTTAAGGATTGACTGCTTTGATCGCCTTGCTGTCCAAGGGATTCTCAAGAGTCCAGCATCACAATTCAAAGGCATCAGTTCTTTAGTGCTTGGCCTTTTTTATTGTCAGGCTCTAACATCCATACGTGACTATTGGAAAAACCATAGCTTTGACTATGCAGACTTTGTCAGCAAAGTGATGTCTCTGCTTTTTAATACGCTGTCTAGGTTTGTCATAGTTTTTCTTCCAAAGAGCAAGCGTCTTTTCATTTCATGGTTGCAGTCACCATCTGCAGCAATTTTGGAGCCCAAGAAAATGAAGTCTGTCGCTGTTTCCATCGTTTCCCCTTTCTAAAACCTCTAGCTGTGGTTTTGTTTGTTTTGTTTGACTGCGCCGTGGGATCTTGATTCCTTGACCAGGGATTGAGCCCTGGCCCTTGGCAGTGAGAGTGTCGAGTCCTGACCACTGAACTGCCAGGGAATTTGCTCCCTCTAGGTTTTATCAGTGATGAAGATGATGTGCAACACGGCTTGTGTGAGGTTGGCAGTGATCTGGTCTGTCTGTGTATGTTGATCCCCTTGAGTTGAAAGTTCATATCACAGGAATGGTTTGAATGTTATCCAAGTAGTTATAATGGTAACATTTAAGAGAAATATATATCAAGGTAGATAGTTTTAAAAATAATCTTGTATTTGAAATTTGTACCATTATTTATTAGAAATGTAACTGGTACATGCAGTATAGAATTTTTGTTTTTTTTTTAATTAATGTAGCTGGTTGTCTATAGACAGATGTAAGAGAACAAAGTTCCTGGGATGATTTATCCATAGCTGGCAACAACTGGTTCCTGTTCCCGTGAAATGTGTTGAGCTGTATTTGTAGGAAGTTCCTTTCATGTCTGATGGCTTTTCTTCTGCTCCTGTGGGAATGAAGAATAGGCAGAATGACTTCATTCTTACAACCCCTCCTCAAAGATTGAGTTTGATTTTGTGTTCGGGAGGTTGTTGTTGTTTGTGTGTGTCTGCGTGTGAACAAAGTGTGCTGGCGTAAGAGTATTGAATATCCTACTTTTAGTTTTAATTTTACTGGCTTTTATAATGCTTGTGACTTTCTACATGTACTTTTTTTTTTTTTTAATGTATGTGTCACTTCATTTGTGTCTGGCTCTTTGCAACTCTTTGCGACTGTAGCCTGCCAGGCTCCCCTGTGCATGGGGATTCTCCAGGCAAGAATACTGGAGTGGGTTGCCATATCTGTTCATGATAAATATTTCTGTATATCACTGTAGACTTTTTAGTGAATCTGGAATTTGTTTCCTTTGCTGCCACTGAAGAGGGTGCCTGGACTGTGTCCCCAACACTATCCTATCATCTTCAGAAATGCACACGTTCAGTAAGGAGGACTTGGAATCTAGGGTCATGCGTGTCTCATCCATTATCTGGAGCACGGGAGCCAGTGTAACATTTAGGAGGAGGTTACTCGTGACACTCCTTACAGATAATCACATCACTGTGGTTGATGATCACTGATCTGGTGGGAGAACCAAGATCAGTGAAGAGACCATGGAATGACATTGCTTTCTCTTCCAGAATTAGGTCAGCTCAGGTGCTGTGGGAATGGGGACGCTTTTCACAGTCTTGAGGGTATGTCTGGAGCAAGTGTGTGAGGGAAGTATATTGAAGATGATGGGAGATGTGAGCAGTACCAGATCATTGATTACCTCCTGCACCAGGTAGAAGTTTGGCATTTTGAAGACACCCAAGAGAAGTAGCTTCCAGCAAGAGGGCAGTTACTGGGCTGGAAGAAAGGATTCAATCAGACCCTTGCTTCAGATGTTTCAGAATTGATGGGACCCGAGCAGTGGGTATAAAGAAAAAGTCATCAGCAGTAGATTTATCTACAGAGCATGGATTACACCACACCTATAGGGGATTGGGCTTCTCTGTTGACCCAGTGGTAAAGAATCCGCCTGCCAATGCAGGAGGCACAAGAGACATGGGTTCAATCCCTGGGTCAGGAGGATCCCCTGGAGAAGAAAATGGCAACCTACTATCTTGCCTGGGAGATTCCAAGGACAGAGGAACCTGGCAAGCTACAGTCAATGATAAGGTCACAAAAGAGTCGGACACAACTTATCAACTAAACAACAGCAACCATAAGGGGTCAGCTGAAATATGGTTTTATGGAGGGTGGAAGGAGGACCTCTGTGTCAGAGGAAATCTGATAAGTAAAGTTCAAAGGAAGATTCTCAGTTCTTTAATTTGGTATTCTAGATTGAAGAGTGTCAAGAAGAAACTATTGATTATGATGGCTTCACAAATGTATACACAAAGGCAAAACTGATCAAATTTTGTGCAGTTCGTTGTGCTTCAATAATATTTCAAGGTTTAAAAAAAAAAAGGCTATTATCTAGTAATATCGACCTTAGTTATTTTTAACAGCTTTATTGAGATAAAATTCACATACTATATAATTCGCCCATTGGAGGTATACAGTTCATTAGTTTTGAATGTCAACAGGTATGTGCAGCCGTCACCACTGTCCATTTTAGAACATTCCCATCCCCTCAGAGAGAAACTTCCAGCTGTTGCCCTCCACCCTCCCACTCTCACCTGCCCTTTGCAACCACTTGTTTACTTCTTGTCTCCGTAGAGTTCTCCGTAACGGATATTTCATATGCGATATGTGGTCTTTTGTGACATGTCTCTACAACGTATCTCTACAACATGGATGAACCTTGGAAAACTTACGTTAAGTGAAAGAAGCCAAAGTTTTCCAAGGTTCATTCACGTTGTAGAGATATGTCAGTTCTTCATTCCTTTTTATGGCCGAATGAAATCTTATTGAGTAGCTGTTCCACAATCTGTTTATCCATTCATCAGCCGATGCACACTTACATTGATTCCGCTTCAGTCTAAATTTAATTCTTACTGCTCTCTGATGGCAAGCAATGATCTTTGCAGTTATCCTGTTATTCTTTCCTTGCTGTTTTCTACATTTGGATGAATATTTTAAAATAATGTTGAACATTTGGGATTTTTAAGTCCTAAATGTATAAAAAGGAGGAATCTGACCAAGACATTTTCTGTGAGGCTTTAATTTACTTCAATACTTTCTTTCTCCTCCAACTGGAATTTAAACTCTCCAGTCATAGAGAAATATTTCCTTTTGGGTTTGAGTAAAACAAATGTATTTAGAAATAAGAATTGGGGTTTGTTAAGAGATTCAAGAAAATGTTGGAAATGAGCAATGCATGTCTTTTTGTTTTTAACTTCTTACACAAGGCTGTTTAAAAGAAAACATTTAGTGGCTGAGCTAGATGGCTGCTGCTGCTACTGCTGCTAAGTCACTTCAGTCGTGTCTGACTCTGTGTGACCCCATAGACAGCAGCCCACCAGGCTCCTCCGTCCATGGGGTTTTCGAGGCAGGAACACTGGAGTGGGTTGCCATTGCCTTCTCCGGAGCTAGATGGGAGAGGTGGAAAATACAAGATGTTCTAGAAGCGGAGAGGAGACAGGAACCTAGAGGTGGATGGTTTCTATGTCAGACACTAGGAGCCTTTGTCTTTCTTCCTAGTGAATGCAGGATGAGTCTAAACGCTAGAACTCACCAAGTGTAAGTTGTGTTTACTCTGCGAGAGTTCTGTGGGTGGCAGTGTTATGATAGAATTGAGCAGTCCTGTAGCACGTCCAGGTGCCTACCTAGTGGATTTAGGACTGGCTACCATAGCGTTGCTCAGTCATTTAGGGGTCGGAAACGCTTCTGGGATCTGTGAATCTGACGAGGTCACTGACAGTAGACAGACTTCTCCCATCTCTCAGTTGTGATCACCCCCAGAAAGCTTTGAGTTGGCATCCATTTATGTCTAGGTCAAAACCACCTAGGTTGTGTTGTTAAATTGTTCTCAACTATGTACCAAGATTGCTTGACTTTTTTAGAGTTTTTTTTTTTTTCCTTCTGGTTTTAGAGTCAGGTTTACATACAATAAAAATTTTTTTATATATGATAAAAATTTACCATTTTTAAAATATAAAGGCTGTAGTTTCTAATTCCTAGAGATTTTACACATGGGATAGTTGACAACCAATAGCATTTATCATTAATTAGGAGTAGGATGAGTAAATCTTACAAGCAATTTTGTTTTGAATATGCTAAACTTCATATAATATATGCAGTGAAAAACTTGAACATTTCCTCAGTTTTAATTAAAAGTTTACTTGTGTTATTTATGTCTGTATATGTATATTCACCTATAAATATATATCTGTGTGTGTACATATATCAGTGTATATATATGTGGATCACTTTGCCAGTGGGCCTTTTGGAGACATTAGTTTCATGAGCATTGTTGCAGGTTTAGTCAGCATTGTTTATAAGTCATGAGTATTTAACTTTCATAGTGATTTCTCTTAAAAGTTAATGAGTATAAGCTAAATTATGTGACGACTACTGTATTTAGTGAAAAAATTGCCTTCCGGAAAATTAATGATGTTTATTTAAATTATCATACTAAATTAGCACTTACCCCTATTTTCTACATGCCTCTTCCACTATCTCTAGCTGCCTCAGTACCCTTGCCTCTCAAGATACCCAAGTTTCCTTGAAGTGAAGTGAAGTGAAATCACTCAGTCGTGTCTGACTCTTTGCTACCCCATGGACAATAGCCTACCAGGCTCCGCCGTCCATGGGATTTTCCAGGCAAGAAAACTGGAGTGGGGTGCCATCCCCTTCTCCAGGGGATCTTCCCAACCCAAGGATGGAACCCGGGTCTCCCGCATTGCAGGCAGACACTTTACCGCCTGAGCCACCAGGGAAGCCTTACTTTCACTTAAAAGCTAAATTTTAAATGGCAGATGTCTTTCCTGCTGTTCTAATTATTTAAATTGAAATAAGTTAAATATTTTTTAAGAATTCTGTTAAGTGACACAGAAAACCATTTATTAGTATTATAGTTTTAAAAATATAAGTAGATTTCTGTTTAAAGTTGTTGTGTTTTTTTTTAAGGCATTACATGTTGTATATTACCTATTTCATGGCATTATGGAAGGTTTCCTGTTTTTTGGCCCTTATTAAAAATTATATGTCATCCAACATTACATGCACAGCAAACTTATCTCTAGAACAGGTAAACACTGTTATACAGAATTCTGTTCCTATTAAGTTATACAAGTATTTCCTCCTGAGAACTAGTCACTTCATTTATGAACTATTTGAATCTCTTTTTTAGGTACTGGGGATAGTACAATAAACAAAAAACATTCCTATTCACACTGAGCATGCTTTCTAGTGACTGAGACAGACAAATTAAATTTTAGGTAGTCAGTTAAGTGTTTTGAGTTAAAAAAAAAAAACAACAACAAAAAAATGAAGCTTTATGATTTAAACAGTAGCTGTAATTTGAGACAAAGATCATTGTGCTTCTAGACCTCACCCACAGGAAATTCACCATGTCAAAGCTTACCTATGAAAATACTAACAGTTCCATTCCCAAATAGGGGTTAACCTTATTTAAAATGGAAAAGCAATTAAAGTTCATCTCCAGACAAACCTTGCTGTAGCTTTCAGTCTGCACTCAGCAGACAAAAGCATGAAATGTGCTATGTAAGATAAACATTCCTTTAGAAGAAATTGCTTAAAGTTTAGTAGGAAATTGCCATTAAAACTTACTCAGTGTGTTTCTTGATGGTTTACTGTGTCCTAGGGGGCGGACACGACTGAGCGACTTCACTTTCACTTTTCCCTTTCATGCATTGGAGAGGGAAATGGCAACCCACTCCAGTGTTATTGCCTGGAGAATCCCAGGGATGGGAGAGCCTGGTGGGCACAGAGTCGGACACGACTGAAGCAACTTAGCAGCAGCAGCAGGGGGCCAGAAAACATTTTCAAGGGCTCTCCTTCAAATTTTGCAATAAAATTGATGAGTAAGTGCTTTACTATAAACTAATAGAAGCTTAATTTGTTTTACTTTTCAAGAAAAACTTGTTACAGTTCTTAGGAGCAAAAGATAGTTGAATTTGATTTATACTGATGAGGTGTATGCCTGCAGTTTATAGTATGATAAAATTTAGTTACTGTTCTAACAGCCTTTTGTTACATTATCATGCATGTATAATAATGCAGCTACAGGAAAGACAGTTTCCAGTTGTACTTTTTTCCAATCCATTCTAGGTTTAGAAGACTCTTAGTATAGAGGCACTACTTTTTATATTTTCTACTGTTCAGGAATTGATAAACCACTTACATTAGTCTTTAGTTCAAGACTCCAGGCAGGATATCTTCCTTCATTTTTCTAGCCTGCCTTGAGAGTAGTCTGTTCTGATACATCCTTTAAGCTGTAAAAGGAGGTTCTTTAAAAAGGAGAATCTTAAAAAATAACCTTGACTTGGGCCCTTCTCCTCTGCAAGGAGCAAGTGTGACTGTGTTGGTGGTTTGTGTATGAGAAATACACGCGTCCTTGTCCTCCAGCCTCAGGACAAGCAGCTGTAGCTCTGCACACTGGCTTTCTGTGCCTTTTGTTGTTGTTCAGTTGCCAAGTCGTGTCTGACTCTTTGCAACCCCATGAACCTCAGCACACCAGGCTTCCTTGTCCTTCACTATCTCCTGGAGTTAGCTCAGACTCATGTGCATTGACTCAGTGATGCTATCCAACCATCTCATCCTCTGTCATCCCCTTCTTTTTCTTTCAGTCTTTCCCAGCATCAAGGTCTTTTCCAGTGAGTTGGCTCTTCACATCAGGTAGCCAAAATATCGAAGCTTCAGCTTCACCATCAGTCCTTTCAATGAATGTTTAGGGTTGATTTCCATTAGGATTGACTGGTTGGATCTCCTTGCAGTCCAGGGGACTCTCAAGAGTCTCCTCCAGCAACCAGAATTCAAAAGCATCGAGTTGTCAATGCTCAGCCTCCTTTATGGTCAGCTCTCACATCTGTACATCTTGGTTAGATCAGCTTGAAGTCAAGGACCTCTGGAGAGGCAGCAGTGAAAACCCACCAGATGCTCTCTCTGGGGCCCTTCTTGCGCTTCTGTATTCCCAAACCCCAGTTAATTTTGGGGGGCTCATCTCCATCACAATTACTTAAACCCATCTCCTGCCCTTGCGAATAACGCGGGAAACTGAAAGCTTGTAATTTTGTCTCCCCCTCCTGATAGGTGCTGGATAGCTTACTAGTCCAGTATGGAGTGGTGGAGAGCTGTGAGCAAGGTACATGTCTTCTCAATTGCTTTCAAATTTGTAAAAGGGAGAAAGTGGAAAGAAAACTAACTTCTTTTCCCTCTTCTTTTTTTTCTTCCTGCAGTGAACACTGACTCAGAAACTGCCGTCGTCAACGTAACCTATTCCAATAAGGAGCAAGCTAGACAGTAAGCAGTTTGAAACTTCTAATCTCTATGTAATAACAAGGTTAAATATAGTACTTTTATTTTGGGCTAGTGGGTAGCAGACAACTTTATTTTGCGAAGTTTGACCTTGCAAATCTTTTTAAGTTTGAATGTCTGTTAAGAATTTATTACATTTTCAATATAATGTTAGTGCCAGTAATAGTTTTAGTATGATGCTGAATTATATCCTGTTTGCAAAATGTTCTGCACGTGGGTATCATTGCTAAATTACATTAAAGACCTTTTTTCGCCTTACTATTGGTATGATACATACATTGCTGCTGTTCTACACGAAGCTGGTAAGTTGATCATGTGTTAAACCAACACCAGTGTTAAATGTTAAGTTTACCTGTTCACTTATTTTTCTCATGATTACCAAATGTCATTTAGAAGTGTGTAGGCATGGGGCTAATGTAATTTGGTGGGAAAAAAAATATTTCAGTGCAACAGACAGGCAAAATTCCACAGATCAAAAAATTTCCCCTAGGAAAAGATAATTCTATAGGCTTGGGAATAATCTAACAAATTGATTGACCACTGGAGAGAAGAAATGAGGTTCCCACAAATACTGCTTTTGACTGGCCTGCTCAGAACACAGACGTGGAGGATGGCACACGGGTGCTGTGTTCGGGCGGAGCCAGACTGTGCTCTCTGTGGGGGAGCAAGGGCCGTGCTGACTGACCCTGAGCCCTAAAGGGCAAGGGCAAAACCAGCGGCATGAGTGGGAACAGAGCTAGGTTACCAAAGGCAGCCCCCTCCCCACGGGCCGATGAGAAGGAAGATAGGGCTGGGGAAAGAGCTGGAAATCTGCGTAACACAAGGGGAACTTTTGTTTTTAAAAGTTGGTAATGTTTACATGGTTCAGAATTTTTCAAGTCGGGATGCGTATACTGCAAATCTCCCTTCCAGCGCCGTTCCCCGACTACTTCACTGCTTCCTCGGAGATAACCGTATAGAAGACTAGTACATCTGCGTATCTTCCTCCTTTTTACACAGATGATACCATAGCACTTGAGGGTTTTAAACGGATGTAACATATCTCTTCTGGTCGCATAGAATTTGGTTGTATAGATGTGGAATGTCTTAGTCTCAAATTAGAGTTTTAGGTCTCTTGCAGTTGTGAACAAAGATGTAGTGAATCCCTTTTGCAGTCATTTTGCAAGTGTGTAAGCACAGTCATAGGTTAAATTCTTAGAAGTAAATTTGCTAAGTCAAGAAGGATGTGCCTTTTTTGTTGGCTATTGATGAGTTATCCTTTCTGGATCTTGAATAGTTTAAATCCCCCCCGCCCCGGGACTACGAGAGTGTCCATTTCTCCTTAATTTTCCCTAACACAGGGCTTTATCAAACCTGGCCTGTCAAGTGAGTAAAAAGTAGTATCTAATCATGTTAATTTCACATTTTTCTCAGAAGCCAGACTCGAGATTCACTTTTAACGCTTTAATTTGAGACTCTTAATGTATATTTAAAATGTTAATTGAAGTATAGTTGATTAGTAGTGTTGTGCTAACTCTGCTTTATAGCCAAGAGACTCAGGTTTACACATACATACATTCTTTTTTCAATATTCTTTTCCAGTATGATTTATCTGAGGAGATTGAATGTAGCTCCCTGTGCCAAACAGGAGAACCTGTTTACCCATTCTAAAGGCAACAGTTTGCATTGGCCAACCCCAAATTCCTGGTCCATCCCTCCCCCGACCCTTAGCAACCACAGGTCTGATCTCCATGTCTGTAGAGACTCTTAATATTCAAATTTTCCTTCTTTTTGTATCTTTCATTTATTTAACATAAATGTTAACAGTTTATATGCTTAGTCGCTTAGTCATGTCCAACTCTTTGCGACCCCATGGACTGTAACCCACCAGACTCCTCTGTCCATGGGATTTTTCAGGCAAGAATACTGGAGTGTGTAGCTATTTCCTCCTCCAGGGGATCTTTCTGACTCAGGGGTTGAACCTGTGTCTCTGGAGTGTCCTGCATTGGCAAGCAGATTCTTTACCACTGAGCCACCTGGGAAGCCTCAACAGTTTATATGAAGACATAGAATTGTAGTATAAGTTGTAAAATAAACTGATTTCTCACAATCTATTCTTTAATCATGATATGAGAGGAACAGGAAAATTTCACATTTTATACCTGAGGTAGAGTGAGGGTAAAAGTGTGCAGTGAGAAAGACAGGTGCTCCATTCATTTACATGATTGTGCAAAGAGCTCTGCTAAGTACTTAACAGAGCCAGCTCTCTGATAGATGGAAAATAAGGGATGACGTGATAAACCCAAGGATATTTGAAGATTGTCAGAGGCCAGTCCCAATTGCCTTACTTGATGATTTATTATGTGAGGAAGGCAATGGCATCCCACTCCAGTACTCTTGCCTGGAAAATCCCATGGACGGAGGAGCCTGGTAGGCTGCAGTCCATGGGGTCGCTGAGAGTCAGACATGACTGAGCGACTTCATTTTTCTTTTCACCTTCATGCATTGGAGAAGGAAATGGCAACCCACTCCAGTGTTCTTGCCTGGAGAATCCCAGGGACGGCGGAGCCTGGTGGGCTGCCGTTTATGGGGTCGCACAGAGTCGGACACAACTAAAGTGACTTAGCAGCAGCAGCTTGGTAAAGAGGGAAATGCTTAGTCTAACAGTTATTTAGCCATATGGGAGAATGTCTGTTGGAGAATACCTACATAGCTGTACATAGCTTTGAAGAGATTTAAAGTGAACTTGACTCGGGACAGGTTGACATTTAGCACCCCTACCCCTCTTAGAAAAATTCCGAAGCATTAGGAGTATAGGCACAGGGCAGACTCTCATCAAGGCAGAAGATATGCCTGGCAAATGTGGAGACGTTTTAATTCTGAAAGTACTTTGTGATGATTGTTAGACATGGTCAGGATCCTGTGGATCACATGAAGGGAAGGAAAGACTGTTAGGAGTTTGTGGCTTAGGTAACTATAGAATCTAAAGAAATCAGCTGGGCATTTCAAGGAGGGAAAGTCATCGTGTCCTTTATTCTAGTAGTCAGTCCATTAACATTTATTGAGTGTCAGCTATTGACCAAAGGTTGCCAACGAATAAAGGCAAAGTTTCTGTTCTCAAGGGTGTGCTCCCTGGTGCTGGAAGAATATTTGGAGAGGGATTACTTGATTTAATTTTTGTCCAAGTTGAATTTTCCTTTTAAGAATCCTGGGTTTTCTCCACCTCAAGAATTTCAAAGATCAAAGAGAATTAGACAATAAGTGAGTATTCATAGGAAGTTAACAGAATGGACAAATAGTTTTGTGGACAGTGTTATGAAAGCTATTAGTTTTCTAGTAAACTTTTTTTTTAAAGATAGGAAGTGCACTATCATTTTTAAAGGAGAATTAATTGTATTTGAGAGTCATTTGATAAAGTGGAAAAAGCATGGACTCTGAAGTCAGGCAGCTCTGACTGTAACCTTAACCTCTCTGAGCTTCTTTTCTCAGCTACAAAATGAGGGCTGACAAGAAACTATTATATTTGTATATATAAGCCCACATTTATAGACAGTAGTCTTATCAAATGGCCTGGCGCCCAGTAAATAATAATTCTAGTTCAACCCCTTGGTTCTGGGCACCGATAGAGCAGCTAGTCGTGGCTTGCGCAGGGGAAGGCTGATCCGTTCAGGGCTTGTCTGCTGAACCCAGCAAGCCTGTTCTCTGAGCTCCACCAAGACTGTCTGCTGCCTAAGCTAAGCTGGCCTGGTTTCTTCCTGCCTTTCCCATGGCAGCCATCCAAAGCTTGCTTCTCTAGGTGATAAGGGCTGAGTTGACATTCTCAGTTGACATCTTTAGCGTGTGTTAACATAGGCATCTCTGTAACTGGGATGCGCTTGTGCCAGGTGTGAGTAGAGTGCGGAGACTAAGGGTTCATTTCCAGAGTCTGGTTCCATGGAATGGACTCCTGATGATGCTTTTCTAGCTGTGACTCTGCTCAAGTTAATATTCCTTAATATAATCCTATCTGTGAGATCCGAAGGTAGTAAGTCAGTAGCTATTAAACATTTTCCCAGCATTTTTCACTGCTGTAGAGAAGGCCCTGTTATTGTGCAGGATACTTCATTTCAGATAATAACTGAAGTTATTATAACCCTCAGGAGTTAGAGACTAGTTCAAAAGTCTCTTTTTATTTAAAGCTTTATGAATGACACACTTTTTTTTTGTAATGAATGACAGTTTTTAGAGGATTCCTCAATAAGGCTATGTCTCTAAGACAGAATTTAACATGGAAATTCCTGCCACCTTGTGGCTAAGAAAAAAATCAAAAGTTAACAGTGCTAATAGTACTAGGAAATACATATATTTGTTTTAACCGCAAGCCTCAAATTACTAATTTCTTAGAATAGTAAATGAGTAAAAATAATGAAAACTTATTTAAATCAGGAATATGTATTTAGTGTTTCTTGTTCCTGGAAGCAAGACAGACTTGGACCTCATGGATAACCTATTCCTTCCATCTTCTGGGGATGCTCAGATAACAAAGATTCTAATTCATTGGAAGATTTGTCATGGGTGACAAAGAAATAACCCTTCAGAATTTCTACATATTTAGTTCTTTTTTTATTTTAGAGTTACTATTTCTTTTCTCTTTTTTTTTGTATTTAGGGCCGTTTATTATCTAGTTCAGTTCAGTCCAGTCGCTCAGTAGTGTCGAGCTCTTTGCGACCCTTTGGACTGCAGCACGCCAGGCCTACCTGTCCATCGCCAACTCCCAGAGTTTACTCAAACTTACGTCCATTGAGTCGGTGATGCCATCCAACCATCTCATCCTCTGTCATCCCCTTCTTCTCCTGCCTTCAATCTTTCCCAGCATCAGGGTCTTTTCAGATAAGCCAGTTCTTCACATCAGGTGGCCAAAGTATTGGAGTTTCAGCTTCAACATCAGTCCTTCCAATGAATATTCAGGACTGATCTCCTTTAGGATTGACTGGTTTGTTGGATCTCTGTGCTTTCCAAAGGACTCTCAAAGAGTCTTCTCCAACACCTCACTTCAAAAGCATCAATTCTTCTGAGCTCAGCTTTCTTTATAATCCAACTCTCCCATCCATACATGGCTACTGGAAAAACCGTAGCTTTGACTAGACAGACGGACCTTTGTTGGCAAAGTTATGTCTCTGCTTTTTAATATGCTGTCTAGGTTGGTAATAACTTTTCTTCCAAGGAGTAAGCGTCTTTTAATTTCATGGCTGCAATCACCATCTGCAGTGATTTTGGAGCCCCAAAAATAAAGTCTGATACTGTTTCCCCATCTATTTGCCATGAAGTGATGGGACCAGATGCCATGATCTGTATTTTCTGAATGTTGAGTTTTAAGCCAACTTTTTCACTCTCCACTTTCACTTTCATCAAGAGGCTCTTTAGTTCCTCTTCACTTTCTGCCATAAGGGTGGTGTCATCTGCATATCTGAGGTTATTGATATTTCTCCCGGCAATCTTGATTCCAGCTTGTGCTTCCTCCAGCCCAGCGTTTCTCATGATGTACTCTGCATATAAATTAAATAAGCAGGGTAACAATGTATTGCCTTGATGTACTCCTTTCCCTATTTGGAACCAGTCTGTTGTTCCATGTCCAGTTCTGACTTGCTTCCTGACCTGCATACAGATTTCTCAAGAGGCAGGTCAGGTGGTCTGGTATTCCCATCTCTTTCAGAATTTTCCAGTTTGTTGTGGTCCACACAGTCAAAGGCTTTGGCACAGTCAATAAAGCAGAAGTAGATATTTTTCTGGAACTCTCTTGCTTTTTCGATGATCCTAAGGTTTTTCTAAAGATAAATTTGGTGTTTTATTTTTTAAAACTGAACTATAGTTAACAGTGCTGTGTTAATTTCTTCTGTACAGCGAAGTGATTCAGTTATGCATGCATATGTATGTGTGTATTATATATAATGCACTAAGTTATCTGCAGTGGCTCCGTGATAAAGAATCAGCCTACTATGCAGGAGCTGCAGGGGATGCGAGTTTGATCCCTGGGCCTGGAAGATCCCCTGGAGAAGGGAATGGCAACCCACTCCAGTATTCTTGCCTGGGAAATCACATGGACAGAGGAACCTGGTGGGCTACAGTCCATGGGGTCACAAAGAGTTGGACATGACGGAAGCGACTTAGCACGTATATACGTGTGTGTGTTTATATACACACACAAACACATTCTTTTTTGTATTTTCCATTATGGTTTATCCCAGGACATTGAATATAGTTCCCTGTGTTATACAGTAGGACCTGTGTTGTCCAGGGATTCTTATTTCTGGTGTGTATTTTGTTGTTGTGGAATAGAAATAGAGTTTATATATTGAAGCTGCTGTTGCAGATCTTTCTATATCAGCCTGAAGATACGTATAAAGTACACACAGCAGGGTTAGAAACAACTTGGCTGATGGCCAAGGGGAGGATGTTGACTCTTAAACTTTGAAAATTATGCAAATGGAAGATTTTTTTCTAGAATAAAGGAACAATAGATCAAGTAGTAAGATAAAGAATTTTTTTGCTTTTTTTGCCATTCAGAGATAACCAGTGCGAAATTTGACATCAGGTTCGGTAGACTTTGTCTCATGCATTACAACTTACTATTTATTATTTACAGTTCATTTTTACTGGCGTGTAGTTGATTCATGATGTTGTGTTAGTTGCTGCTATACAGCAGAGTCAGTCAGTTATGAGTGAGTGAGTGAGAGTCTCTCGGTCGTGTCTGACTCTGCATCTGCGTGGACTGTACAGTCCATGGACTGCTCCAGGCCAGAATATCGGAGTGGGTAGCCGTTCCTTTCTCCAGGGAATCTTCCCAACCCAGGGATCTAACCCAGGTCTCCTGCACTGCAGGCGTCTTCTTTACCAGCTGAGCCACCAGGGAAGTCCAAGAATACTGGAGTGGGCAGCCTGTTCCTTCTCCAGTGGATCTTCCCAAGCCAGGAATCGAACCAGGGTCTCCTACATTGCAGGTGGATTCTTTACCAGCTGAGTTAGTAGCTGGTAGCTACTAGCTTGGAGAAGGCAATGGCACCCCACTCCAGTACTCTTGCCTGGAAAATCCCATGGATGGAGGAGCCTGGAAGGCTGCAGTCCATGGGGTCACGAGGAGTCGGACACGACTGAGCGACTTCACTTTCACTTTTCACTTTTGTGCATTGGAGAAGGAAGTGGCAACCCACTCCAGTATTGTTGCCTAGAGAATCCCAGGGACGGGGGAGCCTGGTGGGCTGCCGTCTATGGGGTCGCACAGAGTCGGACACAACTGAAGCGACTTAGCAGCAGCTACTAGCTAGCTGGTAGCTACAGCCAAGTAGCTACCAGGGAATCAGTTATGCATATATATATATCCAGTCTTTAGATTTTTTTCCCACATAGGTCATCATTACAACTTTTAAAATGCCAAAGATCATTCTGTAGAATTGTGCAGGTTGTCTTTCCATCAGCTGTATTTATACTATAGTAGTCTCTCTCCGGTATGTCATCCCTACCACAGGCTATGTAGCTAGTCCTCTGGTGGGCATCTAGGTTGTTTGCAGTTTTTTGCCATTAGAACTAGTTTGGTAATGAAGTCTTTCATTGTTTCCTTAAGATGCCTCCCTGCAGTTGTGTTATCAGGCTTTTGGTTATTATTGCTGAATTGTATGTCTCAACCTATTACTCTTGGTACAAGGAGGAAATGGAATGATGTGACTTTTCAATGATGGCTAAGCCTCATTTTGTTAGGACCTACATGATACCCAGCAGTGAGATCTAGGAATAAGGAAAATATTTTAGACATGGAATTTATAGAGTCTAAAGACCATAAATCTGGTCGTTTATAGTTTTTCAGGTGAGGAGGCTAATGCCAAATCACAGAACGACCTTTCCAAGGTTCCTTGGCTACTTACTGTTCAAGCTGGTTTAGAATTCTAGTCTCTCTTTCACTACTCAGCTCTGTATGTGTGTACCGTTGGGTACATTTAACTTCTGAGACTCTGTTCTTCTAACTGTCTAATCCTTGAGATAAACTACTTATTCTTTCTTGCAAGACCCTTTCAGTCCTACCCTGTGATCTACCCCAATAAACTTAGCAATGTGATTAAGTGCTGCTGCTGCTGCTGCTGCTGCTGCTGCTGCTGCTGCTGCTGCTGCTGCTGCTGCTGCTGCTGCTGCTGCTGCTGCCGCCGCCGCCAAGTCGCTTCAGTCGTGTCTGACTCTGTGCGACCCCATAGACGGCAGCCCACTAGGCTCCCCTGTCCCTGGGATTCTCCAGGCAAGAACACTGGAGTGGGCTGCCATTTCCCTCTATCAGCCAGCAGAACTGCTCATGGGTGGGAATTTCCTGGTGGTCCAGTGGTTGGGACTCTGCACTTCCAATGCAAGAGGCGCAGCTTTGAACCCAGAGCAGCCAAAACGAAGCAAACAAAAACTACTACTGACCATCTTCTGATTGACTCAGAATCACAGCAGAGCAATCAAGTAATGATGGGAAACAGCATTCTGAGTAATACACATGTGGGATAAACATCCTTGATCCGCTGAACTGAATGCATATGTTTTGAATAATTAGATGGCAGTTTTTGATCACATGTCTTGCATGTACAGTAAGGTTGGTGAAAATACTAGAATGCTTTCCCCTGAGCTCAGCAGACCACTAGATAATGTAGCATAGAGAGGTTATAGTGGTAGACTTAAAATTCAGAACTGTGCAGTCTTCGGTCGTGACACAGTCATTGCTGGCAGTTTATTCACTCCTGTGCCTTCAGCCGTGTGCAGGTGTGGAGCGCCATGTGGGGAGGGGTCAGGAGCCCTGGCAGCTCGCGGTGGGGTATACACAGGCCATGCTGTTGGCTCTCTGACGGGAACAACCTGAGTTTGGAGTCTTTGGGGCCCAGACAGCACTGGGTCCTGGAGCACTGTGCCGCCTGGCCTCCCAATGGAGAGCATCTTTTCTTTTGCTCTCAGAGAAATATTCTTAAAGCAGTACAGTGAAGTTGGGAAGTTATAGTTTAGTTATAGTTTATTCCAAGTTGAGAGTTGTTTCTTGGAACACACGTGACTGTATTTGGATACACAGAAGCATCTGGTGACTTACATGTTTATCTCTATTTATTTCCATGGAGAAGGACCTCTGTCTGTCTGTCTGTATATGTCTCTTAATCAGGAAAGAAACTAATTAACTTTTCAGTAACATGGACTGTAGCCCGCCAAGCTCCTGTGTCCATGGAATTCTCCAGGCAAGAATACTGGAGAGGGTTGCCATTTCCTTCTCCAGGGGATCTTAATGACCCAGGGATGGAACCCACATCTCCTGCATTGCAGGCTGATTCTTTACTTTCTGAGCCACCAGGGAAGGGCTCCCCAGCCCCCAACTTCTTTTTTTAAAGTAACATTACTGACTTAATTGCACAGTCACTTACTCTCTTCTGAAGTGCTCAGTTGTAGAGTGGGGAAGGATGTTACTGTGAACTGTCCTTTTATGTACCAGGTCGAGTTGAGCCCTTCATTGCATTGGGCTCTCCTCTTGTCTTCGAAAGAAGCTTCAGGGATAGGTTTCTCCTGGGCTTTGAAAAGCTTTATCTAATTTGTTAAAACATCTGTAATTCCAAACTTTCTGTAGTAAATGTACATCATTGATGTTAATAAAATTTCTAGCTGTTGTCTTCCTTTAGAAATAGCCAAAATACTTAAGGGCCCTTAATCCACATATTCTTTAGGAAAAAAGGAGAGGGAAGAAGGTAGGGAAAATGTGTTAACTGAAGGTTCTTGTATCAGGGCATTGGTAAAACAAGTTTTTCTGTGTGTCTGCTATCACCTATGAACTTTATGAAAAGAATGCCATCTGTAGCTACTTTTTTTTAAAAAAATTGAAGTATAGTTGATTTACAATGTCTTGTGAATTTCTGCTGTACAGCAAAGTGATTCAGTTGCACTCACACACACATGGGAAAAGAATGTCTGATACAGAACTCGCATGGAAATATCCCAAAATACATTGTATTTGGAAAAACAACAAATCACAAGACCATGTATATCATGATCTCAGCTACACTTTAAGAAGGCACTGAACACTCACACACCTGTGTGACAGATGGAAAGAACTGGTCCATTTGCAGAAGTTATCACAGTTAATAGTTACTCTAGGAAGGGTCTTGGAGGTAATAGTGATAGAAATTTCTTGATACTTTGTTAGTCTGTATGACTGGGACCTTTTAAAGAGTTAATTCGTGTGCATAGATCCGTAGGACAGTGATGAAACAGGCCACTGATGTGCAAAAAGGGCAGAATTCTGAGTCCTGAGAACATTGGTGTGTCTTGTCTGGCTTTCTACATCTGCCATGCGGTTTCATGGTTTTGTTACCCTTTTTGGTGCTGGGCCTATTCTCTTTCCCTTTGAAATGGAAAAATCTCCAGATAAAGCAGTATGTGAACCACAAATGATCACTCTGAGCAACCAGACAGAGCATTTTATGCCTGTTTTTCTCTCCTTGCCTGGGTTGAACTCAGGGCCCACTGAATACCACCTGAGCAAAGATTCTGAGTAACCCTGGAGAAAGCATGAGGCCTTTTTTTTTTTTTTAATTCTGTTGTGCACTGGGAGTGTGTATTATTAGGGTGATGTCTATATGGCAGTATCTTCTGCCAACTTTTATTGAGTTCTTCGCATTTAAAATATGTAGATAAGCTAGAACACACCAATGTATCTTATAAACTTAGGAATCTTACACACTTATCTCATAAACGATAAGTTAAAGATGCCAGACATGGGTATTTACATAGAAATGTAAACAGGCAGAATCTTTCTATGGTGTGAGGAGCCGAGGGAAGGGACAGTCATTGGAAGCAGGTCCTGGCAGGGTTTCTGGGACACTGGGGTGTCCTAGCTCTGAATCTGGAGATGCATGCTCACTGTGTGAAAATTCATTGAGATGTTTGCCTAAGATTGAGTACTTTTCCATAGTTCGGTTCACTCGCTCAGTTGTGTCCAACTCTTTGCATCCCCATGGACTACAGCACGCCAAGCCTCCCTGTCCATCACCAACTCCTGAAGCCTGCTCAGACTCATGCCCATCGAGTCGGTGATGTCATCCAACCATCTCATCCTCTGTTGTCCCCTTCTCTTCCTGCCCCCAATCTTTCCCATCATCAAGATCTTTTCAGATGAGTCAGTTCTTCGCATTAGGTGCCCAAAGTATTGGAGTTTCAGCTTCAGCATCAGTCCTTCCAATGAATATTCAGCATTGATTTCCTTTAGGATTGACTGGTTTGTTTGATCTCTGTGCTGTCCAAAGGACTCTCAAAGAGTCTTCTCCAACACCACAATTCAAAAGCATCAATTCTTCGGCCCTCAGCCTTCTTTATAGTCTCTCACATCCATACATGACCACTGGAAAAACCATAGTTTTGACTGGATGCACCTTTATTGGCAGAGTAATGTCTCTACTTTTTAATATGCTATTTAGGTTGGTCATAGCTTTTCTTCCAAGGAGCAAGCAAGCATCTTTTAATTTCCATACTTTTCCATAACAAGCCTCTAAAATGGAAAAAAAAAAAAAAAGTAAAAGTAAAGCTCCTCTCGAAATAGATGAATGGGTGCATGGATGGATGGATCAGTAGGGAGACGACAGTTTTCATCGTTTCCTTTGGTTCACCACCACCCCTGTCTCCCTGCCTCAAATCAGATCATAAATTCCACAAGGTCATGGATTGCTTTTTTCCCTCAAGAACAGGCTCATAATAGGTATTGAGTGATTTTATAGTGGTAAGAAACATGAGATTTAAGTTCTACTTCCTCCAGTGAGTGGCTCAGAGATTTTTGTCCTTTGATTCTGAAAGTGTTTTAAATATTTGTTCTTAAGACGTTAAAGCAAGGGAGGTGTGTATTGTAACATCTTTTCTATCCTGATTTGGAAAGACTAGCCAGAGGAGAGCCCCCTCCTCCTGTTCTATAGGGGTCCTCACAGGCTGTTACTGACTTCATGGTGAATAGCTTAGTAAATGTTTTTTGTTTGCTTGGGTTTTTCTGGCCACACTGTATGTCTTCTGGGATCTTACTTACCTGCCCACCAATTGTACCCAGACCTCAGCAGTGAGAGCACCAAGTCCTAACCAGTAGACCGCTAGGGAAGTCCCCATTTAGAGTTTGACAAAATGTGTTTTCACTTTACTGGTAAATGGCTCATATGTTCCCTTGGAAACCTGTCTGTTTTCCCCATGTGTCCTTCAAAGGGAATGTGGGTGGGGAGTGTTAGGTGTGTTCTGGATTTGCTATCTGTTCAGTGGCTTTATTCACGAGCTTTAGTGCCAGGGATCCTGAGTGGAAGAGGTGGTATTGCTGTTACTCAGCCTGGTTCCTCTTCCCACCCCCTGCTCCTTGTTGACTTTCAGAGCTTTAGACAAGCTGAATGGGTTCCAGCTGGAGAACTTCACGCTGAGAGTGGCCTACATCCCCGACGAGATGGCGGCCCAGCAGAGCCCCTCCCAGCAGCCCCGAGGCCGGCGTGGGTTTGGGCAGAGGGGCTCCTCGAGGCAGGGGTCTCCAGGGTCAGTGTCCAAGCAGAAGCCGTGCGACTTGCCTCTGCGCCTGCTGGTTCCCACCCAGTTCGTTGGAGCCATTATAGGAAAAGAAGGTGCCACCATTCGGAATATCACCAAACAGACCCAGTCTAAGTGAGTATTTCCTGGGATGCGATGGGTGTTTGAATCTTCATAACAGAGTATGTTGCTTGCTACTTCATGTCCTCCTGAACATGGTTATGATTCCTTCTTGTATGCTACTTGGGAATCTGGAAAAACCTTGTGATTTGATATCTTAAGTATTCATTTTATTAAAACCTGGGGCTGAACCTTAATCTTAAAGAGAACTTCAGATTTTCACACATGAATGGAAAACAAATGATACTGTTGATGGGGGAGGCCCTGACCTCTAGGTGGCTCTCTGCTCCCCCAACTCCTCCCCGACCTCCGCTGGTACCTGCCTTCTGTGCTTTTAGAAGTAATTCTCTGGGTCCAACACAATAGTTTTTCAGTCTTGCTTTACTTCAGTGAAGAATAATTCCAGTTTATGATCTGTAGTTATCCTGTGTTTAAGCCATGTAGTTAGAATGGTTCTTCCTTTAGGATGTTGTTTGATAGTTTTAATTTGCAGTTTTGGGGAATTAGAAGATTCTCCATCAAATACTGGAGCTAACTTTTTAGGAGTAGAAAGCAGGAGCTGTTTGTTTTTATTGATCACTGTAGTCCCAGCACTGGGCGTGTTGATTGCTCTCACTTTTGCCATATGAGTGAAATAACTGCATGTGAATTATGTTTAATTCTGTTAAAGTATATCTAAGGCACTGTCTCAGTTTTAGAGCTCCAGTGATTGTATGTTTGTTAAAGTATATCAAAGGCACTGTCTCAGTTTTGGAGCTCCAATGATTATATGTTCGTGGTTTTGCTTTAGTAACCATCCTGTGATGCTGTATGTGAAGAATTTGACCTAAAGCAACTTGATGATGAACTCTATCCTTGCCCTTAGTTCTGTAAATTGCTACCAGGCGCATCTCTGGGACAGTTGCCACCATATTTCCTGAAGAACTGTGGATGTGCTAGGGAGAAGAGGGAGTATGTACACACCTCTTGAGTCATTCTATACAGAAGAGCAGGGGGATGGCCTTGGGCCAGCTACAGAGATGGCTGTGGATCATTTTGCTTCTTAAATTTAGTGAGAAAAATTATTTTGTGTGGTCCAAGGAGTTAAGCAGAGTCTTTTTCAGAAAGTACAACTATGGTGCTGTGTTTGTTCCAACAGGCTTAAGAGGTTATCCATGTTGACCACAGGTACCATGCCAGCCTTCAGGTGGCAGGCCCATTTCTGACGTAGAAGCAAAATGAACCTTGTCTAGTGGTGGTCATGCGCTCACCCCCTGGAGGAGTGGCGCCTGGCCCTGCCTTCCCACACTTGGGAGTGGGGGAGATGCAGAATGCTGGCTGCCTTTGTGCAAAGTTGCTGGCCTTGACTTCATAATGTCAGAGGGTAGGGACGACACCTGAACCATAGCCCAGTCAGTTTCCATCTCAGATTTGCCTCATTTTAATACACAAGCTTCTCTTTAATCAAGAGCGTCTCTCTTGCATTGATTCCCCGTTACCTGCAGAAACTAATTATTCAGTCGTTTCCCTTCCTCATCACATGGCAGATGAAAGTTTTTCCTTTTAAAGCTGCTCATTTCCTTGTCAGAGGAAAGAGCTTCTGTGATTTAAATGAAACTGTTTGTTTTAGTTAAGCAGGAAGATGGAGGATGGAGAGCGAAGGGAAGCCATAGTTGTGTTCGATGATTCACTTGCAGCTCTGCCAACAGATTTAATAAACTCTTGCCATTGAAACTCGTCATTATCAGATCCTCTGCTTCTGGAATAGCCTCACAGGGCTGCCCCAATCTGTAAAGCAACATTCCTTACTCTCAGAGGATCAGAGTTTAGTAATCCTTAGCACAGTGAGCAGGTGGAAATAAACCAGGAGGGCGGTGAGCACGTCACCTACTAGAAGAGAAGCAATACTTAGAGTGATCGGAGGTTGAAACCACTGAATGGAAAGTGGCTCCTGAGATCAGAGCTGTTATATAAGATACTCTTTTTTATTGGTTATTTCTAGACATTACTTATTTGTTTCACTTCTACTTTGCCCTTTTTTTTTTTTTAACTTTATTTTACTTTACAATACTGTATTGGTTTTGCCATACATTGACATGAATCCACCACGGGTGTACATGTGTTATTTTTAGCTATAGGTTTTAATTCTGAGATAAATCTTGGGTTTTCAGTTAGGCATTTGGGAAAATGAAATCCAAGCCTTGATTTTATTGGCAAAATGTAGTGGTCATTCTCATGACCTCGAGTTACATAGCCTTTCCATCTAGTGTTTGAGTGGCCAGAGGAACTTAAAATAATTTTCCCTGAACACACTTTTTTTGATAGTTGATTTTCTTTCTTGTACTTTTTAAACAGAAGACTTGTTTTTGTATTTCATTCAAAGTGTACAAGTATGTACATTAAAAGAGTTAATCTCCGTCTAACCCCTAAGGTGACCACTGAGTTGGGAATATGTTTTTATAAGACTTGTTCCTCGTGTCTACTAACACATGTAGCTTTAAAAGGGAATTCATATCATGGTATGTAGTGTGTTGTTTTTTCCCGGAAGATCAAGGACCTTTTCCTTTGTTGGCACCTGTAATTTTACCACATTGATGAACAGCTCTGTGATATGGATATGTTATTTAACCGTCTCTTCCTGATTGGTATTTCCAAGATGGTTCAGTTTTCTTTCTACTACACATAGTGCAGCGGTGAACACGCCTGCACCAGTGGTTTCACCCCATGGTGACGTTTTCCCCAGCAGACATCTGTCAGTGTTGGGAGACAGTTTTGGTTGTCACACTTGGATGGGGGCGGGGGTGCTACCGGTGTCTACAGGGCAGAGGCCAGAGATGTGCAGCACCCTGCAACACACAGACTGGGTTCCGCACCAAAGGACTAGTCTGACCTGAAATGCCAGTACTGCTGGAGGGTGAGAAACACCACTCTTAGCCCACGTGTGAGACTACATCTGTAGGAGATATTACAGGAAGTAGAATTCTTGGGTCAAAAGATAATAAGCAGTTGAGCGGATTGTTCTGTATTCTGCACCACGCCAGAGATGTGCGTGTCCCAGATACCCATCTGCATTACATCTGTGCAGGTCTGGAAGAGAATGACACCTTGTTTTAAGGACCAGTGAGACTGAAGATCATGGCGTGTTTAGTGGCCATTTGCCTTTTTGGATATAGAACCGCCGCCCTTTCTTTGGGTTCCACTCCTATCCCTGTTTGTTGTAGACTTTGCCCTGATCGGGGAGGAAACGTGGAGAAAGAACCCGGCAAGAGGAAACCGGGGAGTGAAAGCGCCACCTGTGACGGACTGTGGCCACACTGTGTCAGTGGAGTCAGTAGCCCCGACTTGCAGGATCCCAGCTCCAGTCCTCTTGGCTTGTGTTCCAGGCTCCCTTGTGTTTTGAGTGGAAGAAAGCCTTTTGTTTGAACCCAGACTCTTGGGTATGAGATGTTTGACCTGTGGGACTTAAAAGGAAATTAAGTACGTGCAGCTGCTCATGCCCCTGCATGATCAGAGAGAGGGGAATATTCTTGGAATTAACATTGGCCCCGTCCATGGTGACAGCTTATCAAGACTTGCTCTTGAGGAAAGTGAGTCACCCACTCTTTGCCCAGAAGTGCTGTGATTTTATAGGTGGTGCTGACAGAGTGTTGTGAACACATGCTTACAGCGCTTGTTTCCCTCTCCCCTTGTGCCCACCCCAAGAATTGATGTCCATCGGAAGGAGAATGCAGGTGCCGCCGAGAAGTCAATTACTATCCTCTCTACCCCTGAGGGCACCTCTGCAGCTTGTAAGTCTATTCTGGAGATTATGCATAAAGAAGCTCAAGATATAAAATTGTGAGTAAAGAGGATTAACCGGTGGGGAGGTTGATATTTGTGCGGCCTTACTTTTAGGATTCTTTGACATAATTTTTGGGAATTGCCAGCAAACAAAGGGAAATGCTGTCCTGAAGAGCGACAGAGGGTTGGCACTGTTGTGTTGGTGGTTATAGAGCATAAGTCTTTTAAACACTTGTTTTCATTCATGTTTGGCTATGTTGTGAGTGGTGTTAATGGGAAAAGTCCAGCTGTAAAAAGAAGGCAGTTGAGGTCATAGGAAGCTCACCTAAGGTCCAGGAAGCATCCCTAGGATTTACCCAAAGCGGGGACCCCAAACCCTCACTCCTATACTTGGAGCTTGTTGGAGCTCAGCCTGTGTCTGCCAGCCCACCCTGCAGGAGCAGGGAGAACAGAGCTGGGAAGTGCCGTCTTGTGCCGTGGGAAGCTGGCTGTTGATTTAGGTGTTTCCAGTTGAAACTCTAAATCTCTTGTGCATGGGAGCCTTGAGCAGAGGCTGGGTTCTCTGCTGCCTGTAGCATCTAGCATGGTGGTGTGCTGAGAGGAGGGTCCAGAGTAAGACGCTGGTCCTAGCCTGGGGGCCTAACGACCAGCATTTAATTTGGAGGGACCTTTGAAGTACATTACATATATTTTAATTAGAAGGTGTTATGTTTTGCTTTATTATAAGATTAAAATTCCTTTTTAATATAGAGAAAAGTGAAGAAAAAGCCCACCACTTACATGACCCCAATGACATGTTAACACAGTGCTATCTATGTCCATGACTTGGAAAGTCAGAAAGGTGCAAAGTGAAAGCCCCTTCTCTCACTCTTATACTCTTCCCTCCAAAGTGTAACCCTGTTGAGTTTCTTCTGTTTCCCTCTATAAATCATGCATTTTATCTCCAGGGGGGTATTTAAACATTATTCTAAAATCATCCTGTTTCGTGTTGTATGTGGTATTCTGGTATTGGGGGTTTCAGAATATGAGTTTGAGTAAGATGTTTTTAAAGAGCTAACTGGAATCCATTATTGGAAGACATTCCCTAAGATGAATAAACGAAAACTTTTAAAAATTAACTCCTATCCAAATACTTGTCAGGGTTTTTTCATCCCCCTCTCTTCCTGCATTGCTAGAATGTGGGCTAACGGTCAGCAAGCTTTACGGTGTACCTGGCAGAATGCTTCCCTACGGTAGGCAGGAAGTCAATGTTTAATGAATGAATATTGTCCTTTTACCCTAGAATAGGTATACTTACTCTGACTTGATGGCCTTTTTATTTTGTTTTATTTTTCTTTACAGCACAGAAGAGATTCCTTTGAAGATTTTAGCCCATAATAATTTTGTAGGACGTCTCATTGGTAAGGAAGGACGGAATCTTAAAAAAATTGAGCAGGACACTGACACTAAAATCACAATATCTCCGTAAGTGCTGCCTTGCTTTCTTTTGAATTAGAAACCTTTCAAAAATACCATTTCCGAGCTATAGGTTATATATTAAGCGGATTACAACTCTTGGAGCTGGCCTGTCCCACCCTGCTTATACTTCACTTCTCACACCCATTCTCTCCTGCCTGCTGTCTGTCACCCACGGTGAAAGCGTTCTCTGTTCCCACTACAAAGGCAGGATACGCTAGTACTCGACGTGCGTATTTCCTACTGAAGTCTTGCTGGGGTTTTCTGGCATCTGCTCTGAAAGCCGGAATGTAAAACCCTGCGTGTTATCCATCGCTGTATAACAGATTCTCCCAACATTGGCCGCTAAAGACAAGGGTAAACACTTCTTGCTCACCTGGTTTCTGTGGAGCAGGCATTCGGGAGCACAGCGTCACTGGGCGGTCCTGCTTTGGGGGTCTCTTGATGTTGCCGCCAAGCTGATGGCTGCTCTTAGAATGCGGCCTCAGCTCCTCACCTCAGCTCCTCCACAGGGCTGTGCGGGGGCGTCTTCAGGTCATAGCAGCTCTCTTCCCTCATAGTGAACAACCTGAGACAGCAGGACAGAAGCAGCTGTGTCTTATGTAACATCGTCTCGGAAGTCACCCTCTTGACCATTTTTTCTAGTGTTGTTGACACAAGTCAGCTTCAGTCAGTGTGGGAGGTCGGTCACTGGGGAGTGGGGATCTTGGAGGCTGGTCCCCATGCATACAGTCCATGAATGCTCTGAACTTACGTGGAAAGGCCTTTCCCTTCTGAGGGTGACTTTTATTTCCTTCAGGGCACCCTAAAAAGTTGAGGGGAAAGAGACTGACGAACTAATGAAGAATAGTAGAGAAAGACTGGGGCAGTATGTTCATGGAGCAGGGAGTTTTCGTAGAAGTGGGGGTGGAAAGGGAGTGGGAGAGCCCCGCTTAGTGGGAAAGAAAAAACTGCCGAACAGTAAAAAGAACAAATGATCCTACCCTGTCTTGAATTTTATGCTCCCAAAGGGGAAGGCTTTAAGAGGAGAAAAAATATATCATAAAGGCTATTCTGGAAGCAGGTATTTTAAAAGCTGTAATAGAAAATGCTTTTCAGGGGAGAGTGGGTTGAGCCTGAGGAGGAGACGTACACTTGTTTACGGGGTCTGAGATGAAACATCTTCATTGTGTAGATGTTTTTTTTTTTAATATGAATTTATTTATTTTAATTGGAGGCTAATGACTTGACAACATTGTATGGTTTATATTTTAACAAGTATGGGAAGAAGTTAAGGAATAACATCCCATTCATCTGGCTCATGTTTAGCTTGAGACACTTTGCTAGTAGTGAAAATGAGAGCTTTAACCCTAAGAACATGAAAGGAAACGGTCCCAATATTCCGTATCCTTTCCATCCATTTCCGGAGTCTTGATTCCACGGTAAGTGCCTCCCATGGGTTTCCCTTCAAGGCTGCTGAATGGCTGAGACTTAGATGGTCTCAGTGTCATCCGAATGGATTCTGACGCTTCTACAGGAGCTGAGACAAGCAGAGAGTTTCTGAATGTTGCTGTTACATCTTAGCTTTTCAGTTGTCTAAATGGTCATCGAGGGACTATTTTTAAAATTCTGGAATGTATTATTTCCTCAAGCCTATGTCAGCCTAAATTCTAAAATTAACAACAAAAATAAGCTTAGACATATGACTTCTGGGTGCCATTTTGGGATATTTTCTTGCTTATCCCTTGCTTGGTGACCCAAAAAATGCAGTTGCACGACAAGGCCAGTTACACCCCAGATTGGTCAGTGCAGACTAGAAGTGCACTTATTAAAGGTTATATTCATCTGGCTCTTGGGTTCCACTAAAACTATAGGTTCCTCTGGATCATTTTCTTTACTGTTCAGTTGTGAAAAAAGCTCACCTTAAGTGGTCAAGAAGTATAATTTGTTTAAAACATGGGCTTAATTGAACTGCGTACACAGAGATATTTATTGAGAAGGTGGGAGGGGCAGTATTTTCTATTCTCCTGCAGCTTTACAATTCTTGCATTCACAACTTTTGGGGCTTACTCATTTTTCATGATGTCTAACCACCTACTTTTACACATTGCCAGCCTCCACAGTTGGGTTTGAATTGCCATCTGTGGCTGAACTATTATTAACTGTCTCCCTCCTATAATTTCCAGTCTTTTTCTTGCCTCTCTGTTTCAATCTGCAGATTGCAGGAGCTGACACTGTACAATCCGGAGCGCACCATTACGGTGAAAGGCAACGTGGAAACATGTGCCAAAGCTGAGGAAGAGATAATGAAGAAAATCAGGGAGTCTTATGAAAACGATATTGCTTCCATGAATGTTAGTTTTCTTATGAAGGAAATGTCTTTGTTTTAATGAACAGTTCAAAGATGTTTTCAATTGCCTTACCATTGATTTCTTTAATGGCATCATTGTTAGATGTGGTTTCTGATTGACTCTGAGCACCGGGGTGAGTGCCCTGGGATAGTTGGGCAGACACAGACTTGGACCTCAGGCTTGGCCATCTTTTGTGATTTCAGCTAACCGCGCCTTAGCTTCCTTACCTGTGATGTAAGGCTGCTGCTGCTGCTAAATCACTTCAGTCATGTCCGACTCTGTGCGACCCCTTAGATGGCAGCCCACCAGTCTCCCCCTAATACCTCCCTAAAAAGGCTAATCTTCCATACAGTGTGAATTTGAGGGAGATTATGGTATTATAGGAATGTGGGCTTTAGGAGTGTGTGAACTGGTGTGACTCTTAGCTCAACCATTTATTAGCTGTAGCTTTATTCTCATGAACAACTTACTTGGTCTCTCGGAGCACCAGTTTCCTCATCTGTAAAATGGGGCTCCTGCCTACATTGCGTGCTTATTAGGATTATAATAGATACAGTGCATATATAAAAAGCTACTTTTATGAAGAGAAATTTTAAACCTAGTTACTTGTAAACCTTGACAATAAAATAATTTCAAATGACAAAACAAATCTGTGTGCAGGTAAGGTAATTAAAGTGCATTGCTGCCGTGCCATGATGGATGGAATGGTATGGAAAATGTAGCATTTCAAAAGTCCATCGTGAATTTTCAAGTAAATGATTAAAAAAAAAAAAAAAAGTTCCTGTTGGGCCTGCCATCTGAAACGTTACACCTGAAAGAAGGGAAAGTGTAAAAATGACACTGCCGTTGGGAGAAATGCCTTAAATGCTAACCATTTCCCCCCACATGACTGCCTCCCTACCTTCACATGATCACTGCTCATCCAGATGTTTCAGGGTCACTTAGGAGTAAATCCCAACCCACACATGCCTTGTAAAAACAAGCTTGAGGATGCTCAAGTCTGAACTCTGCAGTCTCCACCTTATTTTCTCAACCCTTGGCAAATGAAACCAAAACCAAATCCATTCCTGGCTCCTGGATCCATTCCAAAGATAGGTTTATTTGAAGGGACAGGAGGATGGAACCTGATTCCCAAAGGGCTTGATTTTGTTTTGATCTCTAGACTCATGACCACCAAATCTTTTTCATGGAGTAAAGATCTCTTAATATTTGTTATCTGCTCTTTTTAATGAACATAACTTGTTTGCTTGCTTCTTCAAGTCATGCAGGATACTCAGTCTCCCTACTGTGTGCCCAGAGCATACAGATAACATGGGTGTCTGAGTACCGAGAGCTGCTCCTAAAGGCAAGGAAGGCTGTGTTCCCTGCTTGGAGAAACCTAGTGTGCCTTCAGATCAGAGAGGAGGCAGACAGCACATGGAGTTTAAAATAGCAAGAATTATGTGCAGACATAACCTGTAACCCAAAGTACAATCACATGGAACATCTGCTTTGTTTTAAAATTTAACTCACAAAATGATTTTTTTCTTTACTTGACAAGAGGTCACAATCTGGATATTATCACATATAAATGCTTACTTGTACTTGATGTTGTAATTGTAAAATGAAGGGACTTTTTTTTTTTTTTTTTACCATTGCAGCTTCAGGCACATCTAATTCCTGGATTAAATCTGAACGCCTTGGGTCTGTTCCCACCCACATCTGGGATGCCACCTCCCACCTCAGGGCCCCCATCAGCTATGACTCCTCCTTACCCACAGTTTGAGGTAAGACAGTGTGCCTTGCCTTTCCTTATGGTTGAAGGGGGTGACATCAAGGGACACGGTCAGACTTTGTTGCCCTCAAGTGGTGTGACATTAAATGCTAATTGGGGAAAATCTTAAGGCAAAACCTGACCCCTGTATGACCACTTGTCAGTTTGGATCTGGTACAGGCTTTTCACTTCTCGTCACTAGGACCTTCTTCTCTTTGTAGACATACATGAGTTATTTCTTTTGAAGTTCTTGGGTGGCAGGGTTTTCAGCATATGTTTTCAGATATCAAAAGAAAAATTTGAGACTCGGGGGAGGGGGAAAGAGGTTTCTTATTTTCAAATGTAAAGGAGAGGATTTTGAATAAGGTTCCTTCATCCTGAACGTCACCTGAAAGGTCAGTAAAGACTAGATAAGGTTTTCCATTTTGAATGTTGTACGTTATTAAGTGGTGAGCTCAGATAGTCTTGCCCACAGATCTGCTGTGTATGTGTGTTTGTGTGCAGACATTAAACAGCTTGTATTTGTTTTGTAAACAGGTGTGTCATTAGGAAATAATTGTGTTAAGAAATTGTGATTTTTGTATTTGCTTTTTAAGAGTAGCATTTTCCCTGAGGTGAGGTTAGAAATAGGAGGCCAGTGATAGTATGAAAATAAATGCAGCCTAGCAGACACCGTATACAAGAATTTTTTTTGAAAGATTGCATTATCAATAATAATTGATAATCAGTGCACTCAGTTGCATTATCAATAATAATTGAAGACAAACATGTGAAATAAAATTAACGTTCTAGGAGCTTCCTTCTTGAATTCGTTTTTCTGTCTCTTTCTTCCTGTTTGACTCTCTTATGACATAAAGTTGCGAGTGGTAACTGCCACACCACACTGAGGGAAGTGTTCAGGGAGAAGGTGGGGGTGCTGTTCTGCTTGGAGCACTTACAGAATAAAAAGCCACTGGAGTTCTGCAAAGAACACGGGTCATGAGACTGATCGTATTGTGTCCCTGTAAGAATGCGGCTTTGCTTTGCCTGCCCTTGAAGCCGCCAGCGGTTGGTGTGCTTATCAGCTTCCGCTCTGCTCCTGCAACGTGTCTTTCTGCCATTGCTGATGGCGACATTTGCATCTTCCCCTGCCGCTCACCTGCCACTTCAAACCTCTTTGGGCCTAGAAACCATGTAACAAAGCTCCTTAATCTAAAGATAGGTATCAGAATTTTATATCACGTGTGAACAGACTTGATTCTAAAGCTTTGTGGGGCTTCCCAGGTTGAACTAGTGGTAAAGAACCCGCCTGCCAAAGCAAAAGACTTAAAAAAACAAGGGTTTCATCCCTGGGTCGGGAAGGTCCCATAGAGGAGGGCAACCCACCCCAGTATTCTTGCCTGGGAAATCCCATGGACAGAGCAGTCTGGCGTGGTGTCACACAGGGTTGGACACGACAGAAACAACTTAGCACGCACACCCACAAAGCTTTGTACCACAGCTTAAAGTGATGTGAAGTGGCTACTTTGTTTGTAGCTTGGTGCTGAAGGGGATGGGTGGAAAGAAAGCGAGCCCTGGAGGAGGCCCTGGGCCCCACCATCTCTCTGCCGCTGTAGGTCAGACTCCTCTTTGCTCTAGGCTTCTTCACTCATCCACACAGTGAAGAAACTGAGCTAGATGAATGATCTCTAAGAACTGTTCTTTCCAACAGTTTTAATTTTTACAGAATTTGAAATTGTTTCTTACAAATTGAAGGTTTGCAGCAACCTGCATTGAACAAATCTATTAGTAACCATGTTTCCAATAGCATTATCTTTAATCGGGTATGTACAGTTTGATATAATGCTGTTGTACACTTACTAAGCAACAGTGTAGTAGAAACTTCCATGCACTGGGAAACAAAAAAATTTGTGCAATTCACTTTATTCTGATACTCCATCTAACGCAGTGGCCTGACACTGAACCTGCAGTGTCTCTGGGGTGTGCCTATGTTTAAAAACTGAGTTAGAGAATTAAAGGTCGGTAGGTGTTTGCTCTCAGCACTTGACAGCACTCCCGCATTACTGTCTTGTAGACGTTCTCACCAAGAAGTCAGGTTACTCACAAAGATAGTCTCTTTATCCTCAGTGCCTGTAGGTTAGTAGCAAATCTCTGTTTTTACTTTATACATTGCCTGGCAAGGAGTAGGTATTGATGACTAAATGGTTCAAAGACTGACTCTCTTTTTATGCACTGCTTCCTCTTTTAGAATTGTTTCATTTTTCTGCTCATGTTTTCTCACTTCTGCTTTGCAACATGAAGTAGAATTTGATATATCTCCTCTTTGGATAAGATAAATTCCTTGTCTCTGTTCTGTTCCAAAACTTTGCCTGTCCCTCCCCCTAAAATGTACTCTTCTTCCTAAACCTGCCAGGTTGGTGTTTCTAATAGAGCCAAAAGAGTTGGTTCTTCCAGCAGACAAAAAGTCTCTAGTTCCTGCCTAGCAGCTGGCTCATGCAGTACTTAATTGGCAGACTTTGAGTTTATAAATGACAGGAAATGCTCCTTTCAGAGATGCTCAAACAGTAGGGAAGAGGCAGTTGCCAGCTAGTGAGCAGAGGAGCTGGAATTGGCGTCACACACAACAGCACCCATAGCTGGATGGTTTGGCAGCTTGCATTGAGGTTGGCAGAAGTTAGCTCAAGAGCTGTTGTCTCCATCATTTTGATAGTGCCTTTGGAGTCTTCCCAAGCCTCTAGAACAACAGTGTAATCTTAAAATTGCTAACTTTCTACTTATGAAAGAGACAAGAAAGGTGAGCACTTTCTTGGGTCTTATCTACTTTGAAGTGGTCTTTAAGAAGCAAAACTCTAATTTGAAAGGGACTGTTAGATCAAATGACTTGAATGGAGTCTCAGTCCTCCTCTTTAGGATGTCTTTTGGGGGGGTGTGACTCATTTGCTAGTAAACAATTTCAAAGTAAATAACTCATTGCGTTTATTCTCTCTAAGAGGTCTTGTACTTAGTATATGGAGAAACTTTCTTTGCCTTTCTTAAGAAAGACTTAAATAGTCTGTTCAGGTCATGAAGTTGAGTAAACTCAATTCCAGTTCCAGGCCAAAATCCATTAAAACGCAACAAACAAAACAACCCTCAGGAGTATGTATTTTACAAGCCAAAGGGAGATGCTGGCATCCTTCCAGGTTCCTGGAGGCTGGTCTTGTTGGCTGGCATGCTTGTCTCCGTGCCTTTGTGATGTCTTAGATTCTGTTCCCCACAAAGTAAATACACTTAACCTTACTGTTTGCTCATTCTTCTATCTCCTCATGATAGATGATTAGGAATTACTCATTGGCAGACTTCACCAGTTAAGCAAACTTTCAGTTGAGCAGCTTTGTTCTTCTGTTATTTCAAGCTATAGCACAGAGGCTGCCAAGAACTCCAGAGGAAGTGCTGCCAGTAGGCATCTGGCAGAAATCCACTGGGAAGCGGCTTGTGGCCTGAGTATCATTCACCTCTGAGGGTTTAGGAAGAAGGGTTCGGGGTAACGCAGGTGAACACTAACCTCCATGTGAAGGATGTGTAACATGAAAAGGAAAAGCTGAT